>NC_092370.1:253021983-253346749 GCF_030028105.1 Mobula birostris | reverse complement strand
CAGCCGTTGCTGCTCTACTGTCATCCCTTCCAGTGTTCGTTTCCAGTCGTTTCTGGCCAACTCCTCTCATGTCTCTGCAATTCCCTTTACTCCACTGTAATACTGATACATCTGACTTTAGCTTCAACTTTTCAAATGTCAGTGTGAATTCGATCATATTATGATCACTTGCTCCCCAAGGGTTCTTTTACCTTTGGCTATCCAATTAATTCTGGTTCATTGCACAACAACCAATCCAGAATAGCTGATCCCCTACTGGGCTCAACCATGAGCTGCTCCAAAAAGCCCCCCGATAGGCATTTTAGAAATTCCCCCTCTTGAGATCCAGCACCAATCTGATTTTCCCAATCTACCTGCATATTGAAATCCCCATGACTATTGTAACATTGCCCTTTTGGCATGTATTTTCTATCTCCTGTTGTAATATGCAGACTATATCTTTACTACTGTTTGGGGGTCTGTATACAACTCCCAACAGTGTCTTTAGCTCTACCTACAACAATTCAACACCTTCCAACCCTACAGTATGGCACCTCTTTCTAATGATTTGATTTCATTTTTTACCAACAGAGACACGTCACCCTCTCTGCCTTCCTGCCTTGCCTGTTCTTTCGATACAATGTGTATCCTTGGATATTAAGCTCCCAGCTATAATCTTTCAGCCATGATTCAGTGATGCCTACAGTATCGTACCTGCCAATCTATAACTGTGCTACAAGTTCATCTACCTTATTCTATATAGTGTGCATATTCAAATATAACACCTTTGAGTCCTGTATTCACCCTTTTCACTGCTTTTGTTTGTAAACCAACTACCTCATCCTTGAGCACTATCACTCCAGTTCCCATTCCCCTACCAAATTAGTTTAAACCCTCACGAACAACTGTGGCAAACCTGCCAGCAAGGATATTGGTCCCTTCGGGTTCAGGTGTAACCCGTCCCTTTTGTACAGATTGTATCTTCCCCAGAAGAGATCCCAATGATCCATAAATCTGAACCCCTGCCCCCTGCACCAGTTCCCTGGTGTGTGGCACAGGCAGCAATCCAGAGATTTCTACTCTTGAGGTCCTGTTTTTCAGCTTTCTACCTAGCTCCCTAGAATCTGTCTTCAGGACCTCCTCACCCTGTCTCCCTATGTCATTGGTGCCAATATGTACCAAGACTTCGGGCTGCTCATCTTCGCCCTTGAGAATATCATGGACCTGATCTGAGACCCCCAACACTCGCACCTGGAGGCAACATACTATCCGGGCATCTCTACTGTGTCCACAGAAGCTCATCTCTGTTCCTCCAAGTATGGAATCTCCTATCACCACTGCATTCCTCTTCCCTCTCTGGTCTTCTGAGCCACAGCACCAGACTCAGTGCCAGAGACCCGGTTGTTTTAGCTCCCCCCGGTAGGCTGTGCACCTCAACAGTATCTAAAGTTGCGTAACTAATACTGAGGGAAACAGCCAAGGGTGTACTCGGCACTGGCTGTGCATTTCCCCTCCTTCTTCTGATAGTCACCCAGCTACCCATTCTTGCAACTGACGGATGACTACTTTCCCTGTCTGTCACCTCCCTATTCTCCCATATGAGTTGAATTTTCTCAGCTGCAGCTCGGTGCACCTGGTGCAAATGTGTTTATCTGGAGAGTGGAGGTCTCCCAGACATCCCACACAGAGTACAAAACACTGCCCTGGAGCTATTCTCACTGCACTACTATGCGCTAACAGACGAGGAATGAACAAATACGATGAAAGAGGGAAACTTACCAAGCCTTGATGAGTCAGAGCAACTCTAAACATTGGTACACTCAAAAGAATGGCTGCTCTGCATGCACTTGTAGTATTTTTACTCCCTCTTTCTAATGAATCCCTCATTGATTGGTTGCAGCCCAATTCCAAGAAACTGCTGTCAAGCTCTGTCTTTTAAATGTTGATTACTGACCTGATTGAAAGTAGCTCTATGTACACACTTCCTCTTGTTGATTGGTTGTGCCGCAGTTCCTGATTAAAGGGGAGCGGGAGGTGCGCTCGGAAATGGTGTGGGGATAGAAGGAGCTGGGCGTGGCATTTATCCTGATAGCTCCATCTTTGGTGAGCAGCAATGCAGTGGGCCAGTTGGCCTGTGCAGTAACTGTGCAAGTGTCTGGTGTTTGCAGAGGGGACAATGGATAACATTACAGTGCAAGCCCTGGAACACATCCATTCCAACGAAGTGATCATGACCCTGGGACGATCCCCAACTGTGGAAGCTTTCCTCAAAGAGGCTGCTCGAAAACGCACCTTCCATGTCATTGTGGCCGAGTGTGCCCCCTACTGCCAGGTTAGTGGGAGTGGTGAGGGGCTCAGGGCTCGACAGGGAGATGGGGAGGGAGTCATGATGAGGCCACGCTCAGGTTGGAGGAGCAACACCTTATATTCCATCTGGGCAGCCTCCAACCTGATCACACAAACATGGATTTCTCAAACTTCCGGTAATGGCCACTCCCCCTTCCACCATTTCCCATCCCCTTTTCCTTCTCTCACCTTATCTCCTTGCCTGCCCATCACCTCCCTCTGGTGCTTTCCACCCCTCCTTTTCTTTCTTCCATAACCTTCCCCCTTCTCTAGCCCTATATTTCTTTCACCAATCAACTTCCCAGCTCTTACACCCCTTCACCCTCCCGGCCTCACCCATCACCTTGTGTTTCTCCCTCCTCTCCCCCACCTTTTAACTCAGATTACCTCATCTTTTTTCCTCCAGTCCTGCTGACGGGTCTCAGCCCGAAACATGGACTGTACTGTTTTACATAGATGCTGCCTGGCCTGCCAAGTTCCTCTAGCATTTTGTGTGTGTTGCTTGGATTTTCACCACCTGCAGATTTTCTCATTTGGGAGGGAGACTACGTCTGCCCAACTCTCCCAGCTGTTTCTGTCTGCCCCATCTCCAGTGCTCGCCGTCCTGCCTCTTCCACAGAGGTTCCCCACTGGGGCTCCCTACCCCCTGTTGAGGGATCATCCACCTGGGCTCAGATAGGAAATTCACCTCAGTCTCCGGGTTCTAGGGTCACGAAATGTCTGTTGCGCTGTCTGCTGCTGGGATCGAAACGACTGTCATCACTGACGCTGCCATCTTCGCTGTCATGTCACGTGTCAATAAGGTACAGTCTGAGGGTGCTGTATACTACAGGGATCGTGGCGCAGGACAGGGAGGAGGTGACAAGGAGGCAAGGAATGTGAGGGGGAGGGAGAGGGTGGGGTATAGTGGGAAGGGGAGAGCCAATGAGGCAGTGGAACAGCACGGAGAGAAGAGTTGGGTCGAGGTAAGGGATGGGTAGTGAGGGAAGAGGGGTGGAGGTGAGGGATGGGTAGTGGAGGGGTGAGTGGCACTGAGGGAAGAGGGGTTGAGGTGAGGGATGGGTAGTGAGGGAAGGGTTGGGTCGAGGTGAGGGATGGGTAGTGAGGGAAGAGTTGGGCTGAGGAGGTGAGGGATGGGTAGTGGGGTGAGGGGCACAGAGGGAAGAGTTGGGTCAAGGTGAGGGATGGGTAGTGGAGGGGTGAGCAGCACTGAGGGAAGAATTGGGTCGAGGTGAGGGATGGGTAGTGGGGTGAGGGGCACAGAGGGAAGAGTTGGGTCGAGGTGAGGGAGGGGTAATGGAGGGGTGAGCGGCACTGTGAGAAGAGTTGGCTGGGGACGTGGGTCAGTGTAGGAGTAGTAATTTCAGAGGCTGTTTGAGGAGGGTGTGGAGTTGGGAGGGGCATGCCTGCACTGATGTGGTTTCCTGGCATCTCTACAGGTCATCATTGGTACCAAAACCATCCTCGCCAATGGGGGCCTGCGGGCGGTGAACGGTGCCCACACCCTGGCTCTGGCCGCTAGGCACTTTTCCACACCGGTCATCGTCTGTGCTGCCATGTACAAGCTGTGTCCACAGGTACTTCCTCACCTAAGCTCTCCTCCACAAATCTCATGTTTACACCTTTAGTGCCATTCAATCAGATCAGGGCTGATCCATCCTTAATGTCAATACCAGTTTCCTACTGCCTCATACTCCTGGTTCCTTCACCTGGAATACATTCACACCCTGACACCACAGCTTTCTGGGGATGTGACCCTCAGAAGAAATACCTTCTCATCCTTATTTTATTCCACACTGCTTACAGTGAGGCCCCTTCGCTCAAATCTACCTGTCAACCTTCGCTGTTGTATTCCGACCCTGTTGTACCTCAATATTTTGTAGACTCAGTTTAAATAACATGCTTTCATTCTTTCTTTCAAGATGGATTACCTCACGCTTTACTACCACCCTGGCATGTTCTCTGCTTATGTAACCAATTTGTACACCCATACCAGGCTGTGATGCAGCCAGTCAATATACGTTCCACCACATATCTATGTGGTTAAAGTATTAGACAACACCAGACAACGGGGTGACCCATTGGGGCACCCTTTGAGAGAAGGGTACTGCAGTCTGATGTGACCAGAATGAACATTAAATTTTCCTGAATGCTATTGGTATCGCTTTGCTTTGGAAACTGAAGTAGAAAACCTCAGTTTAGTAAAGAAGAACAACGCGTAGCAAAGCAAATATAGCTGCTCCTCGAAGGACACTTTTGATGGCATCATTTCTGGTTTATCTGCCACCCTTGTGCCTCCCGTTGTCATTCTGGAGACATGCAGCCCTTTCATCCCCCGTCTCTTCAGCTCTTCTACTGTTTGTTGTTTGCCTCTGATCCTGGAGACGTGCATGCCTCTCCTCCTCTGTCTCTTCTTCTCTCATCTTTTCTTGTCCCGACTGTTTGATCCTGGAGTCGTGCGGCCCTGGCCTCATCTGATTCTTGTTCTTTCCCTCTCCTTGCCGCTTCCTGATGACGTTTGGCGTCATCTCTTGACCATAATGTTCCCCTTCCCTTTCCACGTGGCATAATTAGGCTGACCTTTTTTTTTTACCCTAATGCTGGATAGAAGATACGAAGCACTAACACCAAAGGATGCTGATTATTCTTGATGATGTGGTTGGTGCTCTCCTAAATGGACGTAATATAGTCACCGCTGTCCCTTGACTGCAGCAAAGGGTTTTATGGGTGTCTCGAAGTACGTCATTACGATAAGATTTAATTATTTCTTATTGATGGGTCTGTTAGATCTGTCCCAATCCTGCACATGCTGATGGTGATTAGCAGAATGTGACCCCTCGAAATAGAGCTGCCCTGCCCTTTTGCTCTGGTAGGTGTCACTGCTGAGGCTAGCTGTGCGCCTGTGTCGGGTTGTCATGTCCCGATTTCCATGATGGCTGATCGGGTCTTGGGTGAAAGCCAGCCTGTTGATTTTTGGCGAATGAGCAATTTTATACGAATATATAACCCTGAACTTTGCCTGCATTCTGTAAGTTAGTGCATTTTAATTCAATTTAGCCAAAAAAAGTGCCGCTGTAATGCACCGTTTGCGCTAATTGGAGGTCACAGACAGACAGACAGAGCATGAGAGTTTTAGTAGTGTATAGATGCCAAACCTTCACAAGCTTCTAAGGAAGTAAGGACGCTACCATGCTTCCTCATTGCACTGATGTGCTGGGCCCATGACAGGTCCTCTGAAATGACAACATTGAGGAATTTAAAGTTGCTGGCTCTTGGATCTCCAGTTTCTTCCTCCTGAAGTCAATGATCAGCTCCTTGGGTTTGCTATCATTGAGTAAGAATTTGTTGTTATGACACCACTCAGCTGGATTTCCAATCTCCTTCCTATATGTTGATTCATCACCACCTTTGATTTGGCCTACAACAGTACTGTCATCAGCAAACTTAAATATGGCATTGGAGTTGTGCTTAGCTACACAGTTATAAATGTGAAGTGAGTAGAGTTGGGTCAAAGGGTTTGATTCTGACTTGCTGGAAACTCTGTCTATGACACATTCTGTTCCTGTATGTGCCTTGCTGAGTCGAACTGATCCATGCAGACATAGTCATCAGAGACGTAGACTTCTCCCTAATCTCCCACATTGGTGACTGCCAACCATCAGTCGGAACATAAAGCTACCGTATGCCTGCCTTGACCTCCAGAGCACGGGCTGTTTGCTGCTGCTCCTTTCTCTTTCAGTCATGGATTGGTCTCTCTCTGCAGGGAGCTCTGTCACTTCTGGTATTAGTCATCTATTATTTCAGCTAATCCTCAGCACTGATCTGACTGCTGATTCAGTACTTGTGTCATGGGTGCGGATGTGTTTGCTGCTGGATATGAACCACTTTCTCATTCGCAGTTTCCCAACGAGGAGAACACGGTGCACAAATTTGTTTCGCCGCAAGAGGTGCTCCCTTTCACTGAAGGTACGTGTTCTTGGTTACAGCTCCCATTGTGGGGCTCAGGTTGGCTACTAGCTCATATGCTCTGGGTACTGCTGAGAGTAGGCAGGTTGGTTCTGTCACACTGAACTCATCAATGTGGTGATGGTAGATCTGGCAGTGTACACCTGTGCTTTCTGCTAGAGCGCAGCATGCACGGATCCCAAGTGTGTACTTCGGTAAGACAAGGCAGTAACTCAGTCATTACAAGTGGCTTGCCAGTCTCACAATTAATGGGGTAATCAACTCAAGCTGGTTAACAGAAGTTTCGCCACTTGTACCTGGAACTATAAATCTGTTCCAACCCACGTACAGTGTATCCTTCAAACATATCCATCAGGAGAAAGGGTGGACAATTCTGTATCAGAAGCTAAATTGGGGAAAGGGAGAGTAATTGTAGCATATAAATCTGAAAGTCACGGAGAACTTTGGATCACATTGAAGAAATGGATAATAAATCTGGCTCAAATTAAATAATTAACTATTGGTGAAGACAAATTTCCTCTTGATTGTCTTGTACACCTGTTCCACAGACACAGCTTGCTGCATTTCCTGGGTGAGTTTGGCAAGTTGAGTACATTGAGAATTCAATAAGTTTACCCCGATTTCTGCCTGGCATACTGATCTTGGCAGGTCACAGAGTCATCTACAGCATCTAGGCAGATAGTGAGGCCAGCTGAGAAAATCATCGGGGTCTCTCTTCCCGCCATTACAGACATTTACACCACACGCTGCATCCATAAAGTGAACAGCATTGTGAAGGACCCCGTACACCCCTCATACAAACTCTTCTCCCTCCTGCCATCTGGCAAAAGGCACCGAAGCATTCGGGCTGTCATGATCAGACTATGTAACAGTGTCTTCCCCCAAGCCATCAGACTCCTCAATACCCAGAGCCTGGACTGACACCAACCTACTGCCCTCTACTGTGCCTATTGTCTTGTGTATTATTTATTGTAATGCCTGCACTGTTTTGTGCACTTTATGCAGTCCTGGGTAGGTCTGCAGTCTAGTGTAGTTTTTGTATTGTTTCATGTAGCACCATGGTCCTGAAAAACATTGTCTGGTTTTTACTGTGTACTGTACCAGCAGTTATGGTGGAAATGACAATAAAAAGTGACTTGACTTGACTAGTACACCCTGAAACCATTTAAACTGCCTACTCACATTGATCTGCACGGGACCATACCCTCCATCTCCCTACTATTTATGTACCTATCCAAACTTCTATTAAACATGGGCCACGTGCTGACAGCTCTTTCCACATTGAATGAAGAAGCTTCTCCTCATGTTCTCCTTAATCTTCTCACCTTTCACCCTTAACCCATGGCCTCTGGTTGTAGTCCTACCCCGCCAAAGTTGTAAAGACCATAAGACATAGTAGCACAATTAGGCCATTTGGCCCTTTGAGACTGCTTCACCATTCAATTGTGGTTGATCCTTTTTTTCCCTTCCTCAGCCCCACTCCCTGGCCTTCTCCCCGTAACCTTTGATCTGTGTTCAATCAAAAACCTATCAATCTCTGCCTTAAATACACCCAATGACCTGGCCTCCACAGCTGCAGGTGGTAACAAATTCCACAAATTCACCACCCTCTGGCTAAAGAAATTTCTCTGGATCTCATTTAAATAGACACCCCTTTTCCCTGAGGCTGTGCCCTCTTGTCCTAGACTCTCCCACCAGGAGAAATATCCTTTCCACATCTACCCTGTTTAGGCCTTTCATCATTCAAAAGGTTTCAATGAGATCTCCTCTCATACTTCTAAATTCCAGCTAGTACAGACCCAGAGCCATCAAACGTTCCTCATATGATAACCCTTCCATTCCCAGAATCATTCTTGTCAACCTCCTCTGAACCCTCTCTCTTCTGAGACTAGGAGCCCAAATCAGTTCGCAATATTCAAGGTGAGGCCTCACCAGTGCCTTATAAAACCTCAGTATCACATCCCTGCTTCGACCCCTACAGAACACAACTAGTCACTAGCAGCCAACCAGAAAAGGATCCTTTCATTCCCACTCGCTGCCTCCTACCAATCAGCCAATGCTCTAACCATGTTAGTAACCTTACTGTAATACCATGGGCTCTTAACTTGTTAAGCAGCCTCATGTGTGGCACCTTGACAAAGGCCTTCTGAAAGTCCAAATATACAACATTCACTGCATCCCTTTTATCTATCCTACTTGTAATTTCCTCAAAGAATTCCAACGGGTTCATCAGATAAGGTTTTCCCTTAAAGAAACCATGCTGACTTTGTTCCATCTTGTCTTGTATCACCAGTTGAGGGCATCCTGACTGGCTGCATCACTGCCCACTATGGGAACTGAGCCTCCCTTAATCGCAGGACTCTGCAGAGAGTGCTGCGGACAGCCCAGCGCATCTGTAGATGTGAACTTCCCATGATTCAGGACATTTACAAAGACAGGTGTGTAAAAAGGACCCGTAGGATCACTGGGGACAGGAGTCACCCCAACCACAATCTATTCCAGCTGCTACCATCGGGGAAGGGGTACCGCAGCATAAAAGCCAGGACAGCTTCCTCCACCAGGCTATGAGACTAATTTGAGTGTACTTTATACTATATTGACTGTTCTATTTATTATGAATTACTATGATTACACATTGCACATTTAAATTGAGACGTAATGTAAAGTAAAGATTTTTACTCCTCATGCACGTGAAGGATGTGAGAAATAAAGTCAATTCAATTTGAGTACTCCATTGCCTCATCCTTAACAATTGAATCTAACATTTTCCCAACCACTAAGGTCAGGCTAACTGGTCTATAATTTCCTTTCTGTTGCATTCCTTTCTTAAAGAGTGGAGTGACATTTGCAATTTTCCAGTCCTCTGTCACCATATCAGAGTCCAATGATTTTTGAAAGATCACTGCTATTGTCTCCATAATCTCTACTGCTACTTCTTTCAGAACCCTCGGGTGCAGTTCATTTGTGTGTCGTGAATCAAGAATTGATTGCAGTACAGAAGGATATCTCTCTATCTCTCTCTCTCTCTCTCCCTCCCTCTCTCTCTCCCTCCGTCTAGCCTCATAAATGCTTTCGTTCCTGATACCTATCCAGCTCCATCTTGATGTGATCATGTCTTTTCCCAGAGAAACCTGATTCTTGTTCTGACTGTTGTTTGTTTCTTACAGGTGAGATTCTATGCAAAGTGAGTGCACATTGCCCCGTGTTCGACTACGTTCCTCCAGAACTCATCACACTCTTCATCTCCAACATTGGGGGGAACGCCCCCTCCTACATATACCGTCTAATGAGGGAACTTTATAATCCTGACGATCACCAAATATAACTTAATTAAACTTGCTGACACCAACTGATGCCTTGGTTCAAGTCGGAGAGTTTGTTCTGTGCTCGTGTGGATACGCATATATACACACACACACACACACACAGTGAGCTGAACACAAGCTTCAGTGATGGAGCGGTTATCACTCAGTGAGACAGTTATCTCTGATCACTAGGTTTTGTACTGATTGGAAATCCCATCGTTTTTGCCTCCAGCTCAATGTAATTAGAAATCTCAAAACTAGAACTGGAGGCGGACTAACATCCCTGTGGGTAGGTTTGCTAGTTCTGCTCAGGGGGGTTTATACTAGATTTGCAGGGGGAGGGGAACCAGAGTGTTAGAGCAGATAGTGAAGTGGAGGAGGGTGAAGGTCATGCGAGGACTGCAAGTATAGACAGTAATCAAAGGTTTGTACATGATAGAAGTGTTCTCAGGTGCATCTATTTCAATGCAAGGAGTATTGTAGGTAAGGCAGATGAGCTTAGGGCATGGATCAACACGTGGGATTACGACATTATTGCTATTAGTGAGACTTGGTTGCAGGAGGGGCAGGACTGGCAGCTTAATGTTCCGGGGTTCCGTTGTTTCAGACGTGACAGAGGGGGAGGGCTGAAAGGGGGAGGAGTGGCATTACTAGTCAGGGAGACTATCACAGCTGTGCGTAGACAGGACAGTCCAGAGGGCTCATCTACAGAGGCCATATGGGTGGAGCTGAGGTACGGGAAAGGTGTGACCACACTAATAGGGTTGTATTACAGACTGCCCAATAGTCAGAGCAAATTGGAGGAACAAATCTGTAGAAAGATAGCAGACCGATGTAAGAAACAGAAAGTTGTAATAGTAGGGGATGGCTTGGAGTTTGTCAAATGTGTTCAGGGAAGTTATCTAAATCAATACATAGAGGTACCAACGAGAGAGGATGCAATACTTGATCTCCTATTAGGGAACCAGACAGGTCAGGTGCCGGAAGTATGGGTAGGCGAGCATTTTGGGGTCCGGTGACCATAATGTCATTAGTTTCAAGTTAATTACAGATAAAGATAGGTCTGGTCCTCGAGTTAAGGTTCTAAATTGGAGAAGGGCCAATTTTGAGGAAATGAGAAAGGATCTAGGAAGAGTGGATTGGGATAAGTTGTTTTCTGGCAAAGGTGTGTTCAGTATGTGGAAGGCATTCAAAGGCGAAATTTTGAGAGTGCAGAGTTTGCATGTTCCTGCCAGGATTAAAGGCAAAGTTAATAAGCATAGGGAACCTTGGTTTTCAAGGGATATTGGCGATCTGGTTAAGAAAAAGAGAGAGGTGTATAGTAGGTATAGGCAACAAAGAACAAATGAGGTACATGAAGAGTATAGAAAATGTAAGAAAATACTAAAGAAGAAAATCAGGGAAGTAAAAGGAAGACATGAGGTTGCTTTGGCAGATAATGTGAAGGTAAACCCGAAGGGTTTCTACAAGTATATTAAGAGTAATAGTAAGGGACAAAATTGGTCCCCTGGAAGATCAAAGTGGTTGTCTATGTATGGAGCCTCACGAGATGGAGGAGATCTTAAACAATTTTTTTGCATCAGTATTTACTCAGGAAACTGGCATAGTGTATATGGAAGGAAGGGAAACAAGCAGCAGTGTCATGGAACATATAGAGATTAAAGAGGAGGAGGTGCTTGCTGTCTTACAGCGAATAAAGGTAGATAAAGCCCCCGGACCTGACATGATATTTCCTCAGACCTTAAGAGAGACTAGTGTAGAAATTGCAGGGGCCCTGGCAGAAATATTTAAAATGTCCTTAGCCATGGGTATGGTGCAGGAGCTCATGTTGTTCCGTTGTTTAAAAAAGGCCCCGAAAGTAAACCAGGTAATTACAAGCCAGTGAGCCTGACATCAGTAGTAGGTAAATTATTGGAAGGTATTCTGAGAGATCAGATATACAAGTATTTGGACAGCCAAGGGCTGATTAAGGATAGTCAGCTTGGCTTTGTGCGTGGTAGATCATGTTTAACGAATCTTGTAGAGTTTTTCGAGGAGGTTACCAAGAAAGTAGACGAAGGAAAGGCTGTGGATGTTGTGGGTGTGTGTCTACGTGGGCTTTAGTAAGGCCTTTGACAAGATGCCACATGGGAGGTTAGTTCAGAAGGTTCAGACACCAGGTATCTATGGAGAGGTTGTGAACTAGATTCAAAATTGGCTGTGTGGGAGAAGACAGAGAGTGGTAGTGTATGATTGCTTATCAGACTGGAGGTCTGTGACTAGTGGTGTGCCTCAAGGATCTGTGCTGGGACCATTGATGTTTGTTGTCTATATCAATGGTCTGGATAATAATGTGGTAAATTGGATCAGCAAGTTTGCTGATGACACTAAGATTAGAGGTGTTGTGGACAGCGAGGAAAGCTTTCAAAGTTTGCAGAGGGATCTGGACCAACTGGAAAAATGGGCCAGAAAATGGCAGATGGAATTTAATGCAGACAAGTGTGAGGTGTTGCATTTTGGAAGGACAAATCAAGGTAGGACATACACAGTAAATGGTAGGGCACTGAGGAGTGTGGAGGAACTAAGAGATCTGGGAGATCAGATACATAATTCCCTGAAAGTGGCGTCACAGGTAGACAGGGTTGTAAAGAAGGCTATTGGCATCCTGGCATTCATAAATCAAAGTATTGAGTACAATATAGGAGTTGGGATGTTATGGGGAGGTTGTATAAGACATTGGTGAGGCCAAATTTGGAGTACTGTGTGCAGTTCTGGTCACCTAACTATAGGAAGGATATCAGTAAGATTGAAAGAGTGCAGAGAAGATTTATTAGGATGTTGCTGGGTCTTCAGGAGTTGAATTACAGGGAAAGATTGAACAGGTTAGGGTTTTTATTCCCTGGAGCGTAGAAGAATGAGGGGAGATTTGATAGAGGTTTACAAAATTATGAGGGGTATAGACGGAGTAAATGTGAATAGGCTCTTTCCACTTAGGAGAGATAAATATGAGAGGACATGGCTTTAGGGTGAAAGGGGAAAAGTTTAGGGGGAACTTCTTCACTCAGAGTGGTGGGAGTGTGGAACGAGCTGCCATCTGACGTAAATGCAGGCTCACTCTTAAGTTTTAAGAATAAATTGGATAGGTACATGGATGTGAGAGGTCTGGATGGTTATGGGCTAGATGCAGGTCAATGGGACTAGTGGAATAATGTTTCGGCGCAGACTAGAAGGGCCGAATGGCCTATTTTCTGTGCTGTAGTGTTCTATGGTTCTAACTCATCATTTCAGGCTCTGGCTCACTGGGACTTCTTCCACGGAGTTTTTCTTTTATTGCACTTCACTCATCTTTGCCCAGTTAAATGGAAAATTTAAGATACAGAGTGGTGGAGCAAATTTTGGGGTATTAGTGGGAATAACATCCTGCAGTCCAGCAGCACCAAGACCCAAAAACACAAGCTGTGCTGGGCAAAGGTGCCTGGCTTGGAGTTTTACAATACCATAAGATTTAGGAATATAATTAGGCCATTTGGCCCATCAAGTCTGCTCCACCATTTCATCATGGCTGATCCAGTTTTCATCTCAGACCCAATCAGCTGCCTTGCCCCCTGTATCTCTTCATGCCCTGACCAATAAAGAATCTATCAACCTCTGTCTTAAATATACAAAAATACTTGGCATCCACAGCTGCCTGTGGCAACAATTTCCACAGATCCACCATTCTCTGGCAAAAGAAATTCCTCCTCATCTTTGTTCTAAAAGGATGCCCCTCCATTCTGAGGTTGTGTCCCCTGGTCTTAGACTCTCCCACCATAGGAAACATTCTCACCATATCCACATTACCATTTGATAGGTTTCAATAAGGTCACTCCTCATTCTCCTGAATTCCAGTGAATACAGGCCCTGAGTCATCAAACGCTCTTCATATGACAGGCCATTCAATCCTGGAAAATTTTCATGAATTTCCTTTGAAGCCTCTCCAATTTCAGTTCATCCTTTCTAAGATAAGGGGACCAAATCTGCATACAATACTCCCAAGTGTGGCCTCACCAGTGCTTTATAAAGATTCAACATTTAATATTCCAGTCCCTTTGAAATGAATACTAATATTGCATTTGCCTTCCTCACCACAGACTCAACCTGCAAATTAACCTTTAGGGAATCCTGCACAAGGGCTCCCAAGTCCTTTGTGTCTCAGTTTTTTGTATTTTCTCACCATTTAGAAAATAGGCAACCCCTTCAGTTCTATCAAAGTGCATGACCATACACCTTCCAATACTATTCCATACGCCATTTCTTTGCCCATTCTCCTAATCTGTCCAACTCCTCCTCCTGTAGCCTACTTCCTCAAAAACTACCTGCTCCTCCACCTATCTTCATATCATCTTCAAACTTTGCAACAAAGCCATCAATTCCATCATCCAAATTATTAATATATAACATAAAAAGAATCATGTCTCAACACACTAATCGCTGGCAGCCAGCCAGAAAAGGTAAAGGTTACCTTTGATCACACTCTTTGCATCCTGTCAGTCAGATACCGCTCTACCCATGCTAAAATCTTCCTTGTAATACCATGGGTCACCTTCTGAAAATCCAAATACACAACATCAACCAATTCTCCTTTGTCTATCCTGCTTATTGTTTCTTCAAAGAATTCCAGCAGAATTTTCAGGCAAGATTTTCCCTTGAGGAAACCATGCTGACTATGGCCTATTTTATCATGTGTCTCCAAGTACCCTGAGACCGCATCCTTAATAATTGACTCCAACATGTTCCCAACCACTGAGGTCAGACTAACTGCCCGATAATTTCCTTTCTTCTGCCTCTCTCCCTTTTTGAAGAGTGGAGTGGCATTTGAAATTTTACAGTCTTCTGGAACCATTTCAGGAACTAGTGATTCTTGAAGATTATTGCTAATGCCTCCGCAATCTCTTTAGCCATGTCTTTCAGAACTCTGAGGTGTACACCATCTGGTCCTGGTGACTTATCTGCCTTCAGACCTTTCAGCTTCCCAAGAACCTTCTCCCTAGTAATGGTAACTTCATATATATTTATACTTTTTATTGAGGGAAAAGCCACAGGGGTGCTCTGCCCTAATTGCCTATTCACATTTCCATTTCTCCAAACAGTCACCCAACTACTCGTCTCCTGCAACTTTGGGGTGACTACTTCCCTGTAACTCTGATCAATTATCTCCTCACTCTCCTGTTCAAGCCGAAGGTCTTCCAGCTGCTGCCCCAGATCCCTAACACGGTCTTCAAGGAGCTGCAGCCTGATGCACTTCACACAGATATCCCCACACAACAGCCAATTGCTACACGAGGTACAGTGAAAGAAAAAAAAGGAACCTTAACAGAAGCTTACCTAGAGCCAATGCCTCTTTCCAGCTGAAGCCGCCTTTGAAGCAAAGCCTGACACTCCTACTCTCACCACTGGCCTACTCCCTACAATGGCCGCTTCGCTTGTCCCTTTGAAACAAGCGTCGCTGACCCGCAAAAGACCTTGTTGCTGTGGCATAATCCTGCCGCTGACTGGGATGTTGGAATGAGCCTGACCGTCTGCAAAATCTCCTTTTAAACAAGTGTCGCTCAATTGTGAGAAACCTTGTCGCTGTGGCATAATCCTGCTGCTGATTGGCCCATCGGAATTATGCTTATTATTGAGGGGAACAGCCACAGGAGTACTCTGCACTGGCTGTGTATTTCCCATTCCTGCTCACAGTCACCCAGTTACCTGTCTCCTGCAATATAGGGATGACTACCTCCCTGTAGCCTCTCTCTGTCACCTCATTCTCCCATATAACTCATACAAGGTCATTGAGCAGCAGCTCTAGTTCCTTAATATGTTCTCTCAGGAGCTACAGCTAAGTGCACTTGGTGCAGAAGTGTTTATCTGGGAGACTGGCAGTCTCCAGACTTCCCACATAGAGTACAAAACACTGCCCCTGAAGCCATTCTCACTAAGCTGCTATGCCCTAACAGATGAGGAATGAACACATAAGAATAGAAAGAGAGAAACTTACCTCACCCAAACCTGATCTCCACCCACGAGGGAATTAGCAGAGGTTATAGTAGACACGTTGGTAATCGTTTACCAAAATTCTCTAGACTCTGGGCAGGTCCCAGCGGATTGGAAGACAGTAAATGTCACACCACTTAAGAATGTAGGCAAAAGACAGGCAACTATAGGCCAGTTCGCTTAACGTCTGCAGTCGGGAAAATGCTTGAAGATGTCATTAAGGAAGAAAAAGCAAAATATTTAGAAAGGAGTGGTTCCGTTAGACAGACACAGCATGGATTCAGAAAGGGTAGGTCCTGTTTGACAAACTTATTGGATTCTTTGAGGACATAATGAGTGCGGTGGATAGAGGGGAACAGGTGGATGTCATATACTTGGATTTCCAGAAGGCATTCGATAAGGTGCCAGACAAGAGACTTATAAATGAGATACGAATGCATGGAGTTGGAGGAAGTGTATTGGCATGGATAGTGGATTGGTTAACCAATAGAAGGCAGAGAGTTGGTATAAATGGGTGTTTCACCGGTTGGCAGTCAGTGGTGAGTGGGGTGCTGCAGGGGTTGGTGCTGGGCCCGCAGTTGTTTACCATTCACATCAATGATTTGGAAGAGGGGACTGAGTGTAGTGTTGCAAAATTTGCTGATGACACTAAACTGAGTGGAAAAGCAAATTGTACAGAGGATGCGGAGAGTCTGCAGAGGGATATAGATAGGTAAAGTGAGTGGGCCAAGGTCTTGCAGATGAAATACACCGTTGGTAAATGCAAGATCATCCACTTTGGAAGGAATAATAGAAGAGCAGATTATTATTTAAATGGTGAAAGATTGCAGCACTCTGTTGTGCAGAGGGACTTGTGAGTGCTTGTTCATGAATCGCAAAAAGTTGGCTTGCAGGTACAACAGGTTATTAGGAAGGCAAATGGAGTGTTGGCTGTCATTGCTAGAGGGACTGAATTCAAGAGCAGAGAGGTCATGCTGCAACTATACAGGGTACTGGTGAGGCCGCACCTGGAGTACTATGTGCAGCTCTGGTCTCCATACTTGAGGAAGGATATACTGGCTTTGGAGGCAGTGCAGAGGAGGTTCACCAGGTTGATTCCAGAGATGAAGGGGTTAACCTATGAGGAGAGATTGAGTCGCCTGGGACTATACTCTCTGGAGTTTTGAAGAATGAGAGGGGATCTTAAGAAACATACAAAATTTTGAAAGGGGTAGATAGGAGAAGATTTAAGACAGAGATGAGGAGAAACTGTTTTTCCCAGAGAGTGGTGAATCTGTGGAATTCTCTGCCCAGGGAAGCAGTTGAGGCTTCTTCACTAAATATATTTAAGATACAGTTAGATAGATTTTTACATAGTAAGGGAATTAAGGGTTATGGGGAAAAGGGAGGTAGATGAAGCTGAATTTACAGACAGATCAGCCATGATCTTATTGAATGGCGGGGCAGGCTGGATGGGCCGGGTGGCTTCCTCTTGCTCCTATTTCTTACGTTCTTGTGATTACATTACAGTAGGCTCTGAAGAGTGAGAAATAAGCCCACTTATAAAGGATGCTGAACTCATAAAGGGTCTCAGTTTGATACATTGATTGTTTATTCCCCTTCATAAAAGCTGCCTCACCTGTTGAGTTCCTCCAGCTTTTTGGTGTGTGTGCTCTGGATTTCCAACACCTGCAGAATTACCTGTGTTTACATTTGAAAAGGATGTCCTATCCCACTAGCCCACCACAGACTTCCAGTACTTCCACCATCAATAAAGATAGTGCAGCAATCAAGTTTCATTTATTCAAATAAATAGTTTAGCAATAAAACAGTGCATACAAAACACAAGCTCAACACACACAGAGTAGTTACACCCAGCACCAAGTTCCTACCTCGTGCACCTTTGATGGACAATCAATACAAAGAACACAGCTGGCCAAGTGGTCAGGTTAATGTCATTGCAGACCAGAGGTTCACAATGGGATTTTGTCCATTTCATAATGGGGCAGTTCCACTGAAACAACACAGGGCAATCACAAAACCTCTTCGCTCGTCCACACTTCCCTCAGCATCCTCAGCTTCTGTAAATTAGGTCTGTTGGGAACCTGTGGATCAGAATTAATTTGAAAATAGAGCAATACAGCTTGGATACAGACCCTCTGGCCCATCCAGTGCCTACGCAGCTGGACACAATTTTCTGCGTTGGGCTCATAACCCTCGAAATCCTGTCCTCCGTGTACTTATCCAAAAGCTTCTTAAATGACCCTATTGTACCTGCCTCACCCACTTCCTCTGGCAGCTTGTTCCACATATTCACCACTCTCAGTGTGGAAAAACTTACCCCTCAGTTCCCCATTAAATCCCCTCTTAATTTAAACCTGAGCCCCCGGTTTGTTTTCCCCTACAATGGGGAAAATGCTTACCATCCATTCTATCTCTGCTGCTCGTAATTTTAAACATTTTTTTAAGGTAGTCGTTCATTCTTCCTCAATCCAGAAAATAGAGATCTAGCCTGGCCAAATTCTTGCTATAACTCAGGCCCTTTAGTCCTGGCAATGTCCTCATAAATTCCTGTACTCTTTCTCGTTTAACCACATTTTTCCCATAACAGGGTGACTGCACTTGTACACGGTACACCAGGTACAGATTCACTAGTGATTTGTATGTAGGACTCTCAGTATACTATATGGACTGTAACTGTTAATCGCTTATTACCAAAATGAAGCTTCTCGTAATGTTAACTGCTGGGCAAGGGGTTCTCTGTGACTGCAATGTTTGGGTTATACAGTGTGATGGTGGAAATTGTGTTCATTTGTTAGCCAATGGAAGTCATGTTCTGTTATCTTGTATGTGTGTGCTGAGCTGAGGAGCGCAGGCTTTTCGGGAGGCGAGTGGGGAGGATGGACGTGTGTGGAACGGACAGCGGTTCCAGGGCGGCAGACACCCGACCTCGGGAGTTCGGAGGGTGACCGGAGTCTTGGAAGAACGTGTGGAGGGAATCGGAGGCGCGAGCTCCAATGTATTAAAATCCTATGTGCACAAGACTGCTAAGTTACTTATGTGGCGCCTATATTTTTTTTGTAGTTATTTCTACTAACCCATCACCAAAAATTTGCTATAAAGTAGAATTCTTTACTCGCACTTTGTATATTGTTTCATATTTGTGTTGTGGCTGTTCTTTGGGCGACTCACACCTTATCCGCACCAAAGCAATTGCGCTGTTTGGCGGGGTCGACCTAAGCAACGGTGGGTCAGTGGGGTAAAGACTGTTACATGTGAAACTGCAACATAATGTCCGACCTCTTGTACTCGATGCCCTGAACGTTGAAGGCCAGAGTGCTAAATGCTCTTTTTTTAATCACTTGTGTACTTGTGATTCCGCTTTCAACAACCATGTTCAAATGCAAAGGATTTAGAGACAAGAGATCGCAGATGCTGGAACCTGAAGCATAAGCATATTCTGGAGCATCACACAGAGTGATGGAGGAATAGGTGTCTGTGGAGAGAAACAGTTGATGTTTTCAGTCCTTCACCTGGACTGGTCAACAGATTTTCAGCCCAAGGATAATATGGGAATGGCCAACGGTTCCTAAACACATTGCAACATCATAACCTGAATGGATGAATCCAGATACAGGAATTTACAATGTGCATTTCCAATCCCATCAACCCAACAGGTGACACACATCAAAATTGCTGGTGAACGCAGCAGGCCAGGCAGCATCTCTAGGAAGAGGTACAGTCGACGTTTCAGGCCGAGACCCTTCGTCAGGACTAACTGAAGGAAGAGTGAGTAAGAGATTTGAAAGTGGGATGGGGAGGGGGAGATCCAAAATGATAAGAGAAGACAGGAGGGGGAGGGATGGAGCCAAGAGCTGGACAGGTGATAGGCAAAAGGAATATGAGAGGATCATGGGACAGGAGGCCCAGGGAGAAGGAAAAGTGTGGGGGGGGAGGGAACCCAGAGGATGGGCAAGGGGTATAGTCAGAGGGACAGAGGGAGAAAAAGGAGAGTGAGAGAAAGAATATGTGTATATAAATAACGGATGGGGTACAAGGGGGAGGTGGGGCATTAGCGGAAGTTAGAGAAGTCAATGTTCATGCTATCAGGTTGGAGGCTATCCAGACGGAATATAAGGTGTTGTTCCTCCAACATGAGTGTGGCTTCATCTTTACAGTAGAGGAGGCTGTGGATAGACATGTCAGAATGGGAATGGGACGTGGAATTAAAATGTGTGGCCACTTCAGGATCTCCCAGTGGAGGCTGAGGGGTGACAAGAAAGGTACATAAAATTACAAGAGGCCTAGAAATGGTAGACTGTCATCAGACTATAAGACTTCAGGGCAGAATTAGGCCATTCAGACCAACAAGTCTTCTCTGCCATTCCATCACGACTGATTTGAACATAGAATATAAAGCACAGTACAGGCTCTTCGGCCCACAATGTTGTGCCGACCCTCAAACCCTGCCTCCCATATAACCCTCCACCTTAAATTCCTCCATGTACCTGTCTAGTAGTCTCTTAAACTTCACTAGTGTATCTGCCTCTACCACTGACTCAGGCAGTGCATTCCACACACCAACCACTGAGTAAAAAACCTTCCTCTAATATCCCCCTTGAACTTCCCACCCCTTACCTTAAAGCCATGTCCTCTTGTATTGAGCAGTGGTTCCCTGGGGAAGAGGCGCTGGCTATCCACTCTATCTATTCCTCTTATTATCTTGTACACCTCTATCATGTCTCCTCTCATCCTCCTTCTCTCCAAAGAGTAAAGCCCTAGCTCCCTTAATCTCTGATCATAATGCATACTCTCTAAACCAGGCAGCATCCTGGTAACACACATCAAAGTTGCTGGTGAACGCAGCAGGCCAGGCAGCATCTCTAGGAAGAGGTACAGTCGACGTTTCAGGCCGAATTTCCTCTGTACCCTTTCCAATGCTTCCAAATCCTTCCTATAGTGAGGCGACCAGAACTGTACACAGTACTCCAAGTGTGGCCTAACCAGAGTATTATAGAGCTGCATCATTGTGCAACCTTAAAGATTAGTGTGCAAACTTAAAGCACACGGTATTGAGGGTAAGGTATTGGTGTGGGTGGAGAGGTGGTTAGCAGACAGGAAGCAAAGAGTGGGAATAAACGGGACCTTTTCAGAATGGCAGGTGGTGACTAGTGGGGTACCACAAGGCTCAGTGTTGGGACCCCAGTTGTTTACAATATATATTAATGACTTGGATGAGGGAATTAAATGCAGCATCTCCAAGTTTGCGGATGACACGAAGCTGGGTAGCAGTGTTAGCTGTGAGGAGGATGCTAAGAGGATGCAGGGTGACTTGGATAGGTTGGGTGAGTGGGCAAATTCATGGCAGATGCAATTTAATGTGGATAAATGTGAAGTTATCCACTTTGGTGGCAAAAATAGGAAAACAGATTATTATCTGAATGGTGGCCGATTAGGAAAAGGGGAGGTGCAACGAGACCTGGGTGTCATTATACACCAGTCATTGAAAGTGGGCATGCAGGTACAGCAGGCGGTGAAAAAGGCGAATGGTATGCTGGCATTTATAGCGAGAGGATTTGAGTACAGGAGCAGGGAGGTACTACTGCAGTTGTACAAGGCCTTGGTGAGACCACACCTGGAGTATTGTGTGCAGTTTTGGTCCCCTAATCTGAGGAAAGACATCCTTGCCATAGAGGGAGTACAGAGAAGGTTCACCAGATTGATTCCTGGGATGGCAGGACTTTCATATGAAGATAGACTGGATGAACTGGGCTTGTACTCGTTGGAATTTAGAAGATTGAGGGGGGATCTGATTGAAACGTATAAGATCCTAAAGGGATTGGACAGGCTAGATGCAGGAAGATTGTTCCCGATGTTGGGGAAATCCAGAACGAGGGGTCACAGTTTGAGGATAGAGGGGAAGCCTTTTAGGACCGAGATTAGGAAATACTTCTTCACACAGAGAATGGTGAATCTGTGGAATTCTCTGCCACAGGAAACAGTTGAGGCCGGTTCATTGGCTATATTTAAGAGGGAGTTAGATATGGCCCTTGTGGCTACGGGGGTCAGGGGGTATGGAGGGAAGGCTGGGGCGGTGTTCTGAGTTGGATGATCAGCCATGATCATAATAAATGGCGGTGCAGGCTCGAAGGGCCGAATGGCCTACTCCTGCACCTATTTTCTATGTTTCTATGTTTCTATCATTACATCGCGACTCTTACACTCTATCCCTTGACTTATGAAAGCTAACACCCCATAAGCTTTCTTAACTACCCTATCCACCTGTGAGGCAACTTTCAGGGACCTGTGGACATGTACCCCCAGATCCCTCTGCTCCTCCACACTACCAAGTATCCTGCCATTTACTTTGTACTCTGCCTTGGAGTTTGTCCTTCCAAAGTGTACCACCTCACACTTCTCTGGGTTGAACTCCACCTGCCACTTCTCAGCCCACTTCTGCATCCTATCAATGTCTCTCTGCTATCTTTGACAATCCTCTACACTATCTACAACACCACCAACCTTTGTGTCATCTGCAAACTTGCCAATCCACCCTTCTACCCCCACATCCAGGTCGTTAATAAAAATCACTAAAAGTAGAGGTCCCAGAACAAATCCTTGTGGGACACCACTAGTCACAACCCTCCAATCTGAATGTACTCCCTCCACCACCACACTCTGCCTTCTGCAGGCAAGCCAATTCTGAATCCACCTGGCCAAACTTCCCTGGATCCCGTGCCTTCTGACTTTCTGAATAAGCCTACCATGTGGAACCTTGTCAAGTGCCTTACTAAAATCCATGTAGATCACATCCTCTGCACTATGCTCATCTATATGCCTGGTCACCTCCTCAAAGAACTCTGTCAGGCTTGTTAGACACGATCTGCCCTTCACAAAGCCATGCTGACTGTCCCTGATCAGACCATGATTCTCTAAATGCCCAGAGATCATATCTCTAAGAATCTTTTCCAACAGCTTTCCCACCACAGACGTAAGGCTCACTAGTCTATAATTACCTGAACTATCCCTACTACCTTTTTTGAACAAGGGGACAACATTCGCCTCCCTCCAGTCCTCCGGTACCATTCCTGTGGACAACGAGGACATAAAGATCCTAGCCAGAGGCTCAGCAATCTCTTCCCCCGCCTTGTGGAGTAGCCTGAGGAATATTCCATCAGGCCCCGGGGACTTATCCGTCCCAATGTATTTTAACAACTCCAACAGCTCCACTCCCTTAATATCAACATGCTCCAGAAAATCTACCTCACTCATATTGTCCTCACCATCATCAAGTTCCCTCTCATTGGTGAATACCGAAAGAAGTATTCATTGAGGATCACGCTCACTTCCACAGCCTCCAGGCACAGCTTCCCACCTTTATCTCTAATCGGTCCTACCTTCACTCCTGTCATCCTCTTTTTCTTCACATTATTATCCCTTTAAACCCCTTTCTCCCGTCTTCTCCCCATAATCTTTGGCCCTCTGATTAATCAAGAACCTTTCAACCTCTGTTTTAAATATACCAAAAGAGTAGGCCTCCAAAGCCATTTGTGGCAATAAATTCCAAAGATTCACCACCCTCTGACTAATGGATGTCCCTCTATTCTGAGGCTATGTCCTCTGCTCCTAAACTCCTCCACTATAGGACCATCTTCACACATCTACGCCTTTCAATATTCATTAGGTTTCAATGAGATAGCTCTCATTCTTCTAAATTTCAGTGAGTACAAGCCCAGGTGCCCGACATATGGAATTGTTTCATTTCCAGAATTATTCTCTTGAACCTTGTCTGAACCATCCAAAATTAGACCGTAAGATATAGAACAGAAGTAGGTCATTCAGCCCAGCGAGTCTGCTCCGCCATTCAATCATCGGTTGATCCAATTCTTCCAGTCATCCCCACTCCTGCCTTCACCCCATACGCTTTGATGCCCTGGCTAATCAAGAACCCATCTATCTCTGCCTTAAACACACCCAATGACTTGGCCTCCACAGCCACCTGTGGCAACAAATTCCACAGATTTATCACCCTTTGATTAAAGTAATTTCTCCGCATCTCAATTCTAAATAGACATCCTTCAGTCCTGAAGTTGTGCCCTCTTGTCCTAGACCCCCCTACCATGGGAAATAACTTTGCCATATCTAATCTGTTCAGGCCTTTCAACCTTTGGAATGTTTCTATGAGATCCCCCTCATTCTCCTGAACTCCAGGGAATACAGCCCAAGAGCTGACAGACGTTCCTCATACAGTAACCATCATTCTTGTGAATCTTCTCTGAACCTTCTTCAATGTCAGTGTATCCTTTCTAAAATAAGGAGCCCAAAACTGCACACAATACTCCAAGTGTGGTCTCACAAGTGCCTTATAGAGCCTCAACACCACATCCCTGCTCTTACATTCGGGAGAATGAGGAGATTATAGATAGTAGCTACAGGGAGGTAGTTACGCCAAAGGAGCAAGCACAGGAAATTGGGTCACTTTCAGGTGAGGGAAGAGGAAAGGGCAGGCAGAGCAGGGTTCCCCTGTGGCCATTTCCCTCAACAACAAGTATACCGCATTGGAGACTGTTGGGGGGCGGCGGGGGGAGACTTACCTGGGACGAGCTGCAGCAGCCAGATCTCTATGAACACTTGGAGTATTGTGTGCAGTTTTGGGCTCCTTATTTTAGAAAGGATACACTGATATTGAAGAAGGTTCAGAGAAGATTCACAAGAATGATTCCAGCAACGAAAAGGTTACTGTATGAGGAACGTCTGTCAGCTCTTGGGCTGACAGACTGAGTCTGGTTCTGCAGTGCAGAAGGGAGGGTGGAATAAGAGGAGAGCGGTAGTGATAGGGGACTCGATGGTTAGAGGTACAGATAGGAGGTTCTGTGGTCGTGACAGAGAATCCAGGATGGTTTGTTGTCTCCTGGGTGCCGGGGTCAAAGATGTCTCTGATCGCTTGCATGACATTCTGAAGTGGGAGGGTGATCAGCTAGATGTCGTGGTGCACATAGCAAGGAAGAGTGAGGAGGTCCTGGAGAGTGAGTATAGAGAGCGAGTAGAGAGAGCTTGGTAGGAAGTTGAAAAGCAGGACCTCAAGGGTGGTAATCTCAGGACTGCTACCTGTGCCACGTGCCAGTGAGGGTAAGAATAGGATGCTCTGGAGGATGAACAAGTGGCTGTAGGGGGCAGGGTTTCAGATTTCAGGATCACTGGGACCTCTTCTGGGGCAGGTGGGAGCTGTACAAGAGAGACGGGTTACACTTGAACTACAAAGGGACCAATATCCTTTCAGGAAGGTTTGTTAGTGCTGTTGGGGAGGCTTTAAACTAGGTTTGCAGGGGGATGGGAACCAGAGTGCCAGAGCTGACAGTGGGGCGGGGGTGAAAATAAATGATGTTAAAAGTTCAAGCAAAGCCGCAAATAGAAAGGTTGTGAGTGGTGGTAAAAATCTTCTGAGCTGTATATATTTCAATGCTAGGAGTATTGCGGGGAAAGCAGACGAGTTGAGGGCGTGGATTGACACGTGGAATTATGACGTTATAGCAATTAGTGAAACTTGGCTACAGGAGGGGCAGGACTGGCAGCTTAATATTCCAGGGTTCCAATGTTTCAGATGTGATAGAGGCAGAGGAATGAAAGGTGGGGGGGGGGTGGGTAGCATTGCTTGTCAGGGAAAATGTTACAGCAGTGCTCAGGCAGGACAGATTAGAGGGCTTGTCTACTGAGTCCTTATGGGTGGAGCTGAGAAACAGAAAAGGTATGGCCACATTAGTGGGGTTGTATTATAGACCACCCAATAGTCAATGAAAATTGGAAGAGCAAATGTGCAGAGAGATAGCAGGCAACTGCAAGAAACATAAAGTTGTGGTGGGAGGGGATTTTAATTTTCCACATATTGATTGGGACTCCCATACCGTTAGGGGTCCAGATGGTTTAGAGTTTGTAAAATGTGTTCAGGGAAGTTTTCTAAATCAATATATAGAGGTACCAACGAGAGGGGATGCAATATTGGGTCTCCTGTTAGAAAACGAGTTAGGACAAGTTACGGAAGTGTGTGTAGGGGAGCACTTTGGTTCCAGTGATCATAACGCCATTAGTTTCAACTTGACCATGGATAAAGATAGATCTGGTCCTAGGGTTGTGGTTCTAAACTGGAAGGAGGCCAAATTTGAAGAAATGAGAAAGGATCTAAAAAGCGTGGATTGGGACAGGTTGTTCTCTGGCAAAGATGTGATTGATAAGTGGGAAGCCTTCAAAGGAGAAATTTTGAGAGTGCAGAGCTTGTTTGTTCCTGTCAGGATTAAAGGCAAAGTGAATAGGAATAAGGAACCTTGGTTCTCAAGAGATATTGCAACTCTGATAAAGAAGAAGAGAGAGTTGTATGACATGTATAGGAAACAGGCAGTAAATAAAGTGCTTGAGTAGTATAAGAAGTGCAAGAAAATACTTAAGAAGGAAATCAGGAGGGCTAAAAGAAGACATGAGGTTGCCTTGGCAGTCAAAGTGAAGGATAATCCAAAGAGCTTTTACAGATTTATTAAAAGTAAAAGGATTGTAAGGGATAAAATTGGTCCTCTTGAAGATCAGAGTGGTCGGCTATGTGCGGAACCAAAAGAAATTGGGGAGATCTTCAATGGGCTTTTTGCGTCTGTATTTACTAAGGAAACTGGCATGAAGTCTATGGAATTAAGGGAAACAAGTAGTGTGATCATGGAAACTGTACAGATTGAAAAGGAGGAGGTGCTTGCTATCTTGAGGCAAATTAAAGTGGATAAATCCCCAGGACCTGACAGGGTATTCCCTCGGACCTTGAAGGAGACTAGTATTGAAATTGCAGGGGCCCTGGCAGATACACTTAAAATGTCAGTGTCTATGGGTGAGGTGCCGGAGGTTTGGAGAATGGCTCATGTTGTTCCGTTGTTTAAAAAAGGATCGAAATGTAATCCGGGACATTATAGGCCAGTAAGTTTGACGTCGCTAGTGGGTAAGTTATTGGAGGGTGTACTAAGAGACAGAATCTACAAGCATTTGGATAGACAGGGACTTATTAGGGAGAGTCAACATGGCTTTGTGCGTGCTAGGTCATGTTTGACCAATCTACTGGAGTTTTTCGAGGAGGCTACCAGGAAAGTGGATGAAGGGAAGGCAATGGATGTTGTCTACATGGACTTCAGTAAGGCCTTTGACAAGGTCCCGCATGGGAGGTTAGTTAGGAAGATTCAGTTGCTAGATATACATGGAGAGGTGGTAAATTGGATTAGATATTGGCTCGATGGAAGAAGCCAAAGAATGGTAGTAGAGGATTGCTTCTCAGAGTGGAGGCCTGTGACTAGTGGTGTGCCACAGGGATCAGTGCTGGGTCCATTGTTACTTGTCATCTATATCAATGATCTGGATGATAATGTGGTAAATTGGATCAGCAAATTTGCTGATGATACAAAGATTGGAGGTGTAGTGGACAGTGAGGAAGGTTTTCAAAGCTTGCAGAGGGATTTGGACCAGCTGGAAAGATGGGCTGAAAAATGGCAGATGAGTTTAATACAGACAAGTGTGAGGTATTGCACTTTGGAAGGGCAAACCAAGGTAGAACATACAGGTTAAATGGTAAGGCACTGAGGAGTGCAGTGAAATAGAGGGATCTGGGAATACAGATACAAAATTCCCTAAAAGTGGCGTCACAGGTAGATAGGGTCGTAAAGAGAGCTTTTGGTACATTGGCCTTTATTAATCAAAGTATTGAGTATAAGAGCTGGAATGTTATGATGAGGTTGTATAAGGCATTGGTGAGGCCAAATCTGGAGTATTGTGTTCAGTTTTGGTCACCAAATTACAGGAAGGATATTAATAAGGTTGAAAGAGTGCAGAGAAATATCACTATTCAAAATCTTTGAAATAATATGAAAAACATCTTTCCAAAAAGTTTCCAGAGTAGGACAAGACCAAAACATATGGGTCAAGGAAGCTATCTCGCCATGACATCTATCACAAAGAGGGTTAATATGAGAATAAAAATGAGCAAATTTATCTTTAGACATGTGTGCTCTTTGGACAACTTTAAACTGAATTAAGCAGTGTTTGGAACAGATAGAGGAAGTATTAACTAGTTGTAAAATATGAGCCCAGTCATCCGCCGAGATAGTGAGGCCCAATTCCTTTTCCCAGTCGGTCCTAATCTTATTGAAAGGAGCTATCTTAAGTTTCATGATAATATTATAAATAATAGCCCTTACACCTTTCTGATATGGGTTAAGGTTAATGACAGCGTCTAAAATATTTGTAGGGGGTAATGCCGGAGGGGAAGAAAGTATGGTATTTAGAAAATTTCTAACTTGTGGAGGTCGAGTTCGAGGACGTGATTGTTTAATCTGGTTACGTTTACTACTTACCTAGCTAGCCCATTGCTTTGCTTTGTAGTTTTTTTTTGGGTTTTATTTTCTTCTGGGTTTTTTTCTCTCTCTCTACTGTTATATGGAAAACTAGTACACAATTATATTACCTTGTTTTTTTTAAACTAACCTATGTTGTTTTCATTTTTTTTGTATTAATACCTCTTGTACAAACCCCATTTCCAGAAAAGTTGGGATATTTTCCAAAATGCAATTAAAAAATCTGTGATATGTTAATTCACGTGAACCTTTATTTAACTGACAAAAGTACAAAGAAAAGATTTTCAATAGTTTTACTGACCAAAATTGTATTTTGTAAATATACACAAATTCAGAATTTGATGGCTGCAACACACTCAACAGAAGTTGGGACAGAGTTAAAATAAGATTGAAAAGTGCACAGAATATTCAAGTCACACCGGTTTGGAAGACTCCGCATTAAGCAGACTAATTGGTAGCAGGTGAGGTATCATGACTGGGTATAAAAGTAGCATCCATCAAAGGCTCAGTCTTTGCAAGCAAGGATGGGTCGTGGCTTACCCCTTTGCGCCAAAATTCGTGAGAGAATTGTTAGTCAGTTCAAAAGGAACATTTCTCAATGCAAGATTGCAGAGAATTTGGGTCTTTCAACATCTACAGTACATAATATTGTGAAAAGATTCAGAGAATTCAGAGACATCTCAGTGCGTAAAGGGCAAGGTTGGAAACCACTGTTGAGTGCGCGTAATCTTCGAGCCCTCAGGCGACACTGCCTAAGAAACCGTCATGCTACTGTGACAATTATAGCCACCTGGGCTCGGGAGTACTTCGGAAAACCATTGTCACTCAACACAGTCCGTCGCTGCATCCAGAAATGCAACTTGAAACTGTATTACGCAAGGAGGAAGCCATACATCAATTCTATGCAGAAATGCTGGCGAGTTCTCTGGGTCCCAGCTCATCTCAGATGGAGTGAAAGACTGTGGAACCATGTGCTGTGGTCAGATGAGTCCACATTTCAGCTAGTTTTCGGAAAAAATAGGCGTCGATTCTCTGTGCCAAAGATGAAAACGACCATCCAGATTGTTATCAGCGAAAGGTGCAAAAGCCAGCATCTGTGATGGTATGGGGGTGCATCAGTGCCCACGGCATGGGTGAGTTGCATGTACGTGAAGGTACCATTGACTCTGAGGCGTATATTAGGATTTTAGAGAGACATATGTTGCCATCAAGGCGACGTCTCTTCCCGGGACGTCCATGCTTATTTCAGCAGGACAATGCCAGACCACATTCTGCACGGGCTACAACAGCGTGGCTTTGTAGACACAGAGTGCGTGTGCTTGACTGACCTGCTGCCAGTCCAGATCTATCTCCTATTGAAGATGTATGGCGCATCATGAAGAGGAGAATCAGACAATGGAAACCATGGACTTTGAGCAGCTGAAGTCTTATATCAAGCAAGAATGGACAAAATTTCCAATTGCAAATCTATTACAATTAGTACCCTCAATTCCAAAACGATTAAAAAGTGTTATTAAAAGGAAAGGTGATGTAACACAATAGTAAACATGCCTCTGTCCCAACTTCTGTTGAGTGTGTTGCAGCTATGAAATTCTAAATTTGTGTATGCTTACAAAATACAATTAAGTTGGTCAGTAAAACTATTGAAAATCTTTTCTTTGTACTTTTGTCAGTTAAATAAAGGTTCATGTGAATTAACATATCACAGATTTTTGTTTTTATTGCATTTTGGAAAATATCCCAACTTTTCTGGAAATGGGGTTTGTTATCTATATCGTAACAATGTATTGGTTGCTATATGTTTTATCCTGTGTATACTAATTTAATAAAAAGATTTAAAAAGAAGAAGAAGGAGTGCAGAGAAGGTTTACAAGGATGTTGCCGGGACTTGAGAAACTGAGATACAGAGAAAGGTTGAATAGGTTAGGACTTTATTCCCTGGAGCATAGAAGAATGAGGGGAGATTTGATAGAGGTATATAAAATTATGATGGGTACAGATAGAGTGATTGCAAGCAGGCTTTTTCCACTGAGGCAAGGGGAGAAAAAAACCAGAGGACATGGGTTAAGGGTGAGGGGGGAAAAGTTTAAAGGGAACATTGGGGGGGACTTCTTCACACAGAGAGTGGTGGGAGTGTGGAATGAGCTGCCAGACGAGGTGGTAAATGCGGGTTCTTTTTTAACATTTAAGAATAAATTGGACAGATACATGGATGGGAGATGTATGAAGGGATATGGTCCGTGTGCGCGTCAGTGGGACTAGGTAGAAAATGGTTCGGCACAGCCAAGAAGGGCCAGAAGGCCTGTTTCTGTGCTGCAGTTTTTCCTATGGTTTCTATATTCTATACATCTAGAAGTGAATGCCAACATTGCATTCGCCTTCTTCACAACTGACTCAACCTGGAGGTTAACCTTCAGAGTATCCTGCACAAGGACTCCCAACTCCCTTTGCATCTCTGCATCTTGAATTCTCTCCCCATCTCGAATTTCAACAGATGTGTCAAGCATGATTTCCCCTTAAGGAAACCATGCTGATTTTGGCACATTTTATCATGTGCCTCTAAGTACCCTGAAACCTCACCTTTAATAATTGACTCCAATTATGTTTCCAACCTCCATCAGTCCAACTGGCCTATAATGTCCTTTCTCTCCCTCCCTGCCTTCTTAAAGAGTGGAGTGACATTTGCAATTTTCAGCCATTTAATCATAGCTGATCCTTTTTACCCCTCCTCAGCCCCATTCCCCAGCCATCTCCTCATAACCTTTGATGCCGTATCCAATCAAGAACCTGTCAAGCTCTGCATTAAATACCACAATGACCTGGCCTCCACAGCTGCCTGTGGTAAAAAAAAATTCCACAAATTCATCATCCACTAGCTAAAGAAATTTCTCCGCATCTCTGTTTTAAATGGGCTCCCTTCTATCCTGAGGCTGTGCCCTCTTGTCTCTGACTCCTCTACCATGGGAGACATCATTTCCACATCTACTCTGTCGAGGCCTTTCAACATTTGGAAGGTTTCAATGAGATCCCCCCTCATCCTTCTAAATTCTAGCAAGTACAGACCCATAGCCATCAAACGTTCCTTGTATGATAACCCTTTCATTCCTGGAATCATCTTTGTGAACCTCCTCTGAACCCTCTCCAATGCAGCACATCTTTTCTGAGATGATGAGCCCAAACCTGTTCACAATATTCAAGGTGAGGCCTCACTAGTGCCTTATAAAGCCTCATCATCACATCCCTGCTATTGTATTCAAGACCTCTTGAAATGAATGCTAACATTGCATTTGCCTTTCTTACCACCTGCTCTACCTACAAGTTAATCTTTAGGCTGTTCTGCAGAAGGACTCCCACGTTCCGTTGTATCTCAGGTTTATGGATTTTCTCATTTAGAAAATAGTCTGCACATTTATTTCTACTACCAAAGTGCATGACCATGCATTTTCCAAGATTGTATTTCATTTATCATTTTCTTGCCCATTCCCCTAATCTGCCTAAGTCCTTCTGCATTCTACCTATTTCCTCAACACTACCTGCTCATCCACTAACCTTTGTATCATCTGCAAACTTGGCAACAAAGCCATCTATTCCATCATCTAAATCATTGATACACAGCATAAATAGAAGCAGTCCCAACACTGACCCTTTGGAACACCACTGGTCACTGGCAGCCAACCAGACAAGGATCTTTATATTCCCACTCGCTGCCTCCTACCATCCAGCCAATGCTCTAACAACGCCAATAACTTTACTGTATTATCATGTGCTCTTAACTTGGTAAGCAGCCTCATGTGTAGCACCTTGTCAAAGGCTTTCTGAAAGTCAAAATATACAATATCCACTGCATCCCCTTTATTTATCCTACATGTAATCTCCTCAAAGAATTCTAACAGGTCCACAGGCAAGATTTTCCCTCAAGGAAACTATGCTGACTTGGTCCTATCTTGTCGTGTATTACCAAGTACTCCATAACTTCATCCTTAACCACAGACTCCAAAATCTTCCCAACCACTGAAGTCAGGCTAACTGGTTTATAATTTCTTTTCTGCTGCCTCCCTCCTTTCTAAAAGAGTGAAGTGACATTTTCAGTTTTTCAGTCCTCTGGCAACATGCCAGAGTCCGATGGTATTTGAAGGATCATTACTGATGCCTCCACAATCTCTACTGTTACCTCTTTCAGAATCCTAGGGTGCAGTTCATCTGGTCCGGGAGACTTATGTACCCTTGCGTCTTTTAGCTTTTTGAGCACCTTCTCCCTTGTAAAAATAATTGCACTCACTTCTCTTCCCTTGCACACTTCTACATCTGGAACACTGCTCGTGTCTTCCACAGTGAAGACTGATGAAAAATACTCATTTAGTTCATCTTCCATCTCCTTGTCCCCATTATTATTTCTCTGGTCCCATTTTCTAGCAGTCCTATATCCACTCTCATCTCTCTTTTATTTTTTACATATTTGAAAAAGCTTTTACTATTCACTTTGATATTGTTTGCTAGCTTACTTCCTTATTTCATCTTTTCTCTCCAAATGATTCTTCTAGTTGCTTCTATAGGGTTTTGAAAGCTTCCCAATCCTCTGTCTTCCAACTAATTTTTGCTTTGTTGTATGTCCTCTCTTTTGCTTTTACATTAGCTTTGACTTCCCTTGTCAGCCAAGGTTGTGCTATTTTGCTATTTGGGTATTTCTTTGTTTTTGGAATACATCGATCCTGAACCTTCCTCATTTTCCCCAGAAACTCATGCTATTGCTGTCTGCTGTCATTCCTGCCAGCATCTCCTTCGAATTTACGTTGGTCAACTCCTCTCTCATACCACTGAAATATCCTTTACTCCACTGAAATACTGCTACGTCAGACTTTACTTTCTCCCAATAAAATTTCAAGATGATCTCAATCATATTGTGATCACTGCCTCTACTAAGGGTTCTTTTGCCTTAAGCTCCCTAATCACTTCTGGTTCATAGCATAACACTCAATCCAGTATAGCTGATCCCCTAGTAGGCTCAACAATGAATTGCTCTAGAAGGCCATCTCATAGGCATTCAACATACTCACTCACTTGGGATCCAATCCATTTCCAACCTGATTTTCTCAATTGACCTGCATGTTCAAATCTCCTGTGACTGTCATAACATTGTCCTTTTGACACGCCTTTACTATTTCCTGTCGCAATCTGTGGTCCACATCCTAGCTACTGTATGAAACTGCCATCAGGGTCCTCTTACCCTTGCAATTTCTTAATTCAACTCACAATCCTATGTCACATTTTTCTACTGATTTGATGCCATTCTTTACCAGCAGAGGCATGCCACCCTCTCTGCCGACCTTCCTATCCCTCCGATACAACTTGTAACCTTGGATATTCAGCTTCCCAACATCAACCATCCTTCAGCCATGATTCAGTGATGGCCAAAATATCATACCTGGCAACCTGTAAAAGTGCAACAAGATCATTCACCTTATTTCTTATACTCCTTACATTGAGATATAACACTTTGAATGCTTCATTTGCTACCCCTTTTGATTCTGCATCTGTAATGCACTGATACTCACCCTGCTGGCTGCAATTATGTCCTATCATCTGCCTGCCCTTCCTGACAGTCTGACTGAACACTATCTTTGCTTTTTTACCATTGGATCTATCCAAACTCAAAAACTTGTTCCCATGAGTGGATAGTCAAAACTTATGACAGGAGTGTCAAAAACATGAGCATAGGTTTAAAATGAAAGGAAAGGGTTTTAAAGGAGTAAGCTTTTTTTAAAAAAAAAGTGTGGTAGGTATCTAAAGGTAGTGAAATCAGATACAATTGGTTTGATTACAAGGCACTGAGACAGACAGTTAAATAAGCAGGTATAGGATACTGTCCCAACATGGGCAAATGAGATTTGTGCAGATGTGCAGAAAGGTCAGCATGGATGTTGTCAGCTGAAGCTGTGTATCTGTGCTGTATAATTCATGGTGCTAAACAGGCCACATCTTTATTCTGAGACTATGCCCCTGGTTCCAGAATCCTCTGCAAAGAAAAATATCCTCTCAACATCCTTTGTGTCAATGTCCTCCAGAATCTTTTCAATCAGTGGCAGCACCACCTACACCCATCTGTATCCTCATTGCCTTGACTGTATGCCAGACCACACACCCCAGGAAATAGCACTCCGCTGGATCTTGCTACCCTTCTATTCACCCTGGCCTTAAAATAAGCAATCAAACAATTCCTCACCTGATATACATTTCAAACAGCTGCTCCCCCTACTCTTTTCTTGACCTCACAGTAAGCAAGAACAAAACTACAGTTCATGTTTGAAAACAGATTAGTAGTCCAAAAATCTTCTGCCCTGGTAAAGAGACTCTTATACAGCAAGAATAAATCCAGTCTACCCAACCTTTCCTTATACAGTGCCTTAAAAAATATTCACCCCCTTGGAAGTTTTCATGTTTTAATTTGGCTTTTATTGACACTGATCAACAAAAAAGACACTTTTGTGTCAAAGTGAAAATAGATCTTTACAAAGTGATCTAAATTAATCACAAATATAAACAAAATATTTCTGTAAGTATTCACCCCCTTCAACTTCAAGATACACCTTTGGTAGCAATTACAGCCTTGAGTCTGTGTGGATAGGTCTCTATCAGCTTTGCACATCTGGATACAGCAATTTTTCCCCATTCTTCTTTACAAAAGTGCTCAAGCTCTGTTAAATTGCATGGGAATCGTGAGTGAACAGCCTTTTTCAAGTCCAGCCACAAATTCTCAATTGGATTGAGATCTGGACTCAGATTTGGCCACTCCAGGACATTAACTTAGTTATTTTTAAGACATTCCTGTGTAGCTTTGGTTTTATGTTTGGGATCACTGTCTTGCTGGAAAACAAATCTTCTCCCAAGTCGCAGTTCTCTTACCGACTGTATCAGGTTTTCCTCCAATTTTTCCCTGTATTTTGCAGCATTCATTTTACCTTCTACCTTCACAAGCCTTCTGGGGCCTGCTACAGTGAAGCATCCCCACAGCATGATGCAGCCACCACCATACTTCACGGTAGAGATGGTGTCTTTTTGATGATGTGTGGTGTTTGGCTTAACTTTGGTTTCATTAGACCATAGAATCTTCTTCCAGCTGGCTTCAGAGTCTCCCACATGCCTTCTGACAAACTCTAGCCGAGATCTCATGCGAGATTTTTTTCCCAACAGTGGCTTTTTCTTTGCCACTCCCACAAAGCTGCGACTGGTGAATCATCCGGGCAACAGTTATTCTATGCACATTCTCTCCCATCCCAGCTACTTGGTCCCTTGGTGGCCTTCCTCACTAGACCCTTCATAGCACTGTCACTCAGCTTTTGAGGACAGCCTGCTCTAGGCAGATTTACAGCTGTGCCATATTTTTTCCAATACTTGATGATTGGCTTAAATGTATGCCTGAAGATGTTCAGTGACTTGGAAATTTTCTTGTACCCATCTCCTGACTTGTGCTTTTCAATAACCTTTTCCAGGAGTTGCTTGGGGTGTTCTTTTGTCTTCCTGGTATAGTTTTTGCCAGGATACTGACTCACCAGCAGTTGGACCTTCCAGATACAGGTTTATTTTTACCACTATCAATTAAAACACCTTGACTATACACAGGACTCCAAAAACAGATCTCCATTTAACTAAAACTAATTAGCTGCATCAGTGATGATTTGGGGTGTCATAATTAAGGGCGGAGGGTGAAGAGCTCTGTTGTCACTTTGACACGAAAGAGTCTCTTTCTGTTGATCGTGTCAAAAAAGCCACATTAAATCCACTGTGATTCAGTGTTGTAAAACAATAAAACATGAAAGCTTCCAAGGGGCAGGGGGGAAGCAATACTTTTCATAGGCATTGTAACTACAGCCCTTCCTGGTAACATCCAAGTGAATTTCTATTGCTACCACTTCCTTTCCATAATGCAGTAACCGGAACCATGTGCTTTATGTACATCTGAAACATGATGGCCCAACTCTTCAACTCAATGCATAGCCTATGGAGTTAAGCGTAAAGATGAAGCCACACTCAGGTTTGGAGGAACAACACCTTATATTCTGTCTGGGTAGCCTCCAACCTGATGGCATGAACATTGACTTCTCAAACTTCCGCTAATGCCCCATCTCCCCCTCGTACCCCATCCGTAATGTATATACTCATATTCTTTTTCTCTCTCTCCTTTTTCTCCCTCTGTCCCTCTCACTATACCCCTGGCCCATCCTCTGTGTTTTTCCCCCCCTCTCCCTTTTCTTTCTCCCTGGGCCTCCTGTCCCATGATCCTCCCATATCCCTTTTGCCAATCACCTGTCCAGCTCTTGGCTCCATCCCTCCCCCTCCTGTCTTCTTATCATTTCGGATCTCCCCCTCCCCCTCCCACTTCCAAATCTCTTACTAGCTCTCCTTTCAGTTAATCCTGACGAAGGGTCTCAGCCTGAAACGTTGACTGTACCTCTTCCTGGAGATGCTGCCTGGCTTGCTGCATTCACCAGCAATTTTTGTGTGTGTTGCTTAAGCATACCAATGCCTTCTTCACTAACCTGTGCACCAGTGTAACCACTTGCTGCAAGGATGGACTTGCTCCCAAAGGTCTCTTTGTACATAAAGTCATAGAGAAGCACAGCACAGAAATAGGCCATTCAGTTCATCTAATCCATGCTGCAACTATTTAAAACGCCAACTATCCGTATACCTCTATCCAAACTTTTCTTAAACATTGAAACCGAGCTTGCAATGCACTATTTGTGCTGGCAGCTCATTCCACACTCTCATGACCCTCTGAGTGAAGAAATTTCCCCTCAGACTTTTCATCTATCACACTGACCACTGGTTGTAGTCCCACCCAACCTCAGTGAAAAATGCCTGCATGCATTTACCCTACTTGTACCCCTCAAAATCCTGTATAACTCTATCAAATCTCCTCTCAATTTTCTACATTCTAAAGGATACAGTCCTAACCTATTCAATCTTTCCTTATTGCTCAGGTCCTCCTGACCCAGCAACATCCTTTTAAATTTTCTCTGCACTCTTTCAACCTTGTTTACATTAGCCTCAGTGGTTGGGAAAGTGTTAGAGTCCATTATTAAGGATGAGGTTTAGGGGTACTTGGAGACGAATGATAAAATAAGTCAAAATCAGCATAGTTTCTATAAAGGGAAATCTTGCCTGACAAATCCGTTATAATTCTTCAAGGAAGTAATAAGCAGGGTGGACAAAGGAGACAATAGACAATAAGTGCAGGAGTAGGCCATTCGGCCCTTCGAGCCAGCACCACCATTCACTGTGATTATGGCTGATCATCCACAATCTGTACCCCGTTCCTGCCTTCTCCCCATATCCCTTGACTCCACTATCTTTAAGAGCTCTATCTATCTCTTTCTTGAAAGCATCCAGAGAATTGGCCTCCCCTGCTTTCAGAGGCACAGCATTCCACAGATCCACAACTCCCTGGGCGAAAAAGTTTTTTCTCAACTCTGTTCTAAATGTTCTTCATCAGCAAGATGAAGGAATTGGTTGCTGACTTCAAAAGGAGTAGTGGACCGCATGACCCAATTTACATCAGTGGTGCGCAAGTGGAACAGGTCAAAAGCTTTAAGTTCCTCGGGGTCAATATCACAAATGACCTGACTTAGTCCAACCAAGCAGAGTCCACTGCCAAGAAGGCCCACCAGCACCTTTACTTCCTGAGAAAACTGAAGAAATTTGGCCTGTCCCCTAAAACCCTCATTAATTTTTATAGATGCACTGTAGAAAGCATTCTTCTAGGGTGCATCACAACCTGGTATGGAAGTTGTCCTGTCCAAGATCGGAAGAAGCTGCAGAAGATTGTGAACACGGCACAGCACATCACACAAACCAATCTTCCGTCCTTGGACTCACTTTACACTGCATGCTGTCAGAGCAGTGCTGCCAAGATAATCAAGGACACGACCCACCCGGCCAACAAACTTTTCGTCCCTCTTCCCTCTGGGAGAAGGCTCAGGAGCTTGAAGACTCGTACAGCCAGATTTGGGAACAGCTTCTTCCCAACTGTGATAAGACTGCTGAACGGGTCCTGACCCGGATCTGGGCCATAGCCTCCAAATATCCAGACCTGCCTCTCGGTTTTTTTTGCACTACCTTACTTTCCATTTTTCTATTTTCTATTTATGATTTATAATTTAAATTTTTAATATTTACTATCGATTTGTAATTCAGGGAGCGGGAAGCGCAGAATCACATACTGCTGTGATGATTGTACGTTCCAGTATCAATTGTTTGGTGACAATAAAGTATAAATGGCCTACCCCCTATTCTCAAATTGTGGCCTCTGGTTCTGGACTCCCCCAACATCGGGAACATGTTTCCCGCCTCTAGCATGTCCAATCCCTTAATAATCTTATATGTTTCAATCAGATCCCCTCTCATCCTTCTAAATTCCAGTGTATACAAACCCAGTCGCTCCAATCTTTCAACATATGACTGTCCCGCCATCCCGGGAATTAACCTCATGAACCTGCACTGCACTCCCTCAATAGCAAGAATGTCCTTCCTCAAACTTGGAGACCAAAACTGCACACAATACTCCAGGTGTGGTCTCACCAGGGCCTTGTACAACTGCAGAAAGACCCCTTTGCTCCTATACTCAATTCCCCTTGTTATGAAGGCCAACATGCCACTAGCTTTCTTCACTGCCTGCTGTACCTGCATGCTTACTTTCAGTGACTGATGAACAAGGACACCCAGATCTAGTTGTACTTCCCCTTTTCCTAACTTGACACCATTCAGATAGTAATCTGCCTTCCTGTTGTTGCCACCAAAGTGGATAACCTCACATTTATCCACATTAAACTGCAACTGCCATGCATCTGCCCACTCACCCAACCTGTCCAAGTCACCCTGCATTCTCATAACATCCTCCTCACATTTCACTGCCACCCAGCTTTGTGTCATCTGCAAATTTGCTAATGTTACTTTTAACCCCTTCATCTAAATCATTAATGTATATTGTAAATAGCTGCTGTCCCAGCACCAAGCCTTGAGGTACACCACTAGTCACTGCCTGCCATTCTGAAAGGGACCTATTAATCTCTACTCTGTTTCCTGTCTGCCAACCAATTTTCTATCCATGTCAGTACCCTACCCCCAATACTATGTGCTCCAATTTTGCCCACTAATCTCCTATGTGGGACCTTATCAAAGGCTTTCTGAAAGTCCAGGTACACTACATCCACTGGCTCTCCCTTGTCTATTTTCATAGTTACATCCTCAAAAAAATTCCAGAAGATTAGTCAAGCATGATTTCCCCTTCGTAAATCCATGCTGACTCGGAAATCCTGTTACCGCTATCCAAATGTGCTGCTATTTCATCTTTTATAATTAACTCCAGCATCTTCCCTACCACTGATGTCTGGCTAACTGGTCTATAATTCCCTGTTTTCTCTCTCTCTCACCTTTCTTAAAAAGTGGGGTAACATTAGCTACCCTCCAATCCACAGGAACTGATCCTGAATCTATAGAATATTGGAAAATGATTACCAATGCGTCCACAATTTCTAGAGCCACCTCCTTAAGTACCCTGGGATGCAGACCATCAGGCCCCGGGGATTTATCAGCCTTCAGTCCCATCAGTCTATCCAACACCATTTTCTGCCTGATGTGAATTTCCTTCAGTTCCTCCGTTACCCTACGTCCTCTGGCCACTATTACATCTGGGAGATTGTTTGTGTCTTCCCTAGTGAATTCAGATCCAAAGTACCTGTTCAACTCGTCTGCCATTTCTTTGTCCCCCATAATAAATTCACCCGTTTCTGTCTTCAAGGGCCCAAATTTGGTCTTAACTAATTTTTTCCTCTTCACATAACCAAAGAAGCTTTTATTATCCTCCTTTATATTCTTGGCTAGCTTACCTTCGTACCTCATCTTTTCTCCCCGTATTGCCTTTTTAGTTATCTTCTGTTGCTCTTTAAAAGTTTCCCAATCTTCTGGCTTCCTGCTCATCTTTGCTATGTTATACTTCTTCTCTTTTATTTTTATACTGTCCTTGTCAGCCACGGTTGCCCCTTACCCCCCTTATAATCCTTCTTCCTCTTTGGAATGAACCGATCCTGCACCTTCTGTATTATTCCCAGAAATACCTGCCAGTGGATGTCATTCACTTGGTTTTCAGAAGGCATTTGATAAGGTGCCACACATGAGGCTGCTTAACAAGGTAAAATCCCTTGGCATTACAGGAAAGATACTGGCATGGATAGAGGAATAGCTGACAGGCAGGAGGCAGTGAGTGGGAATAAAAGGGACTTTCTCTGGTTGGCTGCCAGTGACTAGTGGTGTTCCTCAGGGATCAGTATTGGGACAGCTACTTTTCACATTGTTTGTCAATGATTCAGATAATGGAATTGATGGCTTTGTGGCCATCAATTCCAAGTTTGCAGAAACATGGCTCCAGGGTGACCAAGGATGGGATCTCAACGTTCAGGGATATTCAATATTCAGGAGGGATAGATATGAAGGAAGGGGAGGTGGGGTGGCGTTGCTGGTTAAAGAAGAGATTAACACAATAGAAAGGAAGGACATAAGCCGGGAAGATGTGGAATCGATATGGGTAGAGCTGCGTAACACTAAGGGGCAGAAGACGCTGGTGGGAGTTGTGTACAGGCCACCTAACAGTAGTAGTGAGGTCGGAGATGGTATTAAACAGGAAATTAGAAATGTGTGCAATAAAGGAACAGCAGTTATAATGGGTGACTTCAATCTACATGTAGATTGGGTGAACCAAATTGGTAAAGGTGCTGAGGAAGAGGATTTCTTGGAATGTATGCGGGATGGTTTTTTGAACCAACATGTCGAGAAACCAACTAGAGAGCAGGCTATTCTGGACTGGGTTTTGAGCAATGAGGAAGGGTTAATTAGCAATCTTGTCGTGAGAGGCCCCTTGGGTAAGAGTGACCATAATATGGTGGAATTCTTCAGTAAGATGGAGAGTGACATAGTTAATTCAGAAACAAAGGTTCTGAACTTAAAGAGGGGTAACTTTGAAGGTATGAGACGTGAAATAGCTAAGATAGACTGGCAAATGACACTTAAAGGATTGACGGTGGATATGCAATGGCAAGCATTTAAAGGTTGCATGGATGAACTACAACAATTGTTCATCCCAGTTTGGCAAAAGAATAAATCAAGGAAGGTAGTGCACCCGTGGCTGACAAGAGAAATTAGGGATAGTATCAATTCCAAAGAAGAAGCATACAAATTAGCCAGAGAAAGTGGCTCACCTGAGGACTGGGAGAAATTCAGAGTTCAGCAGAGGAGGACAAAGGGCTTAATTAGGAAAGGGAAAAAAGATTATGAGAGAAAACTGGCAGGGAACATAAAAACTGACTGTAAAAGCTTTTATAGATATGTAAAAAGGAAAAGACTGGTAAAGACAAATGTAGGTCCCCTACAGACAGAAACAGGTGAGTTGATTATGGGCAGCAAGGACATGGCAGACCAATTGAATAATTACTTTGGTTCTGTCTTCACTAAGCAGGACATAAATAATCTTCCAGAAATAGTAGGGGACAGAGGGTCCAGTGAGATGGAGGAACTGAGCGAAATACATGTTAGTAGGGAAGTGGTGTTAGGTAAATTGAAGGGATTGAAGGCAGATAAATCCCCAGGGCCAGATGGTCTGCATCCTAGAGTGCTTAAGGAAGTAGCCCAAGAAATAGTGGATGCATTAGTGATAATTTTTCAAAACTCATTAGATTCTGGACTAGTTCCTGAGGATTGGAGGGCGGCTAATGTAACCCCACTTTTTAAAAAAGGAGGGAGAGAGAAACCGGGGAATTATAGACCGGTTAGCCTAACGTCGGTGGTGGGGAAACTGCTGGAGTCAGTTATCAAAGATGTGATAACAGCACATTTGGAAAGCGGTGAAATGCTCGGACAAAGTCAGCATGGATTTGTGAAAGGAAAATCATGTCTGACGAATCTCATAGAATTTTTTGAGGATGTAACTAGTAGAGTGGATAGGGGAGAACCAGTGGATGTGGTATATTTGGATTTTCAAAAGGCTTTTGACAAGGTCCCACACAGGAGATTAGTGTGCAAACTTAAAGCACACGGTATTGGGGATAAGGTATTGATGTGGATGGAGAATTGGTAGCAGACAGGAAGCAAAGAGTGGGAATAAACGGGACCTTTTCAGAATGGCAGGCGGTGACTAGTGGGGTACCGCAAGGCTCAGTGCTGGGACCCCAGTTGTTTACAATATATATTAATGACGTGGATGAGGGAATTAAATGCAGCATCTCCAAGTCTGCGGATGACACGAAGCTGGGTGGCAGTGTTAGCTGTGAGGAGGATGCTAAGAGGATGCAGAGTGACTTGGATAGGTTGGGTGAGTGGGCAAATTCATGGCAGATGCAATTTAATGTGGATAAATGTGAAGTTATCCACTTTGGTGGCAAAAATAGGAAAACAGATTATTATCTGAATGGTGGCCGATTAGGAAAAGGGGACGTGCAACGAGACCTGGGTGTCATTATACACCAGTCATTGAAAGTGGGCATGCAGGTACAGCAGGCGGTGAAAAAGGCGAATGGTATGCTGGCATTTATAGCAAGAGGATTCGAGTACAGGAGCAGGGAGGTACTACTGCAGTTGTACAAGGCCTTGGTGAGACCACACCTGGAGTATTGTGTGCAGTTTTGGTCCCCTAATCTGAGGAAAGACATCCTTGCCATTGAGGGAGTACAAAGAAGGTTCACCAGATTGATTCCTGGGATGGCAGGACTTTCATATGAAGAAAGACTGGATGAACTGGACTTGTACTCGTTGGAATTTAGAAGATTGAGGGGGGATCTGATTGAAACGTATAAAATCCTAAAGGGATTGGACAGGCTAGATGCAGGAAGATTGTTCCCGATGTTGGGGAAGTCCAGAACGAGGGGTCACAGTTTGAGGATAAAGGGGAAGCCTTTTAGGACCGAGATTAGGAAAAACTTCTTCACACAGAGAGTGGTGAATCTGTGGAATTCTCTGCCACAGGAAACAGTTGAGGCCAGTTCATTGGCTATATTTAAGAGGGAGTTAGATATGGCCCTTGTGGCTACGGGGATCAGGGGGTATGGAGGGAAGGCTGGGGCGGGGTTCTGAGTTGGATGATCAGCCATGATCATAATAAATGGCGGTGCAGGCTCGAGGGGCCGAATGGCCTACTCCTGCACCTATTTTCTATGTTTCTATGTTTCTATATAAGTATGTGAAGAGCAAGAGAATAAGACATGAGAGAATAGGACCAATCAAGCGTGACAATGAAATGTGTGTATGGAACCGGAGGAGAGAGCAGAGGTACTTAATGAATACTTTGCTTCAGTATTCACTACGGAAAAGGATCTTGGCGATTGTAGGGGTGACTTACAGTGGATTGAAAAGCTTGAACATATAGACAGTAAGAAAGAGCATATGCTGGAACTTCTGGAAAGCATCAAGATGGATTAGTCTCTGGGACCGGATGGGATGTACCCCAGGCTACTGTGGGAAGCGAGGGAGGAGATTGCTGAGCCTCTTTCAATGATCTTTGCATCATCAATGGGGACGGGAGAGGCTCCGGAGCATTGGAGGGTTATAAATGTTGTTCACTTTTTCAAGAAAGGGAGTAGAGATAGCCCAGGAAATTATAGACCAGTGAGTCTTACCTCAGTGGTTGGTAAGTTGATGGAAAAGATCCCAAGAGGCAGGTTTTATGAAAATTTGGAGAGGCATAATATGATTACGAATAGTCAGCATGGCTTTGTCAAAAGCAGATCTTGCATTATGAGCCTGATTGAATTTTTTGAGGATGTGACTAGACACATTGATGAAGGTAGAGCAGTAGATGTAGTGTATATGGATTTCAGCAAGGCATTTGATAAGGTACCCCATGCAAGGCTTACTGAGAAGGCAAGGAGGCATGGGATCCAAGGGGACCTTACTTTGTGGATCCAAAATTGGTTTGCCCACAGAAGGCAAACAGTAGATGAGTCATATTCTGCATGGAGGTCGGTCACCAGTGGTGTGCCTCAGAGATCTGTTCTGAGACCCCTTCTCTTTGTGATTTTTATAAATGACCTGGATGAGGAAGTGGAGGGCTAGTAAATTTGCTGATGACACAAAGGTTGAGCTGTTGTGGATAGTGTGGAGGGCTGTCAGAGTTTACAGCGGGACATCGACAGGATGCAAAACTGGGCTGAGAAGTGGCAGATGGGGTTCAACCCAGATAAGTTTGAGGTGGTTCATTTTGGTAGGTCAAATATGATGGCAGAATGTAGTATTAATGGTAAGACTCCTGGCAGTGTGGAGGATCAGAGGGATCTTGGGGCATGAATCCATAGGACGCTCAAAGCAGCTGTGCAGGTTGACTCTGTGGTTAAGAAGGCATACAGTGCATTGGCCTTCATCAACCGTGGGATTGAGTTTAAGAGCCGAGAGGTAATGTCACAGCTATATAGGACCCTGAACAGACCGCACTTGGAGTACTGTGCTCAGTTCTGGTCACTTCACTACAGGAAGGATGTGGAGACTATAGAAAGGGTGCAGAGGAGATTTACAAGGATGTTGCCTGGATTGAGGAGCATTCCTTATGAGAATAGGTTGAGTGAACTCGGCCTTTTCTTCTTGGAGCGGCGGAGGATGAGAGGTGACCTGAAAGAGGTGTATAAGATGATGAGAGGCATTGACCGTGTGGATAATCAGAGGGTTTGTACCAGTGCTGAAATGGATAGCACGAGAGGGCACAGTTTTAAGGTGCTTGGAAGTAGGTACAGAGGAGATGTCATGGGCAAGTTTTTTCAGTCAGAGAGTAAATGTGGAATGGGCTGCCTGCAACGGTGGTGGAGACAGATACAATAGGGTCTTTTGAGAGACTCCTGGATAGGTACATGGAGCTTAGAAATATAGAGGGCTATGGGTAACCCTAGGTAATTTCTAAAGTAAGTACAGCATTGTGGGCCAAAGGGCCTGTATTGTGCTGTAGGTTTTCTATGTTCTGTGTTTCTGTACAAAGATAGGAGGAGGGGCAGGTAATGCTGAGAAAGCAATGTGATTGCAGAAGGACTTAGATGAGTTAGAAGAATGGGCAAAAAAGTGGCAGATGGAATACAGTGTTGGGAAATGTACGATAATGCATTTTGGTAAAAGGAACAAAAGTGCAGTCTATTACCTAAATAGGAGAAAATTCAAACATCAGAAATGCAAATGGACTTAGGAGTCTTTGTACAAGACTCCCAGAAGGTTAATTTACAGGTTGAGTCTGTGGTAAAGAAGGTAAATGCAATGTTGGCATTCATTTCAAAGGGAATAGAATATAAAAGCAAGGAGATAATGCTGAGACTTTAGAAGGCACGAGTCAGGCTACACTTGGAGTATTCTCAACAGGTTTGTGCCCCATATCACAGAAAGGATTTCTTTTCATTGGAGAGATTCTAGAGAAGGTTCACAAGGATGATTCAGGGAATGGAGCATTTGGCAGCTTTTGGCCTGAACTCACTGGAACACACACCCCGGTGATAACAAACCCGATTCTGATTCTGAGTGCGGAGGCATCTCATTGAAACCTATCGAATGTTAAAAGGACTAAATAACGTGGATGTAGAGAGGATGTTTCCTATGGTGGGGGTGTCCAGAACTAGCAGGCACAGACTCAAAATTGTTGGGTGACCCTTTAGAACAGAGGTAAGGAGGAATTATTTTAGCTAGAGAGCAGTGTATGTGTGGAATGCACTGCCACAGCTGTGGAGGCCAAGAACGTGGGTATATTTAAAGTATACAAGTTTCCTGACTGGTCAGGGCATCAAAGGTAATGGCAAAAAGGCAGGTGTATGGGGTTGAGTGGGAACTGGGATCAGCCATGATGGAATGGCAGAACAGACTTGATGGGCTGAATGGCCTAATCCAGCTCCCATGTCTTATGGGTGACTGAAGCTGCACACAACACTCCAAATTAGGCCTCAACAACTTAATTACTTCCCATCTCCTGTACTGATTACTTTGATTTATGAAAGCGAATGTGCCAAAAGCTTTCTTCACAATCCTACTTACCTGTGAAGCCACCTTCAATGAATTATGTACCTGTTTTCCCAGATCCCATTGTTCTATCACTCCTCAGTGCCCTACCATTCACTGTATAAGACCTACCCTGGTTGAAACCTCTCACTTGTCTGCATTAAATTCCATCTGCCATTTTTCCAGCAAATGCTGATCCCTCTGCAAGGCATGATAGCCTCACTATCCACCTTACCAGAAACCACCTGTCTCGATCCACAGTTGCCAGATCTTTTGTAATACCATCAAAATTGGCCTTACTCCAACTTAGAATCTCAGCCTGCGGACCAGACCTATCTTTTTGCATATTTACTTTGAAACTCATGGCATTGTGGTCACTAGATGCAAAATGTTCCCCTACACAAACTTCTGTCACCTACCAGTCTCATTCCCTAATAGCAGATTGATTGTCGCATGCTCTCTCATTCGGACATACTGATGAAGGAAACTTTCCTGAACATATCTGACAAACTGTATCCCATCTAGTCGTTTTACAGTATGGGTTCCCAGTCCATGTGTGCAAAGTTAAAATTACCCACATAACAAGCTTATGTTTCTTGCAACAGTCTGCAATCTCGTTACAAGTTTGTTTCTCTAAATGCTTAGAACTGTTGGTGCTCTGCAGTACAGCCTCACTAATGTGATCATACCTTTCTTATTTCTCAGTTCTACCCATAACAGCTCACTACTCGAGTTCTCCAGTCGGTCCTGATGACCTCTTCCCTGACGAGTAACGCCACCCCTCCTCCTTTAATCCCTCCTGCTCCGTCACGTTTAAAACAATGGATCCCCGGAATACTGAGCTGCCAGTCCTGCCCCTCCTGCAACCAAGTTTCACTAATGGCTACAATGTCATAATTCCAGGAGTTGATCCATGCCCTGAGCTCATTTGCCTTCAACTCTTCTCAGCCCCTACCATTTATTCTACATGTCCTAACAGAATTTGACTCTCCCAAGTGTATTACCTCACATGTCCGGATTAAATTCTATCTGCTACAACCAACTTCCCAGCTGATCTATGATGTGCTGTGTCCTTGCCATCTACAGCTCCACCAATTTCTGGGTCATTTTCAGACTGTTAACTGTTATTCTGCCAGTCACAACCATGGGTACAGATGTATAACACAGTATTACGTGTCTATCATGCCACTATAACCTTACCCTTTACAACACAATACCCTGCATATAACATTTTATGTTTATATGGTGTGTAAAGCCATTCACACACATTACCCCATGCACTACACAGCACAGAACAGTTAACCCATACCATAAGTGTCGTGCTGCACTCATACTGTGTCATGCATGGAGCGGTGCACAAACTGCTGGCTAAATATTGCATTGCACACCCTAAGATAATGATTCACAGGATACTGTACTGGGTGGGAGTCCTATACCTCGTGGTCAATATTCAGATGATCCAGATCTGCCAGAGGGTGCATGGAGGGTCGTCCGTGAGCACACTGGAACGGCAGGTCGCAGCTGGCCAGCGAGTCGATGAGGCTCCTACACTCGTCCACACTCAGTGTATCCCCAAACTTCACTGCCCCTATCAACATTACAGAGACAAATTATCTGAATGCAGGTGTCCAGGTGCAGCAAGTAGTACATTGGCCTCAATTGCAGGAGGACTTGAGAAGGGGATATCTTGCTGAGGTAGATGGACCATTGGTGGGACCTCGTTTAGAGCTTTAGACTCCCTGTCTGAGGAAGGTTTGCTTGTCATGGAGACAGTGCAACAAAAGTTAACTCGTTTAATTCCCAGGATGGCAGGACTGAGGGATACAGAGAGATTGGGTCTATTAGCTCTGTATTAATTGGGATGTCAGTACCGAGAGATAGGGAGAGATTGAGTCTATTAGATTTGTATTCACTGGAGATTGGGTGTAAGATCTGTATTCACTGGAGGTTGGGTCTAAGACCTGTATTCACTGGAGGTTGGGTCTAAGATCTGTAGTCACTGGAAATTGGGTCTATTAACTATGTATTCATTGGGATATCAGAACTGAGAGATAAGGAGAGATTGGGTCTATTAGATCTGCATTCACTGGAGGTGGGACCATTACATTTGTATTCACTGGAGACTGGGTCTATCAGCTCTGTATCCACTGGGATGGCAAGACTGAGGGATGGGAAGAGATTGGGTCATTATTCATTGGATACTGGATCTATTGGATCTGTATTCACTGGAAATTGGGTCAATCAGGTGGGACAGATGACAGGGGTATGTATATATTATTACCAGACTAGACCTGCCCAGGCATCATCCCTAATCAAGATGACTTCCGAGAAAATCAATACCTGTACCCAACTGGAAGCCTGAGAAGATTTTATTCATGCAACCTTCCTCTTTTTGAGTTTTACCCATATAAACTCTGTAGATGAGCCCTTCAGTATGTCCCCTCAGAGTGCAGCTGTGATATTGTCCTTGATTAGTAGTGTAACTCCGCACCCCCCCCATCCTTTTACCTCCCTCTTTATCTTTTCTAAAACATAAAAACCCTAGGATATTAAACTCACATTCCTGAGCAACACCTCATATACCGTCTAGGTAGTCTCCAGCCCCTTGGTATGAACACTGAATTCTCCAACTTCCGGTAATTCCTTCCCCCTCCCTTCCTCTATCCCTATGTCATTCTGCCCCCTCCCCCAGCTGCCTATCACCTCCCTCATGGTTCCGCCTCCTTCTACTACCCATTGTGTTTTCCCCTATTCTTTCTTCACCTTTCCTGCCTATCACCTCCCTGCCTCCCTCCCCCACCCCTTTATCTCTCCCCTTACTGGTTTTTCACCTGGAACCTACCAGCCTTCTCCTTCCCACCCTCCCCCCACCTTCTTTATAGGGCCTCTGCCCCTTCCCTCTTCAGTCCTGACGAAGGGTTCCGGCCCAAAACATCGACCGATCTTTTCCACGGATGCTGCCCGACCTGCTGAGTTCCTCCAGCGAGTTGTGAGTGACACATTCCTGACCCTCCCTCAAGTCTCTGTAATGGCACAACCTCATAGTTCCACGTACTGACCCATGCTCTGAGTTTATCACCTTTATCCATAATACCCCTAGCATTAAAATACACACACTTCAAACTATCTGTCCTGGCGTACCTACTACTTTGCTCCTGCCTGTTTACCGGCCCTGATATCTACTTTCTGCTCCATCCTTCCACTTTCTGACCTGGTGCTCTGGCTCCCAAACTCCCTGTCTTATTACGAATAACATTTATTTTGATCAATAAGTTCTCTTTCTCTGCTCCCCATTTCACAAGGACTCACCATGGCAGGCCTGCGAAGAGAGCACCTTGAGCACAGTACGTGACAACACACCCTGGAATCCTCCTGTTGACTGAAGCACCTGGACACAGGAGAGGCAAGGCCTGGATTACTGGGGGACATGGCTGTGCCACCACTGGGGGAGAACATATCCCACCAATAGCATGCTGATGGATGGTGAAGTAAATCCACTCATTCACTCATACCCTGTTTAACATCACTGGTATGGATTTGCCAATAGCGCATACTCCCTGAGTTCACATGCACATTTCACTCACCCATCACCGATCTGTTCCCACAACCTCACTTTCAACGGCACTTCATCTCATGCGCTTGATTTTTGTTGCTTATTTATTGTTATATTTTTCTTCTTGTATTTTAACAGTTTATCATCTTCTGCACATTGGTTGTTTGTGTATCCGGTTGTATGTGGGCTTTCATTGATTCTATTATATTTATTTGTATTTACACTGAATGCCCACAAGAAAATGAACCTCAGGGTTTTATATGGTGACACATGTGTACTTTTGTTAAACTTTACTTTGAACTGTGCCTTGCCTGGAGCCATGAAGCCACCCATTCCCATTACACTTACCTTACCGAGTGAACACTCACCTCAATCTGTTCTCTGAGAAACTCCTGGAAGTGTAGAGAGAGGAAATGGTTCAGAAAGCAGGGATAGAATGCATGAATATCAGCAGCACTCCATAACTGCCATGAAAACAACCCAGTTCAACACAAACTCAATTGCAAAACATACACTGGGCCGTGATCTCAGGCCGTACACTGGACTCTCATTGGCTTTTATGTTGGATTTGACTTCAGTTGTGTCATCTTGCCTTTAGAATACTTCCTCCCTTTTGGGATGTACAGAAATTTCATCCATTGCTGCTCTGCCATCATCCCTGCCAGTGTTCATTTCCAATCAATTTTGGCCAAATGCTCTCTCATGACTCTGTAACTCCCTTTACTCCACTGTAATACTGATATATCGGACTTTAGCTTCTCCTTCTCAAATTTCAGGGTAAATTCAATCATATTATGATCACTTTTTGCCGAGGATTCTTACCGTAAGCTCCCTAATCAATTCTGGTTCATTGGACAACATCCAATCCAGAACAGCTGATCCCCTCATGGACTCAACCACGAGCTGCTCTAAAAATCCATCTTGTAGATATTTCAGAAATCCACCCTCTTGGAATCCAGCACCAATCTCATGTTCCAAAAATACCTGCATATTGAAAACTCCTATGACGATTGTAACATTGCCCTTTTGGCATGCATTTTCTATCTCCCGTTGTAATTTGTAGACCACATCCTTACTACTGTTTGGGGGTCTGTACACAATGTGTATCCTTGGAGATTAAGTTCACAGCTGTAATCCTTAATTTATAACATATAATTTATCTACCTACAGACCTTTCAGTTTCCTAAGAACCTTCTCCCTAGTAATAGCAACTTCACTCACTTCTGCCCCCCAACACTCTCGAACTTCCGGCATAGTGCTAGCTTCTTCCACAGTGAAGACTAATACAAAACACTTATTCAGTTCATCCGCCACTGCCTTGCCCCCATTACTACCTTCCCAGCATTGTTTTCCAGTGGTCTGATATCTACTCTTGCCTCTTTTTCACACTATATATATATCTGGAGAAACCTTTGGTATTCTCTTTAATATTGTTAGCTGGCTTACCTTTGCATTCCAGCTTTTCATAAGACCATAAGATAGAGGAGCAGAATTAGGTTATTTGGCCATCCAGCCTGCTCTGCCATATCATCATGGCGGATCCAATTTTCCTTTCAACCTCAATCTCCTGCCTTCTCCATGTATCCCTTGATGCCCTACCCAAACAAGAATCTAACAAACTCTGGCTTAAATATGCAGGAGGTGAGTAGCTGGGTGACTGTCAGGAGAAATGGAAATAGGCCGTTAGAGCAGAGCACCCCTCTGGCCATTCCCTTCAAAAACAAGTATACCACTTTGGATACTTTTATGGGGGATGACCTCCCGGGAGAAATCTTTGGGTCTGGGTTTACAGGCATTGGGCATGGGTCCATGGTGCAGAAGGGAAAGAGAGAGAAGAAGGGAGTGGTGGTGATAGGAGACTCAATAGTGAAGGGAACAGACAGGAGATTCTGTGGACGTGAACGGAACACCCGGATGGAATGTTGCCTCCCAGGTGCCAGGGTCAGGGATGTTTCAGATCACATTCACAACATTTTGGAGAGGGAGGGAGAGCAGCCAGATGTCTTGGTACATATTGGTACTAATGACATAGGAAGGAAAAGCAAAGAGGTCCTGAAAAAGAGAATTTAGAAAGCCAGGTAGAAAGCTGAGAAGCAGGACCTCCCAGGTAGAAATTTCTGGATTGCTGCCTGTGCCATGTGTGGGAGGATAGAAACAGGATGATTTTACTGGGGGGGGGGGGAACCAATATTATTGAGGGCAGGTTTGTCAGAGCTGTTGAAGAGTATTAAAATAATTTGGCAGAGGGTGGGAACCTGAGTGAAGGGACTCAGGATAGGATGGATGATAAAAAAAAGTAAAGATAACATGCAGTCAGACTGTCAGGAAGGGCAGGCAGGTGATAGGACTTAGTTGCAGGAACAGCTGAGTATCAAATCATTACAGATGCAAAATCAGAAAGGATAGCAAATATGGTACTCAAGGTGTTGCATCTAAATTTGCGTAGTATAAGAAATAAGGTGAATGATCTTATTTCAATATTACAGATTGCTAGGTATGATGTTGTGGCCATCACTGAATTGTGGCTGAAGGATGGTTGTAGTTGGAAGCTGAATGTCCAAGGTTACATGTTATATCGGAGGGACAGAAAGGTAGGTGGAGGGGCTGGTGTGGCTCTACTGGTAAAGAAAGGCATCAAATCAGTAGAAAGATGTGACATAGGATTGGAAGATGTTGAATCCTTGTGGGTTGAGTTAAGAAACTACAAGGGTAAAAGGACGTTGATGGCAGTTATATACAGGCCTCCCAACAGTGGCTTAGAGGTGGATCACAGGTTACAATAGGAAATAGAAAAGGCATGTCAAAAGGGCAATATTATGGTAGCCACGGGAGATTGGGAAAATTAGATTGGTAATGATCTCAAGACAGTGAGTTTGTTGAATGCCAAAGAGATAACTTTTTAGAGCAGTTTGTCGTTGAGCCTACTAGGGGATCAGCTGTATTGGATTTGTGTAGGCACATGGCCAAGTGGTTAAGGCATTGGACTAGCGACCTGAAGGTTGTGAGTTCGAGCCCCAGCCGATGGAACGTGTTGTTAACCACACATTGCTCTGCGATGACACTGGCGCCAAGCTGTATGGGTCCTAATGCCCTTCCCTTGGACAACATTGGTGTCATGGAGAGGGGAGACTTGCAGCATGGGCAACTGCTGGTCTTCCATACAACCTTGCCCAGGCCTGCGCCCTGGAGTTGGTGTTATGTAATGACCTAGAGGCGATTAGGGAGCTCAAGGTGAAAAAATTCCCTTAGGAACCAGTAATCACAATGTGATTGTGTTCAACTTGAAATTTGAGAGGGAGAAAGTAAAGTATGATGTAGCAGTATTTCAGTAGAGTAAGGTAAATTTCAGTGCTATGAGAGAGGAGCTGGTGAAAGTAAATTGGAAGGAGCTGTTGACAGGGATGTCAGCAGAGCTGCAATGGCATGCATTTCTGGGAAAAATGAGGAAGGTCCAGGACATATGTACAGTATTCCAAAAATGAAGAAATACTCAAATGTTAAAATAGCACAACCATGGCTGACAAGGTAAGTCAAAGCCATTGTAAAAGCAAAACAAAGGGCATACAACAAAGCAAAAATTAGTGGGAAGATAGAGGATTGGGAAGTTTTAAAAAACCTACAGAGAGCAACTAAACAAAAAATGATTAGAAGGGAAAAGATGAAATATTAAAGCAAGCTAGCAAATAATATCAAAGTTGATAGTAAAAGCTTTTTCAAGTATGTTAAAAATAAAAGAGAAAAAGAGAGTGGCTATAGGACAACTAGAAAATGAGGAAGGAGAAATAATAGCGGGGAAGAAGGAGATGGGCGATGAACTAAATCAGTATTTTGCATCAGTCTTCACTGTGGAAGGCACTAGCAATATGCCTGATGTAATGAATGAAAGAAGAGAAGTGGATGCAGTTACTGTTACAAGAGAGAAGGTGCTCAAAAAGCTGGAAGACCTAAAGGTACATAAGTCACCCGGAACAAAGGAACTGCACCTTAGGGTTCTGAAAGAGGTAGTGTTTGAGATTGTGCCAGATGTTGAAGAGTCTGAGGGAAGAGAAGTTAGTGCAGTTACTATTACAAGGAAGAAGGTGCTCAAAGAGCTGAAAGACCCAAGGGTGCATGAAAGAGGTAGCAGTAGAGATTGTGGAGGCATTAGTAATAATCTTTCAAAAACCAATGGACTCTGGCGTGGTGCCAGAGGACTGGAAAATTGCAAATATCACTCGACTCTTTAAGACAGGAAGAAGGCAGCAGAAAGGAAATTAAAGACCAGTTAGCCTGACCTCAGTGGTTGGGAAAGTGTTAGAGTCAATTGTTAAGGATGAGGTGATGGAGTACTTGGTGATGCAAGACAAGATAGTACAAAGTCAGTGTGGTTTCCTTCAGGGAAAATCCTGCCTGACGAACCTGTTGGAGTTCTTTGAGGAGATTACAAGTGGGATGCAGTGGATGTTGTATATTTGGACTCTCAGAAGGCCTTGACACATGAGGCTGCTTACCAAGATAAGAGCCCGTGGTATTACAAGGAAGTTACTAACTTGGTTAGAGCATTGGCTGATTGGTAGGAGGCAGCAAATGGGAATAAAAGGATCCTTTTCTGATTGGCTGCCAGTGACTAGTGGTGTTCTACAGGGGTCGGTGTTGGGACCACTTCTTTTTATGTTGTATATAAATGATTTAGATGATGGAATAGATGGCTTTGTTGCCAAGTTTGCAGATGATACGAAGATTACTGGAGGGGAAAGTAGTGTTGAGGAAAAGGGTAGGATGCAGAAGGACTTAGATAGATTAGGGTAATGGGCAAGAAAGTGGCAAATGAAATACAATGTTGGAAAATGCATGGTCATGCACTTTGGTAGTAGAAATAAATGTGCGGACTATTTTCTAAACAGGGAGAAAATTCAGAAATCTGAGATGCAGAGGGACTTGGGAGTCCTTGTGCAGAACACCCTAAAGATTAACTTGCAAGTTGAGTCGGTAGTGAGGAAGGCAAATGCCATGTTAGCATTCATTTCAAGAGGTCTGGAATACAAGAGCAGGGATGTGATGCTGAGGCTTTATAAGGCACTGGTGAAGTCTCCCCTTGAGTATTGTGAACAGTTTTGGGCCCCTCATCTTAGAAGAGATGTGCTGGCATTGGAGAGGATCCAGTGGAGGTTCACAAGAATGATTCCAGGAATGAAAGTGTTATCATATCAGGAATGTTTGATGGCTCAGGATCTGTACTCGCTGGAATTCAGAAGGATGAGGGAGGATCTCATTGAAACCTTTCCAATGTTGAAAGGCCTAGACAGGGTAGATGTGGAAAGGATGTTTCCCATGGTGAGAGAGTCTAGGACAAGAGGGCACAGCCTCAGGATAGAAGGGCACCCCTTCAAAACAAAGATGCAGAGAAACTTCTTTAGCCAAAGGATGGTGAATTTGTGGATTTGTTGCCACATGCAGCTGTGCAGGGCAGGTCGTTGTGTGTATTTAAGGCAGAGATTGATAGGTTCTTGATTGGACATGGCATCAAAGGGGATAAGGCCGAGAACTGGAGTTGAGGAGGAGATAGAAAGAAAGGATCAGCCATGATTGAATGGCCGAGCAGACTCGATAGGCCAGATGGCCTCATTCTGCTCCGATGTCTTATGGTTTTATCCTGAGGCCGTATCCTCTTGTCCAAGACTCTCCCACCATGGGAAATATCCTTTCCACATCTACTCTGTCTGGACCTTTCAATATTTGAAAGGTTTCAATGAGATCCCCCTCATCCTTCTAAATTCCAGCGAGTACAGACCCAGAGCCATCAATCTACTTTTAGCCACATTTGAGTGATGCTCACAATATTATATGATGCAAAACTAGGCTGAGAAGTGGCAGATGGAGTTCAACCCCGATAAGTGTGAAGTGGTTCATTTTGGTAGGTCAAATATGATGGCAGAATATAATATTAATGGTAAGACTCTTGGCAGTGTGGAGTGTCCGAGTCCATAGGACACTCAAAGCAGCTGCGCAGGTTGACTCTGTGGTTAAGAAGGCATATGGTATATTGGCCTTCATCAATCGTGGAACTGAATTTAGGAGACGAGAGGTAATGTTGCAGCTATATCAGACCCTGGTCAGACCCCACTTGGAGTACTGTGCTCATTTCTGGTCGCCTCACTACAGGAAGGATGTGGAAGCCATAGAAAGGGTGCAGAGGAGATTTACAAGAATGTTGCCTGGATGAGAAACGTCTGTCAGCTCTTGGACTGTATTCCCTGGAGTTCAGGAGAACGAGGGGGGGTCGCATAGAAACATTCTAGATGTTAAAAGGCCTAAACAGATTAGATATGGCAAAGTTATTTCCTATGGTAGGGGAGTCTAGGACAAGAGGGCATGACTTCAGGTCTGAAGGACATTCATGTAGAACAGAGAAGCGGAGAAATTACTTTAATCAGAAGGTAATAAATCTGTGAAATTTGTTGTCACGAATGGCTGTGGAGGCCAAGTCATTGGGTGCATTTAAAGCAAAGGTAGATAGTTTCTTGATTAGCCAGGGCATCAAAGGCTATGGGGAGAAGGCAGGGGAGTTGGGATGACTGGAAGAATTGGATCAGCCATGATTGAATGGTGGAGCAAACTCGATGGGCTGAACGGCTGACTTCTGCTCCTACATCTTATGGTCTTAATGCATATACTGTTACATCCTCAGTCCTGTATTCATCTCCCTTTTCAATTTTGACCCCTTCTACGCTACAACTCATTGTATTGACTGCAATTTTGCCCTATCAACAGCCTGCTTTTTGCTTACGGTGTTACTTTCCACTACCTCAATTTGTAAACCAACTGCCCCAACCTTAGCACTGTCACTCCAGTTTCATCCCCCCTACCAAATGAGTTTAAAGCCTCCTGAACAACTCTTGTAACCTGCCCACAAAGATACTGGTCCCCCTCAGTTTCAGGTGTAATCTGTTCCTTTTGTACAGGTTGCATCTTCCCCAAAGGAGATCTCAATGATCCAGAAATCTGAACCACTACCCCCTGCACCAGTTCCTCAACCACGCATTTACCTGCCAAGTGCTTCTATTCTTACCCTCACTGGCACATAGCACAAGCAGCAATCTAGAGATTACTACCATGCTGGTCCTGCCTTTTAGCTTTCTGCCCAACTCCCTATATTCTCTCTTCAGGACCTCTTTGTCTTTCCCAGCCCATGTCAATGGTGCTAATATATGCTCTCCCCCTTTAGAATGCCATGGACCCAATACTCCCTTAGCCTGGCACCTAGGAGGCAAAATGCCACCCAAGTGTCTCTATTCCTCTAACTATGGAATCTCTTCTCACTACTGCAGCCCTCTTCACCTCGCTTCTATTCTAAGCCACAGAACCAGAGACCCGGTCGCTGCAGTTCCACTACCCACACCCCCCCCCACCCCCACAGTAGGTTGTCCTCCCCAACAGTGTCCAAAATGGTATACTTATTAGTGAGAGGAACAGCCACGGGGCATTCTGCATTGGCTGCTCATTTCCCTTCCTTTTCCTAACAGTCACCTTCTGCCTCCTGCAACCCTGGGGTGACTACCTTCCTATAGCTCCTATCTATCATTTCTTCAGACTCCCATATGAGCTGAATGTCATCAAGCTGCAGCTCTAGTTCCTTAACAAGTCTGCTCCATCATTCCATCATGGTTGACTTACTGTCCCTCTCAACACCATTCTCCTGTCTTCTCCCCATAACATAGAAACATAGAAAAAACATACAGCACAATACAGGCCCTTTGGCCCACAAAGCTGTGCCAAACATGCCCCTACCTTAGAACTACCTAGGCTTTACCCATAGTCCTCTATTTTCCTAAGCTCCATGTAGCTATCCAGGAGTCTCTTAAAAGACCCTATCGTTTCTACCTCCACCGCCATCACCAGCAGCCCATTCCACGCACTCTCCACTCTCTGTGTAAAAAACTTACCTGCCATCTCCTCTGTACTGACTTCCAAGCACCTTAAAACTGTGCCCTCTCATGCTAGCCATTTCAGCCCTGGGAAAAAGCCTCTGACTATCCACATGATCAATGCCTCTCATCATCTTGTACACCTCCATCAAGTCACCTCTCATCCTCCGTCGCTTCACGAGAAAAGGTCAAGTTCACTCAACCTATTCTCATAAGGCATACTTCCCAATCCAGGCAACATCCTCGTAAATCTCCTCTGCACCCTTTCTATGGTTTTTACGTCCTTCCTATAGTGAGGCGACCAGAACTGAGCACAGTACTCCAAGTGGGGTCTGACCAGGGTCCTAAATAGCTGCAACATTACCTCTCAGCTCCTAAATTCAATCCCACGATTGATGAAGGCCAATGTACTGTATGTCTTCTTAACCACAGAGTCAAACTGAGTAGCAGCTTTGAGTGTCCTATGGACTTGGACCCCAAGATCCCTCTGATCCTCCACATTGCCGGGAGTCTTACCATTAATATTATATTCTGCCATAATATTTTACCTACTAAAATGAACCACCTCACACTTAACTGGGTTGAGCTCCATCTGCCACTTCTCGGCCCAGTCTTGCATCCTATCAATGTCCCATTGTAACCTCCGACAGCCCTCCATACTATCCACAACACCCCCAACCTTTGTGTCATCAGCAAATTTACAAACACATCCCTCCACTTCCTCATCCAGGTCATTTATAAAAATCATGAAGAGTAGGCGTCCCAGAACAGATCTCTGAGGCACACCATTTGTCACCAGCCTCCATGCAGAACATGACCTGTCTACAACTACTCTTTGCCTTCTGTGGGCAAGCCAGTTCTGGATCCACAAAGCAATTTCCCCTTGGATCCCATGCCTCCTTACTTTCTCAATAAGCCGTGCATTGGTTAACGTATCAAATGCCTTGCTGAAATCTATATACACTACATCTACTGCTCTACCTTCATCAATGTGTCTAGTCACATTCTCAAAAAATTCAATCAGGCTCGTAAGGCCCGACCTGCCTTTGACAAAGCCATGCTGACTATCCCTAATCATATTATACCTCTCCAAATGTTCATAAATCCTGCCTCTCAGGATCGTATCCACCAACTTACCAACCACTGAAGTAAGACTCACTGGCCTATAATTTCCTGGGATATCCCTACTCCCTTTCTTGAATAAGGGAACAACATCTGCAACCCTCCAATCCTCCGGAACCTCTCCCGTCTCCATTATTGATGCAAAGATCATTGCCAGAGGCTCAGCAATCTCCTCCCTCGCTTCCCACAGTAGCTTGGGGTACATCCTGTCCAGTTCTGGTGACTTATCCAACTTGATGCTTTCCAAAAGCTCCAGCACATCCTCTTCCTTAATATCTACATTCTCAAGCTTTTCAGTCCACTGTAAGTCATCCTTACAATCGCCAAGATCTTTTTCCATAGTGGATACTGAAGTATTCATTAAGTACCTCCACTATTTCCGCTGGTTCCATACACACTTTTCCATTGTCACACTTGATTGGTCCTATTCTCTCATGTCTTATCTTCTTGCTCTTCACATACTTCTGGAATGCCTTGGGGTTTTCCTTAATCCTGTCTGCCAAGGCCTTCTCATGGCCCCTTCTGGCTCTCCTAATTTCATTCTTAAACTCCTTCCTGCTAGCCTTATAATCTTCTAGATTCATATCATTACCTAGTTTTTTAAACCTATTGTGAGCTCTTCTTTTCTTCTTGACTAGATTTACAACAGCCTTTGTGCACCACAGATCTTGTACCCTACCATCCTTTCCATGTCTCATTGGAACATACCTACTCAGAACCCCACGCAAATAGCCCCTGAACATTTGCCACGTTTCTTCCGTACGTTTGCCTGAGAACATCCATTTCCAATTTATGCTTCCAAGTTCCTGCCTGATAGCCTCATAGTCCCCCTTACTTCAATTAAATGCTTCCCTAACTTGGCTGCTCCTAACCTTCTCCAATGCTATGGTAAAGGAGTTAGAAATGTGATCACTACATCCAAAATGTTCTCCCACTGAGAGACCTGACACCTGACCAGGTTCATTTCCCAATACCAGATCAAGTACAGCCTCTCCTCTTGTAGGCTTATCTACATATTGTGTCAAGAAACCTTCCTGAACACACCTAACAAACTCCACCCCATCTAAACCCCTCACTCTAGGGAGGTGCCAATCAATATTTGGGAAATTAATATCTCCCACCATAACAACCCTATTATTAGTACTCCTTTCTAGAATCTGTCTCCCTATCTGCTCCTCGATGTCCCTTTACTATTGGGTGGTCTATATATTAAAAAAAAACACCCAGTAGAGTTATTGACCCCTTCCTATTCCCAACTTCCACCCACAGAGACTCTGGAGGACAACCCCTCCATGACTTCCTGCTTTTCTGCAGCCGTGACACTATCTCTGATCAACAGTGCCACGCCTTCACCTCTTTTAAGAACATAGAACATAGAACAGTACAGGCCCTTCGGCCCACAATGTTGTGCCGACCCTCAAACCCTGCCTCCCATATAAGCCCCCACCTTAAATTCCTCCATATACCTGTCTAGCAGTCTCTTAAACTTCACTAGTGCATCTGCCTCCACCACTGACTCAGGCAGTGCATTCCACACACCAACCACTCTCTGAGTAAAAAACCTTCCTTTAATATCCCCCCTTGAACTTCCCACCCCTTACCTTAAAGCCAAGTCCTCTTGTATTGCGCAGTGGTGCCCTAGGGAAGAGGCGCTGGCTATCCACTCTATCTATTCCTCTTATTATCTTGTACACCTCTATCATGTCTCCTCTCATCCTCCTTCTCTCCAAAGAGTAAAGCCCTAGCTCCCTTAATCTCTGATCATGATGTATACTCTATAAACCAGGCAGCATCCTGGTAAATCTCCTCTGTATCCTTTCCAATGCTTCCACATCCTTCCTATAGTGAGGCGACCAGAACTGGACACAGTACTCTAAGTGTGGCCTAACCAGAGTATTATAGAGCTGCATCATTACATTGCGACTCTTAAACCCTATCCCTCGACTTATGAAAACTAACATCCCATAAGCTTTTTTAACTACCCTATCCACCTGTGAGGCAACTTTCAGGGATCTGTGGACATGTGCCCCCAGATCCCTCTGCTCCTCCACACTACCAAGTATCCTGCCATTTACTTTGTACTCTGCCTTGGAGATTGTTGTTCCAAAGTGTACCACCTCACACTTCTCCGGCTTGAACTCCATCTGCCACTTCTCAGCCCACTTCTGCATCCTATCAATGTCTCTCTGCAATCTTTGACAATCCTCTACACTATCTACAACACCACTAACCTTTGTGTCGTCTGCAAACTTGCCAGCCTACCCTTCTACCCCCACATCCAGGTCGTTAATAAAAATCACGAAAAGTAGAGGTCCCAAAACAGATCCTTGTGGGACACCACTAGTCACAATCCTCCAATCTAAATGTACTCCCTCCACCACGACCCTCTGCTTTCTGCAGGCAAGCCAATTCTGAATCCACCTGGCCAAACTTCCCTGGATCCCATGCCTTCTGACTTTCTGAATAAGCCTACCGTGTGGAACCTTGTCAAATGCCTTACTAAAATCCACACAGATCACATCCACTGCACTATCCTCATCTATATGCCTGGTCACCTCCTCAAAGAACTCTATCAGGCTGTTAGACACGATCTGCCCTTCACAAAGCCATGCTGACTGTCCCTGATCAGATCATGATTCTCTAAATGCCCAGAGATCCTATCTCTAAGAATCTTTTCCAACAGCTTTCCTACCACAGACATAAGGCTCACTGGTCTATAATTACCCGGACTATCCCTACTACCTTTTTTGAACAAGGGGACAACATTCGCCTCCTCCAATCCTCCAGTACCATTCCTGTGGACAACGAGGACATAAAGATCCTAGCCAGAGGCTCAGCAATCTCTTCTCTTGTCTCGTGGAGCAGCCTGGGGAATATTCCGTCAGGCCCCAGGGACTTATCCGTCCTAATGTATTTTAACAACACCTCCTCTCCCTTAATATCAACATGCTCCAGAACATCAACCTCACTCATATTGTCCTCACCATCATCAAGTTCCCTCTCATTGGTGAATACCGAAGAGAAGTATTCATTGAGGATCTCGCTCACTTCCACAGCCTCCAGGCACATCTTCCCACCTTTATCTCTAAGCGGTCTTACCTTCACTCCTGTCATCCTTTTTTTCTTCACATAATTGAAGAATGCCTTGGGGTTTTCCTTTACCCTACTCGCCAAGGCCTTCTCATGCCCCCTTCTTGCTCTTCTCAGCCCCTTCTTAAGCTCCTTTCTTGCTTTTCTATATTCCTCAATAGACCCATCTGATCCTTGCTTCCTAAACCTCATGTATGATGCTTTCTTCCACCGGACTAGATTTTCCACCTCACTTGTCACCCATGGTTCCTTCACCCTACCATTCCTTATCTTCCTCACCAGGACAAATTGATCCCTAACATCATGCAAGAGATCTCTAAACATCGACCACATGTCCATAGTACATTTCCCTGCAAAAACATCATCCCAATTCACACCCTCAAGTTCTAGCCTTATAACCTCATAATTTGCCTTTCCCCAATTCAAAATTTTCCTGTCCTCCCTGATTCTATCCTTTTCCATGATAATACCAAAGGCCAGAGAGTAGTGGTCACTGTCCCCCAGATGCTCACCCACTGAGAGATCTGTGACCTGACCCGGTTCATTACCTAGTACTAGATCTAGCATGGCATTCCCCCTGGTCGGCCTGTCCACATACTGTGACAGGAATTCATCCTGGGCACACTTAACAAACTCTGCCCCATCTAAACCCTTGGAACTAATCAGGTGCCAATCAATATTAGGGAAGTTAAAGTCACCTATGATAACAACCCTGTTATTTTTACACCTTTCCAAAATCTGCCTCCCAATCTGCTCCTCTGTATCTCTGCTGCTACCAGGGGGCTTATAGAATACCGCCAATAGAGTAACTGCTCCCTTCCTGTTCCTGACTTCCACCCATAGTGACTCAAAAAAGGATCCTGCTACATTACCCACCCTTTCTGTAGCTGTAATAGTATCCCTGACTAGTAATGCCACCCCTCCTCCCTTTTTCTGCCCTCTCTATCCCTTTTGAAGCACTGAAATCCAGGAATATTGAGAATCCATTCCTGCCCCGGTGCCAGCCAAGTCTCTGTAATGGCCACTACATCATAATTCCATGTATGTATTCAAGCTCTCAGTTCATCACCTTTTGCCTCCCTTCCCATCCTTTCTGAAACATCTAAAGCCTTGGATAACCTTGGATGCCCTGACTAATCATGAACTTGTCCATCTCTACTTCTCATATACTCAATGACTTTTCCTCCACAGCTGTCCGTGGCAATGATTCCACACATTTACCACCCTCTGGCTGAAGAATTGTTTCCCCTATTAACTTTAATTCTTGCCTGGAGAATGGCTTGAGTGACAGGTTGTCGTCCTCTTCGAATCTCAGTTGCTTCTCTCTCTATGAAACAAGCTGGCACCTTCCTGATCAGAACCTGCGAACCTCCCGTATCTCTGAACTCCACCTGTACACCAGCAGCCTCTAACTGCTTCCTATACACTCTGTTGGGAACAAAGAGAAACTTGTGATCAGTGCTGCCCAGTGCCCCAGAAGCACCCCAGTCTCAGCCTTCATTGCCCCAGTAATCTCAAACCCTTACACAATGAATATTGGAAGGCCTATATTTGCTATAGTGGGGGAGTCGAGCACCAGGGGGCACAGCCTCAGAATAGAGAACTGTCCATTTAGAACAGAGGTGAGGAGAATTTTCTTTTTCTGGGGGTGGTGAATCAGTGGAGTTCATTGCCACAGACAGCTGTGGAGGCCAACCCATTGAGTATATTTAAAACAATAGTTGGTAAGGCATTCTTCAATTATGTAAAGAAAAAAAGGATGACAGGAGTGAAGGTAGGACCGATTAGAGATAAAGGTGGGAAGATGTGCCTGGAGGCTGTGGAAGTGAGCAAGGTCCTCAATGAATACTTCTCTTCGGTATTCACCAATGAGAGGGAACTTGATGATGGTGAGGACAATATGAGTGAGGTTGATGTTCTGGAGCATGCTGATATTAAGGGAGAGGAGGTGTTGGAGTTGTTAAAATACATTAGGACAGATAAGTCCCCGGGGCCTGACGGAATATTCCCCAGGCTGCTCCACGAGGCGAGAAGAGATTGCTGAGCCTCTGGCGAGGATCTTTATGTCCTCGTTGTTCACGGGAATGGTACCGGAGGATTTGAGAAACTCAGTTACAGAGAAAGATTGAATAGGTTGGGACTTTATTCCCTGGAGCATAGAAGAATGAGGGGAGATTTGATAGAGGTATATAAAATTATGATGGGTATAGATAGAGTGAATGCAAGCAGGCTTTTTCCACTGAGGCAAGGGGAGAAAAAAACCAGAGGACGTGGGTTAAGGGTGAGGGGGGAAAAGTTTAAAGGGAACATTGGGGGGGGCTTCTTCACACAGAGAGTGGTGGGAGTATGGAATGAGCTGCCAGGTGAGGTGGTAAATGCAGGTTCTTTTTTAACATTTAAGAATAAATTGGACAGATACATGGATGGGAAGTGTATGGAGGGATATGGTCCATATGCAGGTCAGTGGGACTAGGCAGAAAATGGTTCGGCACAGCCAAGAAGGGCCAAAAGGCCTGTTTCTGTGCTGTAGTTTCTATGGTTTCTATGGTTTCGAGGGAGGCGAATGTTGTTCCCTTGTTCAAAAAAGGTAGTAGGGATAGTCCGGGTAATTATAGACCAGTGAGCCTTACGTCTGTGGTGGGAAAGCTGTTGGAAAAGATTCTTAGAGATAGGATCTATAGGCATTTAGAGAATCATGGTCTGATCAGGGACAGTCAGCATGGCTTTGTGAAGGGCAGATCGTGTCTAACAAGCCTGATAGAGTTCTTTGAGGAGGTGACCAGGCATATAGATGAGGGTAGTGCAGTGGATGTGATCTATATGGATTATAGTAAGGCATTTGACAAGGTTTCACACGGTAGGCTTATTCAGAAAGTTAGAAGGCATGGGATCCAGGGAAGTTTGGCCAGGTGGATTCAGAATTGGCTTGCCTGCAGAAGGCAGAGTGTGGTGGTGGAGGGAGTACATTCAGATTGGAGGATTGTGACTAGTGGTGTCCCACAAGAATCTGTTTTGGGACCTCTACTTTTCATGATTTTTATTAACGACCTGGATGTGGGGGTAGAAGGGTGGGTTGGCAAGTTTGCAGACGGCACAAAGGTTGGTGGTGTTGTAGATAGTGTAGAGGATTGTCAAAGATTGCAGAGAGACATTGATAGGATGCAGAAGTGGGCTGAGAAGTGGCAGATGGAGATCAACCTGGAGAAGTGTGAGGTGGTACACTTTGGAAGGACAAACTCCAAGGCAGAGTACGAAGTAAATGGCAGGATACTTGGTAGTGTGGAGGAGCAGAGGGATCTCAGGGTACATGTCCACAGATCCCTGAAAGTTGCCTCACAGGTGGATAGGGTAGTTAAGAAAGCTTATGGGGTGTTAGCTTTCATAAGTCGAGGGATAGAGTTTAAGAGTCATGATGTAATGATGCAGCTCTATAAAACTCTGGTTAGGCCACACTTGGAGTATTGTGTCCAGTTCTGGTCACCTCACTATAGGAAGGATGTGGAAGCATTGGAAAGGGTACAGAGGAGATTTACCAGGATGCTGCCTGGTTTAGAAAGTATGCACTATGATCAGAGATTAAGGGAGCTAGGGCTTTACTCTTTGGAGAGAAGGAGGATGAGAGGAGACATGATAGAGGTGTACTAGATAATAAGAGGAATAGATAGAGTGGATAGCCAGCGCCTCTTCCCCAGGGCACCACTGCTCAATACAAGAGGACATGGCTTTAAGGTAAGGGGTGAGAAGTTCAAGGGGGATATTAGAGTAAGGTTTTTTACTCAGAGAGTGGTTGATGTGTGGAATGCACTGCCTGAGTCAGTGGTGGAGGCAGATACACTAGTGAAGGTTAAGAGACTACTAGACAGGTATATGGAGGAATCTAAGGTGGGGGCTTATATGGGAGGCAGGGTTTGAGACTCGGCACAACATTGCGGGCCGAAGGTCCTGTACTGTGCTGTACTATTCTATGTTCTATGTAAGTACTTAGAAAGGGTTGCAAAGATTATGGGGAGAAGGGAGAAAATGGGGTTGAAAGGGAAAATAAATCAGTTATTAAATGGAATATCAGCTTCAATGGGCTGAATAGCCTAATTCTGCTGCTATGTCTTAGAGCTTCACAGCATTGCAGCACAGAAGCAGGCCCTCCATGCAGTCCATGCAGAACTATTAACCTGCCTAGTTCCATCAACCTGTACCATAGCCCTCTATACCTTTCTCAAACATGTACCTGTCCAAGTTTTCCTTATAACTTTATGTTGCAATCTCTGGGGATTCCTAAAGAACCCATGACCATTTTTAAGCCATCAGTTTGTTCTCAGTTCACAGTCATTCCCAGTGGCATCAGCAGGCTGAACTTATCCACACAGATACGATAGGGTCCTTTAAGAGACTTTTGCATAGGTATATGGAGCCTAGAAAAATAGAGGGCTATAGGTAAGCCTAGTAATTTCTAAGGTAGCAACATGTTCGGCACAACTTTGTGAGCTGAAGGGCCTGTATTGTGCTGTAGGTTTTCTATGTTTCTATGTTAGAAGTCCTGTATCGAGCCCCCCGAATGACAGATTGCAGGGACTTGCAGAACGACGTAGCTCCAAGAAAAGAGGATAGGACTGGGAGACAGAACTGAACTAGATGAAAGAGAAGCAACACACATCAAAGTTACTGGTGAACGCAGCAGGCCAGGCAGCATCTCTAGGAAGAGGTGCAGTCGACGTTTCAGGTCGAGACCCTTCGTCAGGACTAACTGAAGGAAGAGTGAGTAGGAGATTTGAAAGTTGGAGGGGGAGGGGGAGGTCCAAAATGATAGGAGAAGACAGGAGGGGGAGGGATGGAGCCAAGAGCTGGACAGGTGGTTGGCAAAAGGGATACGAGAGGATCATGGGACAGGAGATCTGGGAAGAAAGATGGCGGGGGGGGGAACACAGAGGATGGGCAAGAGGTTTATTCAGAGGGACAGAGGGAGAAAAAGGAGAGTGAGAGAAAGAATGTGTGTATAAAAATAAGTAACAGTTGGGGTACGAGGGGGAGGTGGGGCATTAGCGGAAGTTAGAGAAGTCGATGTTCATGCCATCAGGTTGGAGGCTACCCAGACGGAATATAAGGTGTTGTTCCTCCAACCTGAGTGTGGCTTCATCTTTACAGTAGAGGAGGCCGTGGATAGACATGTCGGAATGGGAATGAGATGTGGAATTAAAATGTGTGGCCACTGGGAGATTCTGCTTTCTCTGGCGGACAGAGCGTTTGCTGAACACCTACGCTCTGTCCGCCAGAGAAAGCAGGGTCTCCCAGTGGCCACACATTTTAATTCCACATCCCATTCCCATTCTGACATGTCTATCCACGGCCTCCTCTACTGTAAAGATGAAGCCACACTCAGGTTGGAGGAACAACACCTTATGTTCCGTCTGGGTAGCCTCCAACCTGATGGCATGAACATCGACTTCTCTAACTTCCGCTAATGCCCCACCTCCCCCTTGTACCCCAACTGTTACTTATTTTTATATACACATTCTTTCTCTCACTCTCCTTTTTCTCCCTCTGTCCCCCTGAATAAACCTCTTGCCCATCCTCTGGATTCCCCCCCGCCCCTTGTCTTTCTTCCCGGACCTCCTGTCCCATGATCCTCTCGTATCCCTTTTGCCAATCACCTGTCCAGCTCTTGGCTCCATCCCTCCCCCTCCTGTCTTCTCCTATCATTTTGGATCTCCCCCTCCCCCTCCAACTTTCAAATCTCTTACTCACTCTTCCTTCAGTTAGTCCTGACGAAGGGTCTCGGCCTGAAACGTCGACTGCACCTCTTCCTAGAGATGCTGCCTGGCTTGCTGCGTTCACCAGCAACTTTGATGCGTGTTGCTTGAATTTCCAGCATCTGCAGAATTCCTGTTGTTTAAATGAAAGAGAGATGTTGCTTGGAAATGTTGGGTCTGTTGTAAATGGGGGGGGGGGGGGGAATTCAAGCCCCACAAGGTCTATGCATTTGGATAGTGAGTAAAATGGGGATCCCCCTGTAGTCCCCCTGACACAGCATTCTCCCCCCCCCTCCACTCTAGCTCACAGCTCTGCCCAACTCCCCCCCCCCCACCCCTTCTCACTAGTACTGGGTGAATTCTGATGCACAGCACTCCTTCGCAGAAAGGAACCCTGTCAGCTGGGACTAACCGCAGAAGTGCAGTCTCGTGCTGGGTGCAGCTTATCTCAATTGGTGGACATACTGTAGAGGTGCACAGCCTCCTATGGCTCGAAGTCCCCGGCACCGTCTCAAAACTACCTGCAGAAAGAAGGAGCAGTCAGATACTGCAGTGGGCTGCCAGTCCACATGACCCCACTCAGAATCAGAATCAGGTTTAACATCCACTGGCATATGTCATGAAATTTGTTAATGTCAGTAAATATAATAGTTAAGTTAAATAAAGTAGTGTAAAAAAAAAAAGAAAAAAAGTGAGGTAGTTTTCATGGGTTCAATGTCCATTCAGAAATCGGAGGGTAGAGGGGAAGAAGCTGTTCCTGAACCGTTGAGTGTGCCTTCAAGGTTTTGTACATCCTTCCTGATGTAGCAATGAGAAGAGGGCATGTTCTGGGTGATGGGGGTCCTTAATGATGGACACCGCCTTTTTGAGGCTCTGCTCCTTGAAAATGTCCTGCATACTACAGAGCTGAGTAATTTTACAACCCTCTGCAGCTTACTTTGATCCTGTGCAGTAGCCCCCCACCCCCTCTATATCAGATGGTGATGCAGCTAGTTAGAATGCTTTCCACAGTACATCTGTAGAAATTTGGGAGAGTACAGCCACAACCCTGAAAAACAACACAAAACCTCAATTCAACTCATGGGGAATGTCAACTCGGCAATGAAATATTGGAACTGAATTAGTGGGAATAAAGGGGGCCTATTCTTGTTGGTTGCTGGTGACTAGTGATGTTCCAGTGGGATTGGTGTTGGGGCGGTTTCTTTTCATGTTACACATCATTGGTTCCTTAAGATTGTTACAGCCGGGGGTGGTAATGGGGTCAAGCTCCATTACTTATTAAATGCTTCCAATAGTATGCACCTCAAATAGCCTCTGACAACCAAGTCCAGCTCCTGGCTTTCATGTGTGGCTTAGCTCCTAAACCTGGTGGAAATGTTTCTACTGACAGGAGAAAGGGCAAAGGCGAGTAACTGGCACCTTAAAACCAGTCGCTTCGAACAGACTGGGCTCGTTAGCCATGGTTGGCAGCTCATCTAGGAGAAGCAAAACTCTGATCTCAAACCTTCGCTGCCTTGCAGCTATACTCATAGGGAAGACTTCGGGAGTAAACCACGAGGGAAAAATCCACAGCTGGAGTCCCCAAGGCAGTCCTACATTGAGTTCAATGTTGAGTGGCAACTCCTGGGACACTGCTGGTACCAAACTCTATTGGTGTCCGACGATCATTTGGGATCATCAGATGCGTGAAGAAAGCGAGCTTGCTACATGAACAACAGCTTACTCTCCATATTGTACTGCCCAGGCAGCTAGGGGACAATATCCATAGTCAACTCTGACTGACAGAGGCCCTCACCTCACCTATCATTGATCTGGATGATGTTATTGATGGATTTGTGGAGGACACGAAGATAGGTGGAGTGGCAGGTAGTGCTGAGGAAGCAACATGTCTGCAGAAGGACTTGGACAGATTGGGAGAATGAGTAAAGAATTGGCAGATGGAATATAATGTAGGGAAGTGTATGGTCATGCACATTGATAGAAGGAATAAAGGCAGAGGCTATTTTCTAAATGGGGAGAGAATTCAGAAATCAGAGGTGCAAAGGGACTTGGGAGTCCTTGTTCGTGCAGGACTCCATAAGATGAGGGAGCAGAATTAGGCCATTCAGCCCATTGAGTCCCCTCCACCATCTCATCCTGGCTGATCCCAGATTCCATTCCCCCCAGACATGAGCCCTCTCACCATAAACCTTGATGCCCTGACCAATCAGGAATCTATCAACTTCCACTTTGAATATATGGACTTGGGCTCCACCACAGTCTGTGGCGGAGCATTCCACAGATTCACCACTCTTTGGCTAAAAAAATACCTCCTCTGGACTCTCTCCAATGACAATACATCTTTTCTGAGATAAGGGAACCAAAACTGTTGACAATACTGTAACTTTGACTCCTCAACTTTTTCTCTCCAGTCCTGATAAAGAGTCTTGACCTGAAATGTTGCCTGTTCTCTTTTCTATAGATGCTGCCTGGTCTGCTGAGTTCCTCCGGTATTTTGAGTGTGTTGCTCAAGATTCTCCAGCGCAGTCGGACCAATGTTTTACAAAGCCTCTATTACATACTTGCTTTTATATTCTAGTCCTCTTGAAATGAATGCTAACATCACATTTGCCTTCCTTACTACCAACTCAATCTGCAAGTTAATTTGCCCATCGTGAGCCTGTGACCCAAGGAAAACAACAGTGGACTCACTAGCCAATTTATCTAATCTCACAGTCACAGAGGTTACTGGAGAGGCAGAAAAGTCTTTTCCATTCTTAAATTAATGTCAGGGGACTGGTGTTTCTGGTCAAGGTGGCACCTGCATACAATGTTCCTTTGGTCGACATCTTCTGGATGGGTCATGAAAACATCCTTTTCAATTCTTTTGTGTGTTTTAAGTTTGTTTCTCGTCTTCAGCCTGTGTTTTGCTGTTTAGAGATTGTTTGGGTGCCTCAGCACTCTGCTGTCTCCAAGAGGATTCCGGGAGACAGAGGCGGCGTAAGCAAACCTCACGGCGAGAAGGCTACAGGATGGTGCACAAGCTGATGTTTGACCCCATTTTGCCAATTATAGCTTCCATTGTTCACCGATTAAAGCGACAAGAGTGACTGAAACATCAACGTGAGAGTGGAAGTTTGGAGATTGTTTGGGTGTTCCAGCACTCTATAGTCTTCGAGAGGATTCTGAAAGGCAGAGGCAGCGTGCGTGAACTGTGTAGTGGGCAGGCTACATTCCATAGGCTTCAATGAGATCACCCCTCATTCTTCTAAATTTTAGTGAAGACAGGCCCAGCACCAAAGGTTCATCATATGACAAGCCATTCAATCCTGGAATCATCTTCATGAAATTCCTTTGAACTCTCTCCAGTTTCAGCACATTCTAGTGTTCTTGAAATGAAAGCTAACTTTGCATTTATCTTCCTTACCACAGACACAACCCGCAAAATAACCTTTAGGGAATCCTGCACAAGGACTCTCAAGTTCGTTTGCAGGTCAGTCTTTTGTATTTACTTGTACCTCCATTTAAAAAATAGTCAACCCTTTCATTTCTTCTACCAAAGACCAATTCTTTTTACACTATACGAGCAACGATGCCTCCTCTGCTTTCCTGCCTATCCTTTTGATATAATGTGTATCCTTGAACATTAAGCTCCCAGCTATAATGTTTCAGCTATGATTCTGTGATGCTCAGAACATTATACCTGCTAATCTGCAACTGTGCTGCAAGTTCATCTACCTCATTCTGTATAATGTGCACATTCAGATACAATGCCTTCAGTCCTGTATACACCCTTTTTGATTTTGTCACACCCTGCTCAACCTTTTGATTCCAAACTTTTCTGAGGTCTTACAACCTCTCCACTAACTGTTCTGGCACTCTGGTTCTCATTCACCTACAACTGTAGTTGAAACTCCACCGTGCAGCATTAATAAATGTTCCCACCAGGATATTAATCCCCCTCCAGTTCAGGGGCAAACAATCCCTTTTGTACAATCCATCTTTGCTGGAAGAGAGCGCAATGATCCAAAAATCTTATGCCCTCCCTCCTACACCTACTCCTTAGTCACTCGTTAAACTGTATAATCTTCCTAGTTCTAGCCTCACCAGCACATGGCATGGGTAGCAATCCTGAGATCACAACCCTGCTGCCTCTTAACTTAGCACTCAACTCCCTGAACTCCTCTGCAGAACCCCATCACTCATTCTGCTCATATCATTGGTATCTACATGGACCATGACTTCTGGCTGTTCACCTTCCCACTTAAGAATTCTGAGGGCATGATCTGAGATATCCCAGACCCTGGCACCCAGGAATCTCATTCTTACCCACAGATCCTTCTGTCCGTTTCCCTAACTATTGAATCTCCTATTACCTCTGCATGCCTCTTTTTCCCCCTTCCTGTGTGAATCTCAGAAGCAGATTCAGTGCCAGAGACCCAACCACTGTGACTTTCCTCTGTTAGGTCAAACCACCCAACAGTATCCAAAGCGATACATCTGTTGCTGGGGGGGGGGGGCAGGGAATTGGCCACAGGGGTACACTGTGCTGGCTCCTGAACCTCTGACTGTCACTCAGTTTCCTGTGTTCTGCACCTTGAGTGTAACTACCTCTCTATATGTCCTATCTATCACCCCTATCTACCATGTCCTACCTGGAGTTCATCCAGTTCCAGTTCCACCTCCACCTCCTTTGCGCGATTTGTTAGAAGCTGCAGCTGAATGCATCTCTCGCAGTTGTAGTGGTCAGGGATACTGGAGGTCTCCCTGCCTTTCCACATCCCGCAAGAGGAGCATTTCACCATCCTGCCTGTCACCTCCACCTAGCTGAGCAGATATAAAGAAGCCAAGTAAAAAACTTGAGCTTTTACTTCCTTTGCTATCTCTGAGTGAAGCCTCAAAGTGTTAAAGCCTTAAGATCACCACTCTGACTACGTCCACTCAGACAACGGCTACTGCACTTGCCCCAGCCTTCCTTTAACTTGCTCTTACTAATTAATCCCAAATGCCGATTGGCCGCTGGTCAAAGTTCTATTACGCTGCTGCAAACTGCTCCTGTCTTTTATCCTCGTGCGGTGGACCTGATTGAAACCTCAGAGCTTTGACCAGCGGCCAATCTGGACATCGGAACTTTGGAGAGGAGGAGACTTCAATCAGGTCCATTGCCCAAGTACAAAAGGCAGCAGCAGGTTGCTACAGCATTAAAGAGCTTTGACCAATGACCAATTGGTGGCAGGACTGCCGAAAGGTTTCGGTTCGGCAGAAACATCAGTTGTACTTTTTCTCATTGATGCTGCCTGGCCTGCTGAATTCCTCCAGCATTTTGTGTGTGTTGCTCGGATTTCCAGCATCTGCAGATTTTCTCTTGTTTGGCAGAAGAGACACACTATGGTGATAAGGAATTCATTAGTTAAGAGGATTGGACAGGAGGTTCTGATGGCGAGAACAAGACTCCCACTTGGCATGTTACTTCCTGGGAGCCAGGGACCAGGTATCTCAGATCGAATCCTCTGCATTCTTAAGTGGGAAGGTGAACAGCCAGAAATCATGGTTCATGTAGGTACCAATGACACAGGTAGGATGAGTGACAAGGTTTTGCATAGGGAGTTAGGTGCTAAGTTAAAGAAAGGACCTTCTGGGTTGTGACCTCGGGATTGCTACCCATGCTACGTGCTAGTGAGGCTAGAACTAGGAAGATTATACAATTTAATATGTGGTTATAGGAGGGTGGGCATAATATTTTTGCATCACTGGGCTCTCTTCGAGTGAAGGTGGAACCTGTACAGAAGGGATGGTTTGCACCTGAACTGGAAGGGGACTAACATCCTAGCAGGAAGGTTTGTTAATGCTGCACAGTGGGGTTTAAACTTGAGTTGCAGCGGGAACCGGAGTGCTAGGACAGTTCGTGGTAAGATGGTGGGGGCAGATGTCGGTAAGATCACAGATAAAGATAGGAATCAAAAGGTGCATAGTGCCACTAGAGTTCTGAGCTGCATATAGTTCCATGCAAGTAGTATTGTAGGAAAGGCAGAAAATAATGTTGCGAATTAAGTAGCTGGTTTACAATCAGAGACAATGTGTAGTGAGGAGAGGCTTTTGGGTAGAATTGCAGTCAACGGGATGAGTTGCAATGTAAAAGGCGGACAAAATTAAAAATGGTGAATAGAAGACTGAAAGTGTTATATTTGAATGCACACAATAAATGAAATAAGGTAGATAATCTTGCAGCAGAGTTGTAGATTGGCATGCATGATGTTGTAGGCATCACTTGTAGTTGCCCTTTCAATACAATGTGTATCCTTGGACATTAAGCTCCCAGCCATAATCTTCTTTCAGTCATGATTCAATGTCCAAGGATACACATTGCATCTAAAGGACACTCAGGATGACAGAGGAGGCAGTGCTGTTCTGTTGGTAAAAAGAAAAATTAAATTAAATCATTAGAAAGAGGTGACATAGGATCGGAAGGTGTTGAATCATTGTGGATAGAGCTAACGAACTGCAAGGATAAAAAGACCCTGATGGGAGTTGTACATAGACCACCAAACAGTAGTAAGGTTGTGGCCTACAACTTACGACGGCAAGGTTATAATAGTCATGGAAGACTTTAACATTGGGAAAATCAGGTTGATGCTAGATTTCAGGAGGGGAAATTTCTAGAGAGTCTGAGAGATGGCCTTTTGGAGCAGCTCATGGTTGAACCCAATAGGGAATCAAGATCTCTGGATTTGGTGTTGTGCAATGAACCAGAATTAATTAGAAGAGCTTAAGATAAAAGAACCCTTAGGGATATGTGATCACAATATAATCGAATTCACCCTGAAATTTGAGGAGACAGAGCTGAGAATGAGCCAGCATGTTTACAGTAGATGATGGATGCAACATGAATAAGCCAATGATTGGGTACAAATGTAGACAGAACAAAGAGTAAAATTGTACCAAAGAGGCAAAATTCAGAAGGCTGAAGAATGCAGGAACAAAAGTGCTACAAGTAGTATTCGGAATAAGGGAGATAATTATAGATTGGTCGGTATGATATTGTGGGCATCTCTGAGTCGCAGCTGAAAGAAGGCCATAGTTGGGAGCTTAACATCAAAGGATATAGCTTGTATTCAAAACACAGGCAGGAAGGCATAGGCAGTGGAGTGGCTCTGTTGGTAAGAGATGGAATTACATCTTTAAAAAGAGGTGACATAGGGTCAAAAAGTGCTGAATCTTTGTAGGTTGAGTTAAGAAACGGTAAGGGTAAAAAAAAATACGGGAATCATATATAGGCCTCCAAATAGTAGCCAAGATGTGGGTTTGAGACTGCAAATGGAGCTGGAAAAGGCATGTAACAAGGGTAAAACACAATTGTAATGGGGGACTTCAATATGCAAGGGGATTGGGAAAATCAGGTTGGTGTCGAATTGCAAGAGAAGGAATTTGTTGAATGCCTACAAGATGGCTTTTAAGAGCAGATTGTGCTTGAGCATAGTAGGGGAAAGGCTATCCTAGATTGGGTGTGTAATAATGCATATTTTAGTAGGCAATGATCATAATATGATTGAACGCAAACACGAGGAAATCTGCAGATGCTGGAATTTCAAGCAACACACATAAAAGTTGCTGGTGAACGCAGCAGGCCAGGCAGCATCTCTAGGAAGAGGTACAGTTGACGTTTCGGGCCGAGACCTATTCCTAGAGATGCTGCCTGGCCTGCTGCGTTCACCAGCAACTTTTATAATATGATTGAATTCAAATTGCAATTTGAGAGGGAGAAGCATAAGTCACATGTATCAGTACTGCAATGGAACAAAGGGAATTACAGAAGCATGAGAGAGGAGCTTGTCCAGGTAGATTGGAGGAGGATACGACAGGGATGACAGCAGAGCAGAGATGGCTGAAGTTTCTGTGAATAGTTAACAAGCCACAGGATAGAACCATAGAACATTACAGCACAGAAGCAGGCCTTTTGGCCCTTCTTGGCTGTGCCGAACCATTTTTCTGCTTAGTCCCACTGACCTGCATCTGGACCATATCCATCCATACACCTCTCATCCATGTACCTGTCCAAGTTTTTCTTAAATGTTAAAAGTGAGCCTGCGTTTACCACTTCATTTGGCAGCTCATTCCACACTCCCACCACGCTCTTTGTGAAGAAGCTCCCCTCCAATGTTCCCTTTAAACTTCTCCCCCCTCACCCTTAACCCATGTCCTCTGGTTTTTTTCTCCCCTTGCCTCAGTGGAAAAAACCTGCTTGCATTCACTCTATCTATACCCATCATGGTTTTATATACCTCTATCAAGTCTCCCCTCATTCTTTTACACTCCAGGGAATAAAGTCCTAACCTATTCAATCTTTCTCTGTATCTCAGTTTCTCAAGTCCCGGCAACATCCTTGTAAACCTTCTCTGCACTCTTTCAACCTTATTAATATCCTTCCTGCAATTTGGTGACCAAAACTGAACACAATACTCCAAATTCGGCCTCACCAATGCCTAAATACAATCTCACCATAACATTCCAACTCCTATACTCAATACTTTGATTAATAAAGGCCAATGTACCAAAAGCTCTCTTTACGACCCTGTGACGCCACTTTTAGGGAATTTTGTATCTGTATTCCCAGATCCCTCTGTTCTACTGCACTCTTCAGTGCCTTACCATTTACCCTGTATGTTCTACCTTGGTTTGTCCTTCCAACGTGCAATACCTCACACTTGTCTGTATTAAACTCCATCTGCCATTTTTCAAGCTGGTCAAAATCCCTCTGCAAGCTTTGAAAACCTTCCTCACTGTCCGCTACACCTCCAGTCTTTGTATCATATATACATCTTACTTCACCATATACACCTTGGACTTCAACTACTGCATAGAGTCTTGTCATCTTCAGAAGTTTTTGGATGACTCTGCCATAGTTGGATGCATCAGCAAGGGAGATGAGGCTGAGAACAGGGCTACCGTAGGAAACTTTGTCACATGGTGTGAGCAGAATTATCTGCAGCTTAATGTGAAAAAGACTAAGGAGCTGGTGGTAGACCTGAGGAGAGCTAAGGTACCGGTGACCCCTGTTTCCATCCAGGGGGTCAGTGTGGACATGGTGGAGGATTACAAATACCTGGGGATACGAATTGACAATAAACTGGACTGGTCAAAGAGCACTGAGGCTGTCTACAAGGGTCAGAGCCGTTTCTATTTCCTGAGGAGACTGAGGTCCTTTAACATCTGTCGGACGATGCTGAGGATATTCTACGAGTCTGTGGTGGCCAGTGCTATCATGTTTGCTGTTGTGTGCTGGGACAGCAGGCTGAGGGTAGCAGACACCAACAGAATCAACAAACTCATTCGTAAGGCCAGTGATGTTATGGGGATGGAACTGACGGTGGTGTCTGAAAAGAGGATGCTGTCTAAGTTGCATGCCATCTTGGTCAATGTCTCCCATCCACTACATAATGTACTGGGTGGGCACAGGAGTACATTCAGCCAGAGACACATTCCACCGAGATGCAGCAATGAGTGTCATAGGAAGTCATTCCTGCCTGTGGCCATCAAACTTTACAACTCCTGCCTTGGAGGGTCAGACACCCTGAGCCAATAGGCTGGTCCTGGACTTATTTCATAATTTACTGGTATAATTTACATATTACTATTTAACTATTTATGGTTCTATTACTATTTATTATTTATGGAGCAACTGCAATGAAAACCAATTTCCCCTGGGATTAATAAAGTATGACTATGACTATGACTATCATCAGCAAATTTGCTGATCCAATTTACCACATTATCATCCAGATCATTGATACAGATGACAAATAACAATGGACCCAGCACTGATCCCTGTGGCACACCACTAGTCACAGGCCTCCACTCTGAGAAGCAATCCTCCACTACCACTCTTTGGCTTCTTCCATTGAGCCAATGTCTAATCCAATTTACCACCTGTCCATGTATACCTAGCGACTGTATTTTCCTAACTAACCTCCCATGCGGGACCTTGTCAAAGGCCTTACTGAAGTCCACGTAGACAACATCCACTGCCTTTCCTTCATCCACTTTCTTGGTAACCTCCTCAAAAAACTCTAATAGATTGGTTAAACATGTCTTACCACTCACAAAGCCATGTCGACTCTCCCTAATAAGTCACAGTCTATCCAAATACTTATAGATCCTATCTCTTAGTACTCCTTCCAATAATTTACCTACGACCGACGTCAAACTTACAGGCCTGTAATTTCCCAGATTACTTTTAGAGCCTTTTCTAAATAACGGAACAACATGGGCTATCCTCCAATCCTCTGGCACCTCACCCGTAGATACCGACATTTAGATACGTCCCACAGAAGAAGTTGTTCTCAAATGACAGAGCTAGGCAATCATGGCTGACAAGAGAAGTTAAGAACTGCATAGAAGCCAAGGAAAGGGTACATAAGGTAGCAAAAGTGAGCAGGAAGTTGGATGATTGGGAAGCTTTTAAAATCCAACAAAAGGCTACTAAAAAAGCTACAAGTTAAAAGATGAAATACTTTATAGTCGCCAAACAATTGATACTAGAATGTACAATCATCACAGCGATATTTGATTCTGTACTTCCCGTTCCCTGCATTACAAATATTAAATAATAAAAATATTAAAAATAGCAAATATTAAAAATTTAAATTATAAATCATAAAGAGAAAATAGAAAATGGAAAATGGAAAGTAAGGTAGTGCAAAAAACCCAAGAGGCAGGTTCATATATTTGGAGGGTACGGCCCAGATCCGGGTCAGGATATATGAGTGCAAACTAGCCAATAATATAAAGCAGGATACCAAATAGTTTTTAAACTTATATAGTTTATAGTTTATAAAGTTAAAGAGTAAAAAGGAGGTGACAGTTAATATTGGACCACTGGAAATGATGCTGGTGAGGTAGTAATGCGAGACAAAGAAATGGCGGATGAACTTAATGGGTACTCTGCATCTGTTCTCACTGTGGAAGACACCAGTAATATGCCAGAGGTCCTTGAGTGTGAGGGAGCAGGAGTGAGTGCTGGGCAAACTCAAAGGTCTTGAGGTAGATAAGTCACCTGGATCAGATGGACTACATCCCAGAGTCCTGAGAGACACTGCTGAAGAGATAACGGATGCATTGGTCATAATCTTTCAAGTATCACTTGATTCTGTCATGGTCCCGGAGGACTGGAAGATTGCAAAAGCCACTCCACTCTTTAAGAAGGGAGGAAGGCAAAAGATAGGGAGTTGTAGGCCAGTTAGCCTAACCTCAGTGGCTGGGAAAGTGTTGGAGTCCATTATGAAGAATGAGGCTTTGGGGTACTTGGAGACTAATGATAAAACAAGTCAAAGACAGCATGGTTTCTGTAAAGACAAATCTTGTATGACAAATCTGTTGAGTTCTTCGAGGAAGTAACAAGCATGGTGGACAAAGGAGGCAGTGGATATCATTTACTTGGATTTTCAGAAGGTGTTTGATAACGTGCCACATGAGGCTGCTTAACAAGATAAAATCCTGCTGTGTTATAGGAAAAATATTGGCATAGACAGACAAATGGCTGACAGGCAGGAGGCAGTGAGTGGTAATAAAAGTGGCCTTTTTGTTTGGCTGCCAGTGACTAGTGGTGTTCCTCAGGGGTCGGTATTGGGACCACTACTTTTCACATTGTTTGTCAATGATTTGGATAATGGAATTGAAGGCTTTGTGAAAAGTTTGCGCATGATGGTGTAGGTAGTGCTGAGGAAGCAATGTGACTGCAACAGGACTTAGACAAATTGGAAGAAAGGGCAAAAAAAGTGGCAGATGGAATATAGTGTTGGGAAATATATGATAATGCATTTTGGTCAAAGGAACAATAGTATGGACTATTATCTAAATGGGGAGAAGGCTCAAACATCAGAGGTGCAGAGGGACTTAGGAGTCCTCATGCAAGACTCCCAGAAGGTGAATTTACAGGTTAAATCTGGGTAAAGAAGGCAAATGCAATGTTGGCATTTATTTCAAATGGAATAGAATATAAAAGCAAAGGAATTTATAAGACACTAGTCAGGCACCACTCAAGAAAATTGTTAACAGTATCTCAGAAAGGATTTGTTGTTGTAATGCCCTGGTTCATATTTTTACTGTTATGCTGTATGTATTTCATATAGCAGTTCTGTAAGAGCGGTCTGTTCTGTTTTCAGCTTGTTTGGGTTATTGTTGAAGATAATACTTGGATACATACATGGAATTATGATGTAGTGGCCATTACAGAGACTTGGCTGGCACCAGGGCAGGAATGGATTCTCAATATTCCTGGATTTCAGTGCTTTAAAAGGGATAGAGAGGGCAGAAAAAGGGGAGGAGGGGTGGCATTACTGGTCAGGGATACTATTACAGCTACAGAAAGGGTGGGTAATGTAGCAGGATCCCCTTTTGAGTCAATAAGGGTGGAAGTCAGGAACAGGAAGGGAGCAGTTACTCTATTGGGGGAATTCTATAAGCCCCCTGGTAGCAGCAGAGATACAGAGGAGCAGATTGGGAGGCAGATTTTGGAAAGGTGCAAAAATAACAGGGTTGTTGTATCATGGGTGACTTTAACTTCCCTAATATTGATTGGCACCTGATTAGTTCCAAGGGTTTAGATGGGGCAGAGTTTGTTAAGTGTGTCCAGGACTGATTCCTGTCACAGTATGTGGACAGGCCAACTAGGGGGAATGCCATACTAGATCTAGTACTAGGTAACGAACCGGGTCAGGTCACAGATCTCTCAGTGGGTGAGCATCTGGGGGACAGTGACCACCACTCCCTGGCCTTTAGCATTATCATGGAAAAGGACAGAATCAGAAAGGACAGGAAAATTTTTAATTGGGGAAGGGCAAATTATGAGGCTATAAGGCTAGAACTTGCAGATGTGAATTGGGATGATGGTTTTGCAGAGAAATGTACTATGGACATGTGGTTGATGTTTAGAGATCTCTTGCAGGATGTTAGGGATAAATTTGCCCAGTGAGGAAGATAAAGAATGGTAGGGTGAAGGAACCATGGGTGACAAGTGAGGTGGAAAATCTAGTCCGGTGGAAGAAAGCATCATACATGAGGTTTAGGAAGCAAGGATCAGATGGGTCTATTGAGGAATATAGAAAAGCAAGAAAGGAGCTTAAGAAGGGGCTGAGAAGAGCAAGAAGGGGGCATGAGAAGGCCTTGGCGAGTAGGGTAAAGGAAAACCCCAAGGCATTCTTCAATTATGTGAAGAAAAAAAGGATGACAGGAGTGAAGGTAGGACGGATTAGAGATAAAAGTGGGAAAATGTGCCTGGAGGCTGTGGAAGTGAGCGAGGTCCTCAGTGAATACTTCTCTTCGGTATTCACCAATGAGAGGGAACTTGATGATGGTGAGGACAATATGAGTGAGGTTGATGTTCTGGAGCATGTTGATATTAAGGGAGAGGAGGTGTTGGAGTTGTTAAAATACATTAGGATGGATAAGTCCCCGGGGCCTGACGGAATATTCCCCAGGCTGCTCCACGAGGCGAGGGAAGAAATTGCTGAGCCTTCGGCTAGGATCTTTATGTCCTCGTTGTCCACAGGAATGGTACCGGAGGATTGGAGGGAGGCGAATGTTGTCCCCTTGTTCAAAAAAGTTAGTAGGGATAGTCCGGGTAATTATAGACCAGTGAGCCTTACGTCTGTGGTGGGAAAGCTGTTGGAAAAGATTCTTAGAGATAGGATCTCTGGGCATTTAGAGAATCATGGTCTGATCAGGGACAGTCTGCATGGCTTTATGAAGGACAGATCATGTCTAACAAGCCTGATAGAGTTCTTTGAGGAGGTGACCAGGCATATAGATGAGGGTAGTGCAGTGGATGTGATCTATATGGATTTTAGTAAGGCACTTGACAAGGTTCCACATGGTAGGCTTATTCAGAAAGTCAGAAGGCATGGGATGCAGGGAAGTTTGGCCGGGTGGATTCAGAATTGGCCTGCCTGCACAAGGCAAAGGGTCATGGTGGAGGGAGTACATTTAGATTGGAGGATTGTGACTAGTGGTGTCCCACAAGGATCTGTTCTGGGACCTCTACTTTTCATGATTTTTATTAACGACCTGGATGTGGGGGTAGAAGGGTGGGTTGGCAAGTTTGTAGACGCCACAAAGATTGGTGGTGTTGTAGATAGTGTAGAGGATTGTCCAAGATTGCAGAGAGACATTGATAGGATGCAGAAATGGGCTGAGAAGTGGCAGCTGGAGTTCAACCCAGAGAAGTGTGAGGTGGTACACTTTGGAAGGACAAACTCCAAGGCAGAGTACAAAGTAAATGGCAGGATACTTGGTAGTGTGGAGGAGCAGAGGGATCTCGGGGTACATGTCCACGGATACCTGAATGTTGCCTCACAGGTGGATAGGGTAGTTAAGAAGGCTATGGGGTGTTAGCTTTCATAAGTGGAAGGATAGAGTTTAAGAGTCGCGATGTAATGATGCAGCTCTATAAAACTCTGGTTAGGCCACACTTGGAGTACTGTGTCCAGGTCTGGTCGCCTCACTATAGGAAGGATGTGGAAGCATTGGAAAGGGTACAGAGGAGATTTACCAGGATGCTGCCTGGTTTAGAAAGTATGCACTATGATCAGAGATTAAGGGAGCTAGGGCTTTACTCTTTGGAGAGAAGGAAGATGAGAGGAGACATGATAGAGGTATACTAGATAATAAGAGGAATAGATAGAGTGGATAGCCAGCGCCTCTTCCCCAGGGCACCACTGCTCAATACAAGAAGGCATGGCTTTTAGGTAAGGGGTGGGAAGTTCAAGGGGGATATTAGAGGAAGGTTTTTTACTCAGAGAGTGGTTGGTGCGTGGAATGCACTGCCCGAGTCAGTGGTGGAGGCAGATACACTAGTGAAGTTTAAGAGACTACTAGACAGGTATATGGAGGAATTTGAGGTGGGGGGTTATATGGGAGGCAGGGTTTGAGGGTCGGCACAACATTGTGGGCCGAAGGGCCTGTACTGTGCTGTACTATTCTATGTTCTATGTTCTATAAGAGATAAGGAGAAATGTGTGCTATCCAATTAGGATGGCCAAATTAAGGGAAGGTTCCCCTGGCGAGGGACACTAAGGTTTTTTGGACATAGGGCTTTTGTTTGAGAAGATGTGAAGTGAGAAGAGGTGAAGAGGGAAGATGCAGGAGCGAAGAGTCTTTGACAAAGCCAGGAGCAAGATGAATTGAGGATCAGTGACAATGGAGAAACTTTGAGCTCCAACTTGAGCGCGTTTGACTGTTTCATTAAAATGGGCCCTTTTGTTTTGTTTCGTTCTGTTTTTTACTAACCCTTTTGTCAAATTAAATTCTTAAATATAATTTTTTAATGTGGTTGTACTGTCTGTTATTTCATGGCACTAGTTTGTACCAGGGTAGCAAATTACACAGCATCCACACAAACAGGGGTTTGGAGTGGGAGAGTGCCTCAATTTCACGCATTTGACAGGGCTGGATGTTGCCATCCCTAGACTTACGCAGCCAAGGAAACCAGCGGGTTTCATTGCCATTCGAGAGTCCAGAGGAGGTTCATGAGGACAATTCCGGGAGTGAAGGGTTAAGATATGAGGAGCATTTGACATCTTTGGACCAGTACTCACTGGAATACAGAAGAATGCGAGGGGATCTCATGGAAACCTACCAAATGTTGAAAGGACAAGGTAGGGTGGATCTGGATAGGATGTTTCCTTTGGTGGAGGTATCCAGAACTACAAGGCACAGCCTCAAAACTGAGGGGTGACCCTTCAGAACAGAGGTAAGGAAGAATTGTTTTAGCCAGAGACTGGTGAATCTGTGGAATGCTCTGCCACAGACTGCAGTGGAGGCCAAGGTTTTACAGACAACAGTAACAGGGACATCGAGGAGCAGATAAGGAGACAGATTCTGGAAAGGTGTAATAATAACAGGTTGTCGTGGTGGGAGATTTTAATTTCCCAAATATTGATTGACATCTCCCAATTGCAAGGGGTTTAGATGGGATGGAGTTTGTTAGGTGTGTTCAGGAAGGTTTCCTGATACAATATGTAGATAAGCCTACAAGAGGAGAGGCTGTACTTAATCTGTTGTGGTCCTGAGTCTTCTGATGCAGAGGATGGTCAGTCACTGGTGTGTCTACATACCCAGCTGGCAACACTCCATCTCAGGACCCTGCAGAGATACCTGTATAATGACCACCCTCCGAGATGGCACTTTCCCTGCCAGGGCATTGTCTGCAGGAGGGCATATGGCTTCCAGCTGCGAGCGTCAGCTGCGCTGCTCTGTGGGAGCTGCCCTGGTTTTATCGAGAGCTGTTGTGAGTCACAGTCCAGTCAAGATGCTCCTGCATCAGCAGGGGATAATGCCATGGCTGTGAGGGAGACGGGTCCCCATTCTATTGTGGTGGGTGTTGAGGAGGCATAGGAATGTGTGGAGGAGGGGGTTCCTGGCTGTGCCAACACCTGTACAGCCAGAATTGCTCACTGGACCCAAGGCCTGATAATTCATGTCAGGAGATGGTCCCACATAACGTGAGCTGTCTTGCAGTGATGCCCACTGTGCCTTTCCATGACGTGCCAAGGCAGTTATTGTACGCGATGCTCCTGTGCACTTTCATTTCCACGCCTTCATCTGCTGGCCAGACTTGCTGTGGTAGTCTGTTTTGCCACCCAGCAGCAGAGGAGATCCTCAGTAGAAATCCCTTTGTGCAGGAGTCCTTTTCCTGTACACTAGCTACCTGGGGTGGAAAGTGTTACATAGGGCAGTACCATGCAACAGGTTTTTAAATCAGTCCACTTGTCCATTTTGTGGCTGGGAGGAGTCACTGTACCACATTTATATGGAGTGCAAGAGGTTGCAGCCTATATTTGAATATCAGAGGGGGCAGCTCTGCAGCTTTTGCTTATACTTTAGCCCCACACTCCTAATATATGGACACCCGGTAGGGGGCGGGGGTTTGGGCTGCTTGGAAGATCTACTGGTTGACTTGCTCCTCGGCCTGACCACAATGGTCAGTCATAGGTCCAGGTGGTGGGCAGTCGTCCTGGGCAGAGCCCTCGACTGCCCGCCCCTTTTCTGGGGGTATGTTTGTGCCCGGGTGTCCTTGGAAAGGGAAAACATGGTCACAATGGGTACAGTTGTGGATTTCCAGGAACAGTAACCCCCCTCCCCTCGAGAATTGACTATTTTATAAACAGTAATAGCCATATTTTAATTTGAATTTGTTCACTGTCTTGTAAATACTTGATGTTTGTGTATTTTTGTGTAAAGTTTTGTAGTTTTGGAAAGAAAAGGGGCAGTAATTGAAGAAGTATCAGGGTAGAGAATTCCACAGATTAACTACTCTATGCTACTCTAGACCATAAGATACAGAAGCAGAATTGGGCCATTTGGCCCACTGAGTTTTCTCCGCCATTTCATCATGGCTGATCCAATTTCCTACTTGGCCCTAATCTCCTGCTTTCTCCCCTTATCCCTTCATGCCCAGACCAATCAAGAGTCTATCAACCTGTGACTTAAATATACATAAGGTCTTGGCTTCCACAGCTGCCTGTGGGGAGAATTCCATGGATTCACCACTCTCTGGCTAAAGAAACTCCTCCTCAGCTCCATTCTAAAAGGATGCCCCTGTATTCTGAGGTTGTGTCCTCTGGTCTTAGACTGTCCAACCATAGGAAACATCCTCTCCACATCCACTTTATCAAGGTCTTTCACCATTCGATAGGTTTCATGAGTCACCCCTCATTCTTCTGAATTCTGGTGAATACAGGCCCTGAGCCATCAGACGCTCTTCATATGACAAGCCATTCAATCCTGGAATCATTTTTGTGAACCTCCTTTGAACTCCCTCCAGTTTCAGCACATCCTTTCTAAGATAAGGGGCCCAAACCTGTTCACAATACTCCAAGTGAGACATCATCGGTGTTTTATAAAGTCTCAGCGTTACATCCTTGCTTTTATATTCTAGTCCTCTTGAAATGAATATTAACATCACATTTGCCTTCCTCACCACTGACTCAACCTGCCAACTAACCTTTGGGGAATTCTGCACAAGGACCCCCATGCCCCTTTGTGACTCCGTTTTTTGTATTTTCTCTTCATTTAGAAAATAGTCAACCCTTTCATTTCTTTGATCAAAGTGCATGACCATACGCTTCCTGACACTATATTCCATCAGCAATTTCTTTACCCATTCTCCTAATTTAAGTCCTTCTGTAGCCTTTTTACTTCTTCAAAACTACCTGCCCCCTCCACCTATGTTCATATCATCGGCAAACTGCAACAAAGCCATCAATTGCATCATCCAAAATGGTAAAAGGAATCAGTCCCAACAAAAACCACTGTGGAACACTGCTAGGCACTGTCAGCCAACCAGAAGAGACTCCCTTTATTCCCTGTCTTTGCCTCCTGCCAATCAGCCACTGCTTTATCTATGCTATAATCTTTCCTGTAACACTCTAGATTCGTAGCTTGTTAAGCAGCCTCATGTGTGGCACGTTTTCAAAGGTCTTCTGAAAATCGAAGTACACAACATTAACCAATTCTCCTTTCTCTGTCGTGCTTGTTATTTCTTGAATAATTTGTCAGGCAAGATCTTCCCTTGAGGAAACCATGCTGACTATGACTTATTTTATCATGACACTCCGTCATCTTCCCAACCACAAAGGTCAGACTAACTGGCCTATAGTTTGCTTTCTTCTGCCCCCTCCCTTCTTGAGGAGTGGAGTGACATTTGCAATTTTTCAGTCTTCTAGAACCATTCCAGAATGTAGTGATTCTTGAATGATCATTAATAATACCTCCATGATTTCTTCAGCCACCTCTCTTAGAGCTCTGGGGTTGTACACCATCTGGTCCAGGTGACTTACTTAACTTCAGACCTTTCTTTTTCCTAAGAATGTTCTCCCTAGTTATGGTAACTTCACAGACTTCATGCCCCTTGACACCTGGATCTTCCACCATACTGTTAGTGTCTTCCACAATGAAGACTAACGCAAAATACTTACTCAGTTCGTCTGCTGTTTTGTTGCCCCCCCATTACTACCTCTTCTGCTTTGTTTTCCAGCAGTCTGATATCCACTCTGGCCTCTCTTTTACCCTTTATGTATCAGAAGATACGTTTGGTATCCTCCTGAATATTACTGGCTAGCTTACTTTTGTATTCCATCTTTACCTTATTATTGACTTCTATAGTTGCCTTCTGTTGGTTTTTAAAAGCTTCCCAATTCTCTAACTTCCCACTAGTTTTTGCTCTATCATATGCCCTCCCTTTGGCTTTTACGTTGGATTTGACTTCCCTTGTTAGCCATGGTTTTGTCATCATTGCTCTAGAATACTTCTTCTTTGGGATGTATATATCCTGTGCTTACTGAATTGCTTCCAGAAATTCCAGCCATTGTTGCTCTGCCATCATTCCTGCCAGTGTACTGTTCCAATTAATTCTGGTCAGCTGCACTCTCATGCCTCTGTAATTCTCATGACTCCACTGTAATACTAATGCATCTGACTTTAGCTTTCCTTCTCAAATTTCAGGATGAATTTGATCATATTATGACCGCTTGTTCCTAAGGTTTCCTTTACCTTAAGCTTTCTAATCAATTCTGGTTCATTGCACAACACCTAATCCAGAATAGCTGATCCTCTGGTGGGATCAACCACAAGCTGCTCTAAAAAGCCATCTTGAAGGCACTCTAGATATTCCCCCTCCTTTAATCCCACACCAACCTGATTTTCCCAATCTGCCTGCATATTGAAGTCCCCATAATGATTGTAACATTGCCTTTTCTATCTCCCATTCAATCAGGCTCGTAAGGCACGACCTTCCTTTGACAAAGCTATGCTGACTATTCCTAATCATATTATGCCTCACCAGATGTTCATAAATCCTGCCTCTCAGGATCTTTTCCATTAACTTACCAATCGCTGAAGTAAGACTCACTGGTCTATAGTTTCCTGGGCTACCCCCTACTCCCTTTCCTGAATAAGGGAACAATATCCGCAATGCTCCAATCCTCCGAAACCTCTCCTGTCCTCATTGATGATGCAAAGATCATCACCAGAGGCTCAGCAATCTCCTCCTTCGCTCCTCACAGTAGCCTGGGGTACACTTCATCCGGTCCGGGAGACTTATCCAACTTGATGCTTTCCAAAATCTCCAACATATCCTCTTTCATAATGTCTATAGGCACAAGCTTTTCAGTCCACTGTAAGTCATCCCTACAATCGCCAAGATCCTTTTCCATCGTGAATATTGAAGCAAAGTATTCATTAAGTATCTCTGCTGTCTGCTCCGGTTCCATACACACTTTTTCACTGTCGCACTTGATTGGTCCTATTCTCTCATGTCTTATCCTCTTGCTCTTCACATACTTGTAGAATGCCTTGGGGTTTTCCTTAATCCTGCTTGCCAAGGCCTTCTCATGGCTCCTTCTGGCTCTCCTAATTTCATTCTTAAGCTCCTTCCTGCTAGCCTTATAATCTTCTGGATCACTATCATTACCTAGTTTTTTGAACCTTTCGTAAGCTTTTCTTTTCATCTTGACTAGATTTTCAACAGCCTTTTTACACCATGATTCCTGTACCCTACCATCCTTTCCCTGTCTCATTGGAACGTACCTATGCAGAACGCCACGCAAATATCCCCTGAACATTTGCCACATTTCTGCCGTACACTTCCCTGAGAACATCTGTTCCCAATCTATGCTTCCAGGTTCCTGCCTGACAGCTTCATATTTCCCCTTACTCCAATTAAATGCTTTCCTAACTTGTCATTCCTATCCCTCTCCAATGCTATGGTAAAGGAGATAGAATATCTCCAAAATGTTCTCCAACTGAGAGACCTGACATCTGACGAGGTTCATTTCTCAATACCAGATTGACACAATGCCTCCCATTGCCCCAGAAAAAAAATCCACCACCCTCCTCTGGGTCCTAGAGACAAAAGCAGTGGGTGGTACCAGCCGGTTACAGATTATAGAGGTAACCCAGTAGACCCCCCCACGTAGAGGAGGGCTGTGGTGCCTAACCCCTCCAGCAGGGAGTCAATGCACCACTGACCCACCAAGAGGCCAGTTGACCCTTGCAGAGGATGCAGCCGAGTAGATCTGTTGGCACTTCTGCATCCTCTGCAAGTCAACAGGGTCAGTGACCATGAGGAGGACATCGTCAGTGTAAGCCAAAAGGACGACCTCCATGTACGGTTTGCATAAAACCAAACCTATCAGCTTCTTACAGAGAAAGGACAGGAATGGCTCCATGCTGAGTACAACTGCCCAGACTTGGGGCACCTCTGACACACCCACCTCCCAAAGTGCAAGGGCACTGCCAAGAACCCATTAACTTTAACAAGGCACTCTGTAGCAGCGTACAACGGTCGGACATGGGCCACAAAATATGGTCTAAGCCAGAACACATGCAGGTTCCCAAAAAAAGGTATTCATAGTTTACCATGTCAAATGCCTTCTCCTGCTTAGGGGACAGAAAAGCGATGGTTAGACCATCCTCAAGGGACAAGTGAATCAGCTCCCGGTCAAGGTGGATACTGTCCTGGATGTACCGTTATAGGGCCATGTAAGACTGGTCAGGGTGGACTACTTGAGCCAGCACTGAGCTAGATGATTGAGCATCGCCCTGGCAAGCATTTTATACTCCACACCAATTCTTTAGGCAATGAAGATCCCTTGCTTTTTTTTTGGCAACAGGACTACAACTGCTCTGCGCTAAGAGAGGGGCATCTCACTACTCGCCAGGCTTTCCCCCAATACTCTGGTATAATCAAGCTCCAGGATGTCCCAGAAGGTTCAGAGGAATTCTACTGTCAGACCGTCCAGCCCTAGAAACTTGCCTCCCTGTAGCTGGTTGAGGGCACTGGTCAGCTTTTCCAAAGATAGTGGAACATCTATCAACAAACAAGAGAAAATCTGCAGATGCTGGAAATCCAAGAAACACACACAAAATGCTGGAGGAACTCAGCAGGCCAGGCAGCATCTATGGAAAAAAGTACAGTTGACGTTTTGGGCCGAGACCCTTCGGCAGTACTCAGCATCTAGCCATCCAGCTCTCCCAGTGGCTAACCCTTCTGTAAGTCCTCCCACAGATTCCTCCATGTATCCACTAGATGGGTCCAGTGAAAACAGAGCCTCATAAAAGGACCCTGGCTAAAATTTTCACCGGGTCCATGACAGAGGACCTGTCTGCAGACACTTCCAGCCTTCTCGAGAGAATAGAAGAGTGAGAAGGGTGAGGCAACCTCACAAAAGCACCTCAGGACCTCTTGAGCTGCAGATGCCTCAGAGGAGCAGATGTCCAATGATCAGCCCCAGCCGAGACTCCAATCAGCTCTTCTTAGCTGCTCAATCCCAGACTCCTGCTGCTTAGTTGACCAACATGCAAAACAACTGGATATGAGCTTTGCCCACATCCCACTAGAGTCTCAGGGAGGAGAAAACTCCCCAGTCCTTTCCTCCAGGTCCTCCAAAAATGACAAAACGACTACTGGAAGTGGCCATCCACCAGCCAGCAGTTGGAATGCCGGTTTGCGGACCGCACCTGTATAGGCAGTGGATTGAGCTCTGCCAAAACCAAGTGGTGGTCCGAGCACCCAACCAGCAACACGGAGGCTGCTGACACCTGTAAGGCGTGTGCCCTGGAGATAAACGGGTGATCAGTCTGCGAGCCTTCGCCCCTTCCAGAACTCCTTGAGAAAGCACAGGAGTCAGGGTGAAGGCTCCACCAGACAACTACCAATTCAAAGGACACAACCAACTCCCTTAATTTCAGCACCAATGCTCAGTTACTCTGGGGTTGGAGTGACTTTTGGACTCCCTTTTGTTTCTTCTTTTTCTTTACCTTGCTACCCATTACCAGGACCCAACCCTCACCACCATCCATGCCAGAACCATCCTCAACTTCCACCGCCACTAGAATGGAAGTGGGTGGGGGGGGACAGGGACAGCAGGGGAAGGCCAAGTGTTGCCGCCCTGGTCTCTGCGGTAGAGTTGGCAGCCTGGCAGTTCAGGCAATTCTTTTGAATATGCCCAAACTCTTTGCAGGCATGGCATCACGGACAGCCCATAGCCTAAGGAATAGTGTAATAATGCCCCTCAAATTATACCTGAGAGTGTCCTTCAGCATCCCCACTCAGCTCCAGCTGCACATGCAGGTGGTGCTGAAAGGAAAAAGGGTGGTCAAAACTCCGCAGTGGTGCCCTGTACCGCACTGGGGCTAATACTGATTGCACCTCACCCAAAGAATGAAGGTGGGGTAGGAGGCCACGTCAGGAATATAGGGGTGGGCCTCACAGAATACAACCATCTGCACGGGTGCCAGAAGACTCCACCTGCATGAAAACCTTCCTCATCCTTAACCCCTAGTAAGGGGCAGGAACACATCTCTCACAGACCAAAGATAGAAAATGGTCTTGCTGTACAATGTACTGAAGTAGGAACAGTACATTACACAGCTTTTTTCCAAAGTCAGCCTTTTGAAAGGCTAACTCTTCACAAGTTGCAAGTCCAGAAACCACAGCCTCTGCATATGACTTCAATGCTGACATCTTAGAGCTGCAGCCTGTCAAGACAATCACTACGCAATCTAACATGATGCTTCAGAATATAGCAATAATGGCAAGACTCTTGGCAGTTTGGAGGATCAGAGGGATCTTGGGATCCGAGTCCATAAGACACTCAAAGCTGCTACGCAGGTTGACTCTGTGGTTAAGAAGGAATACGGTGTATTGGCCTTCATCAATCGTGGGATTGAGTTTAAGAGCCAAGAGGTAATGTTGCAGCTATATAGGACCCTGGTCAGACCCCACTTGGAGTACTGTGCTCAGTTCTGGTCACCTCACTACAGGAAGGACGTGGAAACCGTAGAAAGGGTGCAGAGGAGATTTACAAGGATGTTGCCTGGATTGGGGAGTATGCCTTACGAGAATAGGTTGAGCGAAATCAGCTTTTTCTCCTTGGAGTGACGGAGGATGAGAGGTGACCTGATAGAGATGTACAAGATAATGACAGGCATTGATCGTGTGGATAGTCGGAGGCTTTTCCCCAGGGCTGAAATGGCTAGCATGAGAGGGCATAGTTTTAAGGTGCTTGGTAGTAGGTACAGAGGAGCTGTCAGGGGTAAGTTTTTTTTTTTACACAGAGAGTGGTGAGTGCATGGAATGGGCTGCCGGCGGCAGTAGTGGAGGCAGAAGTGATAGGGTCTTTAAAGAGACTCCTGGATGGATACAGAGAGCTTAGAAAAATAGAGGACTATGGGTAAGCCTAGGTAAGGTAAGGACATGTTCGGCACAGCTTTGGGGGCCGAAGGGCCTGTATTGTGCTGTAGGTTTTCTATGTTTCTTACCACCACTGGGATTATACACCTGTATACCACCAGGGATGAGGGATGGGCTCCGTCAGGTTTCAGATGCCCAAGACAGGCCGCATGATGAGGACACCAAAAAGCTGGTGCAAAGCTTGTCATGACAGCGCCCCGATAACTCCAGCAGAAGTTAAGGGTGCAAGAAGAAGAAGAAATACCTCCGGGGAACACCAGCAAACAGGACAGTTCAGAGAGGGGAAGGAAAATAGGAATTATCTGTGCAGGGACGTCTGTGCGGTGGAAAAATCTTCAGTCCTGCTGCGAAAATGAAGGCATCCCCCAGGCCACTCTTCCTCTGGACAGCAGAGTCCAAAATCCTATTCACCCATTGTGCAGTGTACCTACTTCAGTTGGTAGGAATGGCACTTTAAAAGCCAAGGCTGATATTGTGAGGAGTCATGAATGTGTTGCTGCGTCTTGGGCTAGGAACTCCAAATGACAGGGGTGGATGGTCTCTGCTATTACAAACAGAATAAATCTGTCCCTGCTCCTGACAAAGTTTAAGAAATGAACCTTGGCAAACTGCCAGCTGCTGCCACTCAGCACTCAAAAGACAAGACTGAAAACTTTACTAAGCAGAATCCTTACAGGAAGAGAAACTGCTCTGGTCCACTGCCAAGCTGAGACTCCACCCTCCCAAAACCTTCTCTAAACTTGCTCTTTTGGATATTTCCACAGTTTTCCAACTTTAGGAGGGAGTTTGTACAGTATGACCCTCCTTCAGTTGCTGCCCCCCCCCACACAATGTGACCTTTCCACAGTGTGACTCCACCCCCCCCCCCACCTTCCCCTATACTGACCCTGCCCCTATTAGATCAGTATTCTGGAATTATGAGCAGAGGTGTTTTGCTGAGTCTGGTGAAGTGAGACAACAGTAAACAATACCCAGACACAAGCCAGTATCCTATACACTGAGCCCAGCTCACAACCTATCAGTATCATCCACACCATAAACACAAATTGTAATCAGGGCAGCAAGATAAAGCATTAATAATTGACAATTCCATTATTATTTTATTCAGACTAATAGTGACTCAACACGGCAACAGACTCTTTGACCACACTGGTCCATGCTGACCGTAATGCCGACCTATACTAATTCTATTTGCTTTATTCAGCCCGTATCTCTCTTAATCTTTCCCATTTGTATACCTGAGTAAATGTCATTCAAACGTTATGTTTGTACCTACCTTAATTATGTCCTCTTCCACTTCACGGAGTGTTCATATGCTCACCACCTTCTATGAAAAACTAGCCCCCTAGATTCCTTTTGAATCTATTCCCTCTCACCTTAAACCTGTGGTGTCTGTCTGTCTGTCTGTGTCTTGTTTTACGGCGGTTGGCATCCAGCTTAATGGTGCATTACCGCCACCCTCTGCTCCAGATGTGCACTATACATTCTAAATCCCTTCACCCAATCGCGCGCGCACACGCACACATATATACACACACACAAACCTACACTTCACCCTCCCATCTTTGACCATCCTAGTATCCTATTCCTGTTTATTCATCATATTCTATAAAAAACCCCTGTACCCCTTAAAAGCGCTAAAAATACCCGGACTTGTGCTCTCTCACCCATGCCCAGCAAAAACCTGTGGTGTCTAGCTTCAGAATCTCTTAAACTAGGAAAAAGATTGTGACCATCTGCTCCCCCTCAGAATTTTATAATTAGAATGGAACTAATGATGAGATCCCCTTATCCTTCTGAATTCAATCAAGTAGATGATGAACCCGAGACATCAAATGCTCTTTATACATTAATGCTTTCATTCCCAGTATCATTCTTGTGAGCTTCCTCTGGACCTTCTCCAGGACCAGCACATCTTCCTTTAAACTATAGGGCCCAAAACTGCTCACATTACCAAATATGGTCTGACCGATGACTTATAAAGACTCAGTATTACATCCTTGTTTTTACATTCAAATCCTCTCAAAATGAATGCCAACATCGCATTTGCTTTCATTACAACTGACTCAGTTCCCCTATTTAAACTCAAGGGAATACTGAACAAAGATTCCCAAGTCCCTTTACACCTCTGATTTATGAATTCTCCTCCCATTTAGAAAATAGTCTACGCCTTTATTACCTTTACCAAGTTCCAAACCTCATACCTCCCACCTCCCTACACTGTAATCCATCTGCCACTTCTTTGCCCATTCTCCCAATCTGTCGAAGTCCATCTGCAGATTCCCTGCTTCTCAACATTACCTGCCCCTCCATCTATCTTTGTATCATCTGCAGACTTGGCCACAAAGCTTCTACTTTCTTCTTTTTTTCCCAAAAAAAGTTTTAACATTTTGTTTTTTCTTATTATTATTGATATATTGTTTAGCTTTGTTAATCAGTTATTTGATGATTTAATTCTTATTGTACATATTCATATGTTGAGTTGATTAAATGTATTTTTTGTTGATTTTCAATAATAATTAATAAAAAAGATTTTAAAATTAAAATGAAAGTTTCAGCTTTATTTCCTTCATCCAGTTTATTAATGTAGAAAATGAAACTCCACTAGTCACCAATAGCCACCCTGAATTCCTTAATTCCCAGAACTAGCACCATTGTTGTTTGTCCTCTATATCAACGATCTGGATAATAATGGGATAGAACAAAGGGATCAGGGAATACAGGTCCACGATTCATTGAAAGTGGCATCACAGGTAGATGGGGTCGTAAAGAAAACTTTTGGCACAGTGGCGTTGATAAATCAGACTACTGAATACAGGAGATGGGATGTTATGTTGAAGTTGTACGAGACATTGGCGAGTCCTAATTTGGAGTACTATGTGCAGTTTTGGTCACCTATTTACAGGAAACATGTAAACAAGGTTGAAAGAGTGTAGAGAAAATTTACAAGGATGTTGCCAGGTCTGGAGGATCTGAGTTATAGGGATGGGAGACGCCAGAGAGTAGTGGTGGATAACTGTGTGTCAGATTGGAGGATAGTGTGTAGCGGTGTGCCTCAGGGATCTGTACTGGGTCCAATGTTGTTTGTCATATACATTAATGATCTGGATGATGGGGTGGTAAATCGGATGAGTAAGTATGCAGATCATACTAAGATCGGTGGCGTTGTGGATAATGAAGTAGGTTTTCAAAGCTTGCAGAGAGATTTAGGCTAGTTAGAAGAATGGGCTGAAAGATGGCAGATGGAGCTTAATGCTGAAAAATGTGAGGTGCTACATTTTCATAGGACTAATCAAAATAGGACATACATGGTAAATGGTAGGGCGTTGAAGAATGCAGTAGAACAGAGGGATCTAGGAATAATGGTGCATAGTTCCCTGAAAGTGGAATCTCATGTGGATAGGGTGGTGAAGAAAGCTTTTGGTATGCTGGCCTTTATTAATCAGAGCATTGAATATAGGAGTTGGGATGTAACGTTGAAATTGTATAAGGCATTGGTGAGGCCAAATTTGGAGTATTGTGTACAGTTCTGGTCACCGAATTATAGGAAAGATGTCAATAAAATTGAGAGAGTACAGAGGAGATTTACTAAAATGTTGCCTGGGTTTCATCTCCTAAGTTACAGAGAAAGGTTGAACAAGTTAAGTCTTTATTCTTTGAAGCGTAGAAGGTTGAGAGGGGACTTGATCGAGGTATTTAAAATTATGAGGGGAATAGATAGAGTTGATATGGATAGGCTTTTTCCATTGAGAGTGGGGGAGATTCAAACAAGAGGACATGAGTTGAGAGTTAAAGGGCAAATGTTTAGGGGTAACATTAGGGAGAACTTCTTTACACAGAGTGTGGTAGCTGTATGGAACGAGCTTCCAGCAGAAGTGGTTGAGGCAGGTTCGATGTTGTTGTTTAAAGTTAAATTGGATAGATATATGGACAGGAAAGGAATGGAGGGTTACGGGCTGATTGAAGGTCGGTGGGACTAGGTGAGAGTACGAGTTCGGCACGGACTAGAAGGGCCGAGATGGCCTGTTTCTGTGCTGTAATTGTTAAATGGTTTATATGGTTATAAGAAAGATTGAACAGGTTAAGAATTTATTCCTTGGAAAGTAGAATATCGAGGGGATTAAGGGTGAAAGGTGAAAAGTTTAAAGGGAACTTGAGGGGAACTTCTTCACTCAGAGGGTGGTGAGAGTGTGAAATGAGCTGCCAGTGCAAGTGGTGCACACGAGCTCGATTTCAACGTTTAAGAGAAGTCTGGATAGGTACATGAATTGAAGAGATATGGAGGGCCACAGTGCAGGTCGATGGGTGTAGGCAGTTCAAATGGTTTGGTATGGACCAGATGGGCTGAAAGACTCGTTTCTGTGCCGTATTCTTCTCTGACTCTATTCTCTGACTTCTGCCAATCAACCAATTCTCTATCCATGCTAGTATCTTTCCTGTAATGCAATGGGCTCTTCTTGTCTAGCAGCCTCATGTGTGGCAAAGGCCTTCTGAAAATCACATCTACCGACTTTCCTTTGTCTATCCTGCAAGTTACTTCCTCAAACCAGAAGACCACAGTCTGTGCGGATTGGTGATAACATATCCTCCTCGTTGACGATCAACACTGGTTGACCTCAGGGGTGTGTGCTTAGTGCACTGCTCTACTCTCCTGGTCAGGTCACTCGTCTGAGTGCTACTGGTACCATGTAACCCAGTACTATCTGTCGCATGGTCGGGTTGTCGGTGACTAAACCGGCTCCCCCACCAGGCTTGCCTGGTGAGGAGGGTGGCTAGACACCCTACAGGACGAAAAACAAGACCTGTCAAAGGGCAGATGAACCCTCTCGTAGGGTCAACGGCCATCTAGCAAACATGTGCCGTGAAGCACAGAAAGGGCATCCCTTGCATCGAAGCTTGGTCTGGCTATTCACTGCAACAGACCCCACCATGCCACTGGATCCGGGAGGAGATGTCGAGAGGGTGGGTCTGGACCTGTGCAACCCCCTACTCACCTAAAATCCATTCACGCACATGCTGTTCCCTTCTGAGGAGTGGAGTATCCCACCCCACTAACTGATTGAAAGGAATCATCATCATCCTATGGGATGGATAGCCAGAGAGAATGAGAGACAGACAGACGGACTGTCTATATACACGTGACTGTGTGGCTAGGCTCAAATACCATTGATAAATTTGCTGATGATACAACCATCACTGGTAGGATCTCAGGTGGTGACAAGAGGGTGTACAGGAGTGAGATATGCCAACTAGTGGAGTGGTGCCACAGCAACAACCTGGCACTCAATGTCAGTAAGACGAAAGAGCTGATTGTGGACTTGAGGAAGGGCAAGACCAAGGAACACACACCAATCTTCACAGAGGGATCAGAAGCGGAGAGAGTGAGCAGTTTCAAGTTCCTGGGTGTCAAGATCTCTGAGGATCTAACCTGGTCCCAACTTAACGATGCAGCTATAAAGAAAGCAAGACAGTGACTATACTTCACTAGGAGTCTGAAGAGATTTGGTATGTCAACAAACAGACTCGACAACGTCTATAGATGTACTGTAGAGAGGCTGCATCACTGTCTGGTGTGGGTGGGGGCTGCTGTACAGGATGAAAGAAGTTGCAGAAATTTAGTCGGCTCTATCTTGGGTACTAGCCTACTAGTCTCAGAAAGGTAGCATCCATTAACAAGGACCTTCAGCACCCAGGGCATGCCCTTTTCTCACTGTAACCATCAGGTAGGAGGTACAGAAGCCTGAAGGCACACACTCAGCAATCCAGGAACAGCTTCTTTCCTTCTGCCATCCGATTCCTAAATGGACATTGAACCCTTGAACACTACCTCACTTTTTTAATATATATTATTTCTGCTTGTTTGCACAATTTTTAATCTATTCAATGTACGTATACTGTAATTGATTTACTTATTTTTTTCTTCTATATTATGTATTGCATTGAACTGCTGTTGCTAAGTTAACAAATTTCACGACACATGTCAATGATAATAAACCTGATTCTGATTCTGTTTCTTGAAAGATTACTTTTGCACGTTTTTTAATAATCTATTCAATATGTGTAATTTACTTTTTATTATTATGTTTTATTTTATTTATTATTTATTATTACTTTTTTTTCTGTCTCTGCTAGATTATGTATTGCTAGATATTGTTAACTTAACTGCTGCTAAGTTAACAAATTTCACGTCACATGCCGGTGATAATAAACTATTTTCTGATAAAAATGCCTTCACAGCTATCTCCATCTGCCAATCCCTTCCACACTTCTCCAGCTGACCTAGATCCCGTTGTAACCTTACACAACCTTCTTCAGTGTCGCTCCAATATTCTTGTGCAAATCATTAATACTGATGTGGAATACTAGAAGACGCAGCACAAACCCCTGTATCACAAGTCACAAGTTCCCAATCTGAAAAGCAACCCTGATCACAACTATCTGTCTTCTGTCAACTTAATTTTGTATCCAGTTGGCTATCTCCACAGATGTGATGTGATTTAACCCTCTGGATGAGCCTACCTTGTCAAAGGCTTTGCAAAAGTACACATTGACAATGCACTTCAACCTCCTTATCAATTTTTCTGGTCACCACTTCAAAAAAAAGTTCCAACTAATTTGTGAAACATGATCTCCCATGATCAACTATGCTGACTATCCTGAATCAATCACTGTCTGTCCAAATCAAAATGAACTCTGTTCTTCAGAATCCCATCCACTAACGATGCCAGGCTTGCTGTCCCATCGTTCCCTAGCTTATCCCTGTAGCTGTTCCGAACTAAAGAAAGAACACCAGAACCCCTCCACAACTTCACTCACGGTTTCTGTTTCGTGCGGACTGCCTCCTTACCTGAAATGAGCTGCTCTAGACGTACTCTCTCGTGTGCAGCATGCTGATCCACCAGCACCAGCAGGTTATTTCCTACACAACAAAACCAACAGTCAGACACATCAACAAATGTACTTCAGAGCCTGGGCTCCACTCACCCCCATACCCCTACAGTCCACCCCACTCACACCCATAACCCCAAATCCATCACACTCATCCTCATACCACTGGATCCATCACACTCACCCCAACACCCCAGGGTTCGACACCACTTGCCCCATGCTAGTCACCTCAACTCAGATCCACCCAATACTCCTGGAATTCACCTCACTTACCCCAACACCTCCAGGATCTACCCCACTCACCCAAACACCCCTGGGATCCATTCCACTCATTCCAACATCCCAACACCTGAGATCCACCCCAACACGTCCGGGATCCACCCTGCTCACTCTAACATGTCTGGGATCCAGGCCATTCACCTCAACGTCCCTGGGCTACACCCCACTGGGATTGACCCCACTCATCCCAAAACCTCTAGAATCCACCCCACTCACTCCAACATTGCTGGGATCCACACTACACCACCAATACCCCTTGGATCCACCCCACTCACCCCGAACACGTCTGGGATCCACCCCGTTACCACCAACACCCCAAGATTCCACACCACTCGTCCCAACACCCTGGGATCCACCCTACTCACCCCCAACGCCCGTGATCCACTCTATTCGCTCCAAAACCTGATGTCCATGCGACACTTCTGGGACTCACCCCACTCATTCCAGCACTCCTGAGATCAATCCCATTTAACACAAGCACCTAAGCACACCAGGAATCCAAACCACTAACGCTAACAACCCTGGGATCTGCCCCGTTCACTCCAACATGCTTGGGTTCCAAACCACTTACACCAACATCCCTGGGATACACCAGTCATCCCCAACACACCTGGAATCTACCACACTCAACAAAACATCTCTGGGATCACCTGACTCAACCCCAATGCCAATGGGATCAACCCCACACTCCAACATCTGCACTCACGCCAAAAGCCCCTGCACTCCACCCCATTCATCCCAGCCTCCCAGGATCCACCCACTCACCGAAATATGCTGGGGAACAACCCCATTTACCCACCCAAGTACACTGGGGAACAACCCCATTCACCCACCCAAGTACACCGGGGAACAACCCCACTCACCCAAACTCACCGGGGAACAACCCCACTCACCCACCCAAACATGTTGGGGAACAACCCCAATCACCCACCCAAACATACCAGGGAACATCCCCACACATCGAGGAACAAGGGAACAACCCCAATCACCCACCCAAACACACCGGGGAACAACCCCACACATTGGGGAACAACCCCAATCACCCACCCAAACACGTCGGGGAACAACCCCAATCACCCACCCAAACACACCGGGGAACAACCCCACACATCGGGGAACAACCCCAATCACCCACCCAAACACACCGGGGAACAACCCCACACATCGGGGAACAACCCCAATCACCCACCCAAACACACCGGGGAACAACCCCACACATCGGGGAACAACCCCAATCACCCACCCAAACACACCGGGGAACAACCCCACACATCGGGGAACAACCCCAATCACCCACCCAAACACACCGGGGAACAACCCCACACATCGGGGAACAACCCCAATCACCCACCCAAACACACCGGGGAACAACCCCACACATCGGGGAACAACCCCAATCACCCACCCAGACACACCGGGGAACAACCCCACACATCGGGGAACAACCCCAATCACCCACCCAGACACACCGGGGAACAACCCCAATCACCCACCCAAACACGGCGGGGAACAACCCCAATCACCCACCCAAACACACCGGGGAACAACCCCACACATCGGGGAACAACCCCAATCACCCACCCAGACACACCGGGGAACAACCCCAATCACCCACCCAAACACGTCGGGGAACAACCCCAATCACCCACCCAAACACACCGGGGAACAACCCCACACATCGGGGAACAACCCCAATCACCCACCCAAACACACCGGGGAACAACCCCAATCACCCACCCAGACACACCAGGGAACATCCCCACACATCGGGGAACAACCCCAATCATCCACACAAACACACCCCGGAACAACCCCAATCATCCACACAAACACACCCGGGAACAACCCCAATCACCCACCCAAACATACCAGGGAACATCCCCACACATCGGGGAACAAGGGAACAACCCCAATCACCCACCCAAACACACTGGGGAACATCTCCAATCACCCACCCAAACACACCGGGGAACAACCCCAATCATCTACCCAAACTCACCGGGGAACAACCCCAATTACCCACCCAAACACACCGGGGAACAACCCCAATCACCCACCCAAACACATCGGGGAACATCCCCACACATTGGGGAACATCTCCACACATCGGGGAACAACACCAATCACCCACCCAAACACACCGGGGAACAACCCCAATCACCCACCCAAACACACCGGGTGCCACATATGAGGCTACTTAACAAGAGCCCATGGAATTACGGGAAAGTTACATACGTGGATAAAGCGTTGGCTGATTGGCAGGAAAAAGAGTGGGAATAAAGGGATCCTATTCTGGTTGGCTGCCGGTTACCAGTGGTGTTCCACAGGGGTCCGTGTTGGGGCCGCTTCTTTTTACATTGTACATCAACGATTTGGATTATGGAATAAATGGCTTTGTGGCTAGTTTGCTGATGATACGAAGATAGGTGGAGGGGCCGGTAGTGCTGAGGAAACGGAGAGTCTGCAGAGAGACTTGGATAGGTTGGAAGAATAGGCAAAGAAGTGGCAAATGAAATACAATGTTGCAAAGTGTATGGTTATGCACTTTGGCAGAAGAAATAAACGGGCAGACTATTATTTAAATGGGGAAAGAATTCAAAGTTCTGAGATGCAACGGGACTTGGGAGTCCTCGTACAGGATACCCTTAAGGTTAACCTCCAGGTTGAGTCGGTGTGAAGAAGGCGAATGCAATATTGGCGTTCATTTCTAGAGGAATAGAGTATAGGAGCAGGGATGTGATGTTGAGGCACTGGTGAGACCTCACTTGGAGTACTGTGGGCAGTTTTGGTCTCCTTATTTAAGAAAGGATGTGCTGACGTTGGAGAGGGTACAGAGAAGATTCACTAGAATGATTCCGGGAATGAGAGGGTTAACATATGAGGAACATTTGTCCACTCTTGGACTGTATTCCTTGGAGTTTAGAAGAATGAGGGGAGATCTCATAGAAACATTTTGAATGTTGAAAGGCATGGACAGAGTGGATGTGGCAAAGTTGTTTCCCATGATGGGGGAGTCTAGTACAAGAGGGCATGACTTAAGGATTGAAGGGCGCCCATTCAGAACAGAAATGCGAAGAAATTTTTTTAGTCAGAGGGTGGTGAATCTATGGAATTTGTTGCCATGGGCAGCAGTGGAGGCCAAGTCATTGGGTGTATTTAAGGCAGAGATTGATGGGTATCTGAGTAGCCAGGACATCAAAGGTTATGGTGAGAAGACGGGAGAGTGGGACTAAATGGGAGAATGGATCAGCTCATGATAAAATGGCGGAGCAGACTTGATGGGCCGAATGGCTGACTTCTGCTCCTTTGTCTGATGGTCTTATGGAACAACCCCACTCACCCAAACACACTGGGGAACAACCCCACTCACCCACCCAAACACACCAGGGAACAACCCCAATCACCAAAACACACTGGGGAACATTCCCACACACCCCAACGCACCGGGGAACAACCCCACACACCCCAACACACTGGGGAACAACCCCACACACCCCAACACACCGGGAAACAACACCACACACCCCAACGCACCGGGGAACAACACCACACACCCCAACACACCGGGAAACAACCCCACACACCCCAACACACCGGGGAACAACACCAACAACTGAAACAAACCGGAGAACAATCCCTCTTGCCCAAACACACCTGGGAACAACCCCACTCACTAGGGAACAAACCCACACACCCCAACACATCGGGGAACAACCCCACACAACCAAACACACAGGGGAACAACCCCACTAACCCAAACACAGCGGGAACAACCCCACTCACCCAAAGACCTAAACACACCGGGGAACAACCCCATTCACCACCCCCACTCACCCAAACACACCGGGGAACAACCCCATTCACCCAAACACACTGGGGAACAACCTCAATCACCCCCAACACCTCTGGGATCCACCCCACTCACCCTCAACACCTCCAGGATCTACCCCATTCTCCCCTGAGATCCACCCCACTCACCCCTAACACTTCTAGGATCTATCCAACTCTCCCCAACACCTCTGGGATCCACCCCACTCACCCCTAACACCACTAGGATCTACCCCACTCTCCCCTAACACCTCTGGGATCTACCCCACTCTCCCCTAACACCACGAGGATCTACCCCACTCTCCCCTAACACCTCTGGGATCTACCCCACTCTCCCCTAACACCACTAGGATCTACCCCGCTCTCCCCAACACCTCTGGGATCCACCCCACTGCCCCTAACCACTGGGATCTTCCCCAATCTCCCCTGAGATCCAGCCAATTCAATACAACATGCCTGGGATCCACCCCTTCACCCAAACACCCTGGTATTCACCTCACTCACACCCAACATCCCTTGGATTCACCACATTCACCCCAATATCCACCCCACTCACTCCAGCACTCCTGGAATCCACCACATTCATCCCAACAACCCTGGGATCCACCACAGCACCCCCAGGATCTATCCTGCTCACTGCTGGGATCTACCGCACTCATCCCAACACCCCTAGGATCCACTCCAACAAAACTAACAGTCAGACACTTCAACAAATGCGCTAAACAGCCTGGGTTCCACTCACTCCCAACAGCATTGGGATATATGCCACTCCCCCCACCCCAAAAACACCCCCCAGGATCAACCACAATCACCCCAATGCCCCCAGATCTCACTCACAAAAAAAAGTCAGACACTTCAACAAATGCACTAAGCAGCTTGGGCACCACTCACCCCCAACACCTTTTGGATTCACCCCACTCACCCCAATGCCCCTGGGATGCACCCCACTCACCCAATGCCCCCGGGGCGCACCCCACTCACCCCAATGCCCCTGGGATGCACCCCACTCACCCCAATGCCCCTGGGATGCACCCCACTCACCCAATGCCCCCGGGATGCACCCCACTCAGCCCGATGCCCCCAGGATGCACCCCACTCAGCCTGATGCATCTACAGAGGGCAATAAACAGACAATGTTTTTGGTTGAGACCCTTCATCTGGATTCATGGTATCACTTATCAAGCCAGGCCTACCTGCAGTTGTCCCTTGGTCAAGTCTCGTATTTATCAAGCATGCAATGAACTTGTTGTCCACCTGATTAAGGACCTAAAAAACACAGATATTACAGAGCTGGTAGCAAGGTTCAGGGATAGTCTGAGGAAATGTCTCCACAGTTCCCTGATTTATTAAATGTATGGCACTTACCCAAATTACCTCTTATCCCTGCTCTCACCTGCATTGAACTGATCATGTCCTTTGTAAAACGGTAGGGATACAATACATTGTGAATCTTCACTGCCAAATTGTCAGCTTGCTCACTGCTAACATCAACAGCAACCTGGAATACCACCACATGTGAAAAAATTTACATATCACACTCTAGAACCAGATGAACCTTTGAGAACTCTAGACACACTGATTTTCCATTATTAGTCACTGTTTCTTTCATAAAGAGTCTACCTGACTTTGTCACATTATTTTGTTTACAATTAAACACTGATGAGCATTTTCATTGCTTCGCTAGTTTTTACAGATTAGAAATTGCTAAACTAATATCTTCATGGGTGGAATGGCCTGTACAATACTGTGTGTTCTATCTATGTAAATCAGGAAGTGTCAATGTACATGCAGGAAACGACCTGTTCAGAAGATGTTTGGCTTTCATAGAAGTTTTTGATTGGAAGATAAAGTGAATCCAATTAATATATTTACTTAGAATTTTGGAGCCTTAAAATAGCTACAATGTATTAACAATGAAATTGGGCAGTTAAATATCATATTCTGTCTTTCCAAAACAAAAAGTTCAAAAGTACATATATGCCACCGTATACAACCTGGAAATTCATTTTCTTGCGGGCATACTCAATAAATCCAATAACCATAATAGAACCAATGAAAGACTACACCAAATTGGGCATTCAACCAGTGTGGAAAAAAAAAGATTGTTCAAATATAAAAAGAAAGAAATAATAATAGTAAATAAATAAGCAATAAATATGGAGAATTTGAGATGTAGAATCCTTGAAAGTGAGCCCATAGTTTGTAGGAACAGTTCAGTGATGGTGCAAGTGAGTTATCCCCTTCGGTTCAAGAGCCTGATGGTTGAGGGGTAATAACTGCTTCTGAACCTGTTGGTGAGAGTCCTGTGGCTCCTGTATCTTCTTCCTGATGGCAGCAGCAAGAAGAAAGCACATTTGAAGTGGTGGGGGTCACTGAAATCACTTGATTTATGAAAGGAACATGATCGTAGAAAACATTTCTCTAAGATCTCAGAAATCTAAACAGGGTACATAAATTGAGTTATGACATATATTGGTAGTGTATTCCTTTGCAGAGAGAGTGGCATAATGGTGATGTCATCTGCCAACTTGTAGATGGTGTAAGAACAGTCTTGAGTGTGTAGGAGTCTGAGGACACAGCCTTGTGAGACACCAGTGTTGAGCATAATCATGGAGAAGATGTTGCTGCCTACTGTAGCTCATAGGTCAGGAAGTCAAGGATCCAAGTTGATGTCAACTCCCTGGCAAAACGCACACCTCTGGAGCATCTCCATAAGACCACAAGACAAAGGAGCAGAAGTCGGCCATTCGGTCCATAAAGTCTGCTCCGCCATTTTATCATGAGCTGATCCATTCTCCCATTTAGTCCCACTCTCCCGCCTTCTCACCATAACCTTTGATGTCCTGGCTACTCAGATACCTATCAATCTCTGCCTTAAATACACCCAATGACTTGGCCTCCACTGCTGCCTGTGGCAACAAATTTCATAGATTCACCACCCTCTGACTAAAAAAATTTCTTCGCATTTCTGTTCTGAATGGGCGCCCTTCAATCCTTAAGTCATGCCCTCTTGTACTAGACTCCCCCATCATGGGAAACAACTTTGCCACATCCACTCTGTCCATGCCTTTCAACATTCGAAATGTTTCTATGAGGTCTCCCCTCATTCTTCTAAACTCCAAGGAGTACAGTCCAAGAGCGGACAAACGTTCCTCATATGTTAACCCTCTCATTCCCGGAATCATTCTAGTGAATCTTCCCCGTACTCTCTCCAAAGTCAGCACATCCTTTCTTAAATAAGGTGACCAAAACTGCCCACAGTACTCCAAGTGAGGTCTCACCAGTGCCTTACAGAGCCTCAACATCACATCCCTGCACATCCTTTTAAAAAAGGAGGGAGAGAGAAACTGGGGAATTATAGACTGGTTAGCCTAACGTCGGTGGTGGGGAAACTGCTGGAGTCAGTTATCAAAGATGTGATAACAGCACATTTGGAAAGCGGTGAAATCATCGGACAAAGTCAGCATGGATTTGTGAAAGGAAAATCATGTCTGACGAATCTCGTAGAATTTTTTGAGGATGTAACTAGTAGAGTGGATAGGGCAGAACCAGTGGATGTGGTATATTTGGATTTTCAAAAGGCTTTTGACAAGGTCCCACACAGGAGATTAGTGTGCAAACTTAAAGCACACGATATTGGGGGTAAGGTATTGATGTGGATAGAGAATTGGTTAGCAGATAGGAAGCAAAGAGTGGGAATAAACGGGACCTTTTCAGAATGGCAGGCGGTGACTAGTGGGGTACCGCAAGGCTCAGTGCTGGGACCCCAGTTGTTTACAATATATATTAATGACTTGGATGAGGGAATTAAATGCAGCATCTCCAAGTTTGCGGATGACACGAAGCTGGGTGGCAGTGTTAGCTGTGAGGAGGATGCTAAGAGGATGCAGCGTGACTTGGATAGGTTGGGTGAGTAGGCAAATTCATGGCAGATGCAATTTAATGTGGATAAATGTGAAATTATCCACTTTGGTGGCAAAAATAGGAAAACAGATTATCATCTGAATGGTGGCCGATTAGGAAAAAGGGCGTGCAACGAGACCTGGGTGTCATTATACACCAGTCATTGAAAGTGGGCATGCAGGTACAGCAGGCGGTGAAAAAGGCGAATGGTATGCTGGCATTTATAGCAAGAGGATTCGAGTACAGGAGCAGGGAGGTACTACTGCAGTTGTACAAGGCCTTGGTGAGACCACACCTGGAGTATTGTGTGCAGTTTTGGTCCCCTAATCTGAGGAAAGACATCCTTGTCATAGAGGGAGTACAAAGAAGGTTCACCAGATTGATTCCTGGGATGGCAGGACTTTCATATGAAGAAAGACTGGATGAACTGGGCTTGTACTTGTTGGAATTTAGAAGATTGAGGGGGGATCTGATTGAAACGTATAAGATCCTAAAGGGATTGGACAGGCTAGATGCAGGAAGATTGTTCCCGATGTTGGGGAAATCCAGAACGAGGGGTCACAGTTTGAGGATAGAGGGGAAGCCTTTTAGGACCGAGATTAGGAAAAACTTCTTCACACAGAGAGTGGTGAATCTGTGGAATTCTCTGCCACGGGAAACAGTTGAGGCCAGTTCATTGGCTATATTTAAGAAGGAGTTAGATATGGCCTTTGTGGCTACGGGGATCAGGGGGTACGGAGGGAAGGCTGGGGCAGGGTTCTGAGTTGGATGATCAGCCATGATCATAATAAATGGCGGTGCAGGCTCGAAGGGCCGAATGGCCTACTCCTGCACCTATTTTCTATGTTTCTATGCTCCTATACTCTATTCCTCTAGAAATGAATGCCAACATTGCATTCGCCTTCTTCACCACCGACTCATCCTGGAGGTTAACCTTAAGGGAATCCTGTAAGAGGACTCCCAAGTCCCGTTGCATCTCAGAACTTTGAATTCTTTCCCTATTTAAATAATAGTCTGCCCGTTTATTTCTTCTGCCAAAGTGCATAACCATACACTTTCCAACATTGTATTTCATCTGCCACTTCTTTGCCCGTTCTTCCAATCTATCCAAGTCTCTCTGCAGACTCTCCGTTTCCTCAGCACTACCAGCCCCTCCACCTATCTTCGTATCATCAACAAACTTAGCCACAAAGCCATCTATTCCATAATCCAAATCGTTGATGTACAATGTTAAAAGAAGCGGCCCCAACATGGGCCCCTGTGGAACACCACTGGTAACCGGCAGCCAATCAGAATAGGATCCCTTTATTCCCACTCTCTGTTTTCTGCCAATCAGCCAACACTCTATCCACGTATGTAACTTTCCCGTAATTCCATGTGCTCTTATCTTGTTAAGTAGCCTCATGTGTGGCACCTTGTCAAAGGCCTTCTGAAAATCCAAATATACAACATCCACTGCATCTCTCTTCTCTAGCCTACTTGTAATTTCCTCAAAAAATTGTAATAGGTTTGTCAGGCAGGATTTTCCTTTAAGGAATCCATGCTGAGTTCTGCCTATCTTGTCATATGCCTCATCCTCATCCTTGACAATCGACTCCCAACAACTTCTCATCCACTGATGTCAAGCTAACAGGTCTATAATTTCCTTTTTGCTTCCTTGACCCCTTCTTAAATAGTGAAGTGACATTTGCAATCTTCCACTCCTCCGGAACCATGCCAGAATCTGTCGACTTTTGAAAGATCATCGCTCATGTCTCCGCAATCTCCACAGCTACTTCCTTCAGAACACGAGGGTACATTCCAACTGGTCCTTCCGATCCTATATCACCTCTTTCTAAAGATTTAGTATCATTTCTTACCAATAAAGCCACGCCTCAACAGTAATGACACCAAACAACACACATAAAATGCTAGAGAAACTCAGCAGGTCAGGCAGAATCTTGGAGGGAGAAGAACAGTCATCAGGACTTCTGTTTATGATTACAGTTTTGCCTTCAATACCATAATTCCAAGCAAACTCATCTCCAAACTCTTAAACCTGGGACTCAACACTTCACTTTGCAATTGGATCTTTGATGAGTTTGGATAGGATGATTGGCACATAGATGACAGAAAAATCGAGGGGCATTTAGGAGGGAAAGGTTAGATGGATCTTCAAGTAGGTTATAAGGTCCTGTAGTGTTCTATGATTGTGTGGAAGGCCAAGCAGCAGTCGATGAACAACACCCTGACACACAAGCTCCTATGCTCCATCGCAGTGGAAGAGCCAGAGAAATCACATCTGCTATTGACCCGTTGTGATAGTAGGCAAACGAGAGTGGATCCATTTGATCAAGGTCTCAATGTATTCTCAGATAACCTTTTTCACTCTGTTGTACCACCTGGGAATTGAATACCATTCTGTCCCAGTAATGTCCAATATCCTTTGTTTATTAATGACAATTTCTTTGATGCCCTCTTGACTGACCTATAGTTCCGGTGGTCCAACCAGTGGTGGGAGCAGAGTATAGCCACAACGTTCCTCACAGGTCTATGACACTTGTTTAAAAGGAGAACTTCGTGAACATTCAGCTCATTTCGGCGGCCCAAACAATAGCAGGAACCAATCACAGCAAATTAAATAAAAGTACAGAAGGGACAAGTGGAGTGGCCATTGTTGGGAATAGGCCAGTGGTGAGAGTAGGAGTGACATTCTTTGGCTCTGGGTAAGCTTCTGTTAAGGTTCAATTTCTTCCTCTTTCTGTACCGAGTGTAGTAAATGACCATTGTGCTCTTCATGCTGGATGTTGGGATTCCTAGCGTTTCCCAGGGAACTACATCTGCATGAAGTGCTTCGAGCTGGAGCTCCTTGAAGACCGGTTTAGGGATCTGAAGCAACAGCTGGATGACCTTTGGCTTGTACGGGAGATTGAGGAGATAATCAATCACAGTTACAGGGAAGTAGTCACTCCTAATTTGCAGGAGGTGAATAGCTGGATGACCATCAGGAGAAATGTGAAATAGACAGTTAGTGCAGAGCACCCCTGTGGCTATTCCCCTCAATAACAAGTATACCGTTTCGGCTACCGTTGTGGGGGATGACCTCTCAGAGAATACTAAGGAGACCAGGTTACTGGCACTGAGCATGGGTCCATGGTACAAAAGGGAAAGAGGGAGCAGAGGGGAGCAGTAGTGATTCAGATGGGACTCAGTTGTCACCCCAGCAGCAGACAGGAGATTCTGCGGATGTGAACACGACACCTGGATGGTATGTTGCCTCCCAGGAGCCACGGTCAGGAACATCTCAGATTGCATCCACGACATTTTGGAGAGGGAGGGACAGCACCCAGATGTCTTGGTACATATCTGTACCCAAGACATAAGAAGGAAAAACAAAGAGGTCCTGAAGCTAGAATTTACAGAGCTAGGCAGAAAGCTGAGAAGCAGAACCTCATGGGTAATAATTTCTGGATTGCTTCATGCCACATGCCAGTGAGGGTAGAAACAGGATAATTCGGCAGATAGATGCGTGGCTGAGAAGCTGGTGCAGTGGACAAGATTTCATGTTCTTGAATCAGTGGGATCTCTTCCAAGGGAGGTATCACTTGTAGAAAAGTGACAGGTTTCACCTGAACCCGAGGGGGACCAATATTCTCAAAGGCAAGTTTGCTAGGGCTGTTGAGGAGGGTTTAAATTAATTTAGCAGGGGGGTGGGAACCGGAGTGGAGGGACTCAGGATTAGGATGGATGGTAAAAAGCAAAGATAGCGTGCAGTCAGACTGTCAGGAAGGGCAGGCAGATGGTAGGACAAAATTACAGTCAGCAGGATGAGTATCAGTGCATTGGAGATGCAGAATCAAAAAGTATAGCAAATACAACACTCAAAGTGTTATATCTCAATGCACAGAGTACAAGAAATAAGGTGGATGATCTTATTGCACTATTACTGATTGTCAAGCATGATGCTGTGGCCATCACTGAATCATGGCTGAAGGATGGTTGTAGTTGGGAGCTGAATGTCCAAGGTTATGCAGTGTAACAGAAGGATAGGAAGGTTGGCAGAGGCGGTGACGTGGTTCTGCTGGTGAAGAATGGCATCATATCAGTAGAAAGATGCGACATAGGATGAGAAGATGTTCAATTCTTGTGGGTTCAGTTAAGGAACTGCAAGGGTAAAAGGATCCTGATGACAGTTATATATACACACCTCCCAAAAGTAGCTTGGATGGGGACCACAGATGACAATGGGAAACAGAAAAGACGAGTCAAAAGGGCAATGTTATGATAGTCATAGGAGATTTTAACATGCAGGTCGATTGGGAAAACAGGTTGATAATGGATCTCAAGACAGTGAGTTTGTTGAATGCCTAGGAGATGGCTTTTTAGAGCAGTTTGTCATTGAGCATACTAGGAGATCAGCTATACTGGACTGGGTGTATTGTAATGAAGCAGAGGCGACTAGAGAGCTGAAGGTAAAAGAACCCTTAGGAACCAGTGATCACAATATGATTGAGTTCAACTTGAAATTTGATAGGGAGAACGTAAAGTCTGACATAGCAGTATTTCAGTGGAGTAAAGGAAATTAGTGGTATGAGAGAGGAGTTGACCAAAGTAAATTGGAATGGTTTGCAGTATATGGGAAGTCAGGGTGAGCACAATTATCCCTGATGACTACACCTGTAAAAAGTGCATCCAGCTGCAGCTCCTGACAAACTGAGTTAGGGAACTGAAGCTGGAGCTGGATGAACTTCAGATCATTCCTGAGGCAAAGGCAGAGGCAGAAATAGACAGGAGTTTCAGGGAGATAGTCACTCCTAAAAGTCAGGAGACAGGTAGCTAGGTGACTGTCAGGAGAGGGAAGGGGAATAGACAGAATGAGTAGAGCACCCCTGTGGCCATTCCCATCAATAATAAGTATACCATTTTGGATACTGTTGGTGGGGACAACCTACCAGGGACAAGTTGCAGTGGTTGCATCTCTGGCACCGACACTGGACCCTCAGCTCAGGAGGGAAGGAGGGAAAAGAGAAGAGCAGTAGTGACAGGGGATTCGATAGTTAGGGGGACAGATAACAGGTTCTGTGGGAGAGATCGAGAATCCTGGATGATCTGTTGCCTCCCTGATGCCAGGGTCCGCAATATCTCGGATCGAGTTCTCAGTATTCTCAAGAGGGAGGGTGAGCAGCCAGATGTCGTGGTCCATGTAGGGACCAATGACATGGATAGGAAGAAGCAGAAGGTCCTACAAAGAGAGTTTAGGGAGTTAGGTGCAAAGTTGAAGGACAGGACCTCCAGGGTTGCAATCTCAGGATTGCTACCCGTGCCACGTGCTAGTGAGGCTAGAAATAGGAAGATAATGCAGCTAAATACGTGGCTAAGGAGTTGTGCAGGATGGAGGGCTTCATGTTTCTGGACAATTGGGCCTTGTTCCAGGGAAGGTGGGACCTGTTCCGACGGGACGGGTTGCACCTGAACTGGAGGAAGACTAACATCCTTGCGGGAAGGTTTGCTAGTGCTGCTCCGGGGGGTTTAAACTAGATTTGCAGGGTGAGGGGAACCAGAGTGTTAGAGCAGATAGTGAGGTGGAGGGGGATCAAGGTCATGCTAGAACTGCAAGTATAGTGCATGGAGTAAGGCCAGATCTAACATATAAAGAGGCTTTGAGGAAAGAGAAGCAGAATAAAGGCTGTAAAGGTAGTAAGGTAGAAGGGCTAAAGTGCATGTACCTCAATGCAAGAAGCATCAGGAACAAAGGTGATGAACTGAGAGCTTGGATACATACATGGAATTATGATGTAGTGACCATTACAGAGACTTGGCTGGCACCAGGGCAGGAATGGATTCTCAAAATTCCTGGATTTCAGTGCTTTAAAAGGGATAAAGGGGGGGAAGGGGAGGAGGGGTGGCATTACTGGTCAGAGATACTATTACAGCTACAGAAAGGGTGGGTAATGTAGCAGGATCCTCTTTTGAGTCAATATGGGTGGAAGTCAGGAACAGGATGGGAGCAGTTACTCTATTGGGAGTATTCTATAGGCCCCCTGGTAGCAGCAGAGATACCGAGGAGCAGATTGGGAGGCAGATTTTGGAAAGGTGCAAAAATAACAGGGTTGTTATCATGGGTGACTTTAACTTCCCTAATATTGATTGGCACCTGATTAATTCCAATGGTTTAGATGGGGCAGAGTTTGTTAAGTGTGTCCAGGACGGATTCTTGTTACAGTATGTTGACAGGCTGACTAGGGGGAATGCCATACCAGATCTAGTATTAGGTAACGATTCCGGGTCAGGTCACAGATCTGTCAGTGGGTGAACATCTGGGGGACAATGACCACCGCTCCCTGGCCTTTAGCATTATCATGGAAAAGGACAGAATCAGAGAGGACAGGAAAAATTTTAATTGGGGAAGGGAAAATTATGAGGCTATCAGGCTAGAACTTGCGGGTGTGAATTGGGATGATGTTTTTGCAGGGAAAAACATGTGGTTGATGTTTAGGGATCTCTTGCTGGATGTTAGGGAAAAATTTGTCCCAGTGAGGAAGATAAAGAATGGTAGGGCGAAGGAACCATGGCTGACAAGTGAGGTGGAAAATCTAGTCAGGTGGAAGAAAGCAACATACATGAGGTTTAGGAAGCAAGGATCAGATGGGTCTATTGAGGAATATAGGGAAGCAAGAAAGGTGCTTAAAAAGAGGCTGAGGAGAGCAAACAGAAGACATGAGAAGGCCTTGGCGAGTAGGGTAAAGGAAAACCCCAAGTCATTCTTCAATTATGTGAAGAACAAAAGGATGACAGGAGTGAAGGTAGGACCGATGAGAGATAAAGGTGGGAAGATGTGCCTGGAGGCTGTGGAAGTGAGCGAGGTCCTCAATGAATACTTCTCTCTGGTATTCACCAATGAGTAGGAACTTGATGACGGTGAGGACAATATGAGTGAGGTTGATGTTATAGAGCATGTTGATATTAAGAGAAAGGGGGTGTTGGAGTTGTTACAATACATTAGGACGGATAAGTCCCTGGGGCCTGATGGAATATTCCCCAGGCTGCTCCACGAGGCGAGGGAAGAGATTGCTGAGCCTCTGGCTAGGATCTTTATGTCCTCGTTATCCACGGGAATGGTACCGGAAAATTGGAGGAAGGCGAATGTTGTTCCCTTGTTAAAAAAAGGTAGTAGGGATAGTCCAGGTAATTATAGACCAGTGAGCCTTACGTCTGTGGTGGGAAAGCTGTTGGAAAAGATTCTTAGAGATAGGATCTATGGGCATTTTGAGAATGATGGTCTGATCAGGGAAAGTCAACATGGCTTTGTGAAGGGCAGATCATGTCTAACAAGACTGATAGAGTTCTTTGAGGAGGTGACCAGGCATATAGATGAGGGCAGTGCAGTGGATGTGATCTACAAGGATTTTAGTAAGGCATTTGACAGGGTGCCACTCAGTAGGCTTATTCAGAAAGTTAGAAGGCATGGGATCCAGGGAAGTTTGGCCAGGTGGATTCAGAATTGGCTTGCCTGCACAAGCCAGAGGTTGGTGGTGGAGGGAGTACATTCAGATTGGAGGGTTGTGACTCGTGGTGTCCCACAAGGATCTGTTCTGGGACCTCTACTTTTCGTGATTTTTATTAATGACCTGGATGTGGGGGTAGAAGGGTGGGTTGGCAAGTTTGCAGATGACACAAAGGTTGGTGGTGTTGTATATAGTGTAGAGGATTGTCAAATATTGCAGAGAGACATTGGTAGGATGCAGAAGTGGGCTGAGAAGTGGCAGACGGAGTTCAACCCCGAGAAGTGTGAGGTGGTACACTTTGGAAGGACAAACTCCAAGGCAGAGTACAAAGTAAATGGCAGGATACTTGGTAGTGTGGAGGAGCAGAGGGATCTGGGGGTACATGTTCACAGGTAGATAGGGTAGTTAAGAAAGCTTATGGGGTGTTAGCTTTCATAAGTCGAGGGATAGCGTTTAAGAGTCGCGATGTAATGATGCAGCTCTATAAAACTCTGGTTAGGCCACACTTGGAGTACTGTGTCCAGTTCTGGTCGCCTCACTATAGGAAGGATGTGGAAGCATTGGAAAGGGTACAGAGGAGATTTACCAGGATGCTACCTGGTTTAGACAGTATGCATTATGATCAGAGATTAAGGGAGCTAGGGCTTTACTGTCTGGAGAGAAGGAGGATGAGAGGAGACATGATAGAGGTGTACAATATATTAAGCAGAATAGATAGAGTGGACAGCCAGCACCTCTTCTCCAGGGCACCACTGCTCAATACAAGAGGATATGGCTTTAAGGTAAGGGGTGGGATGTTCAAGGGGGATACTCGAGGAAGGTTTTTTACTCAGAGAAAGGTTGGTGCGTGGAATGCACTGCCTGAGTCAGTGGTGGAGGCAGATACACTAGTGAAGTTTAAGAGACTACTGGATAGGTATATGGAGGAATTTAAGTTGGGGGCTTATATGGGAGGCAGGGTTTAAGGGTCGTCACAACATTGTGGGCCAAAGGGCCTTTACTGTGCTGTACTGTTCTATGTTCTATGAGGTACCGGCAGGAGTAACAGCACAGTAGCAAAGGCATGAATTTATGGAAAAATGAGGAAGGTGCAGAACTGATACATTCCAAAAAAAAGAAATACTCAAAAGTACAAATATGCAAAAATTAGTGGGTAGTCAGAGGACTGGGAAGCTTTTAAAACCCTGTAGGGAGCAACTAACAGAATCCTTAGGAGGGAAAAGATGAATTACGAAAGCAAGCTAGCAAACAATATCAAAGTGAAAAATAAAAGAGATGAGAGTGGATATTGAACTGCTAGAAAATGAGACCGGAAATAAGGAGATGTCAGTTGAACTAAATGAGTATTTTTCATCAGTCTTCACTGTGGAAAATAATAGCAGTGGCCCAGATGTTGAAGAGTGTGAGGAAAGAGAAGTGAGTGCAGTTACTATTACAAGGAAGAAGTTGCTCAAAAAGCTGAAAGACCCAAGGATACACAAGTCACCGGACCAGATGAACCGTACCGTAGGGTTCTGAAAGAGGTAGCAGTAGAGATTGTGGAGGCATGAGTAATGATCTTTCACTTTCAGGCGCAGGCAGTGCCGGTGCGGGAGCAAGGAGTGCTCGAGGTCGACGGACGACTGGAGATCGGAGGATCGGAGGATCAGCCGTTGTAGGTAGGCCGAGGAAGATCGGGACTACCTGGTATTACCTGAGGAGGAAGGTAAAACTGCGCAGGCACGGGTGATGTCAGCGGCGAGCGCGGAGTTTAAAAAGAGGCCCACTTTCAGGCGCAGGCAGCATCGGTGCGGGAGCAAGGAGTGCTCGAGGTCGACGGACGACTGGAGATTGGAGGATCAGCCGTTGTAGGTAAGCCGAGGAAGATCCGGACTACCTAGGCATTACCTGAGGAGGAAGGTAAAACTGCGCAGGCGCGGGTGACATCAGCGGCGAGCGCGGAGTTTAAAAAGAGGCCCACTTTCAGGTGCGGACAGCAGAGTGCTGGGCTTTGCTCAGTGGGCTTCAGCGTAAGGGGGTCTTCGGTGAAAGGTAATCAGTGAGCCTGAGTACGTGCTTGCTGAGGAAAAAAGGGAAGGTCGGTAGGTACTTTTTCATTTATTCTGATTAATCTGGGATCAGGTAATAGGGGAGATAGTTAGAGCAGCGGTGTGCTCTGTATGCAGTATGCGGGAGGTCAGGGTCAACGCAGTTGTCCCTGATGACCACACCTGCAGAAGGTGCACCCAGCTGCAGCTCCTATCAGAGCGAGTTAGGGAATTGGAGCTGGAACTGGATGAACCACGGATCATTCGGGAGGCAGAGACAGAGATAGATAAGAGTTATCGGGAGGTAGTCACACCGAAAAGACGGGAGGTAGGCAACTGGGTGACTGTCAGGGGATGGAGGGGGAGCAGGCAGAGAGTGCAGAGCACCCCTGTGGCCATTCCCATCAACAATAAGTATACCGTTTTGGATACTGTTGGTGGGGATGACCAACCAGGAACAAGTTGCAGTGGTCCTGTCTCTGGCACTGAGGTTGGACCCTCGACTCAGAAAGGGAAGAGGGAAAAGAGGACAGCGGTAGTGATAGGGGATTCTATAGTCAGGGGGGCAGATAGGAGATTTTGTGGGGGAGATCGGGTGTCTCGGATGGTATGTTGCCTCCCTGGTGCCGGGGTCTGGGACATCTCAGATCGGGTGCAGGTTATTCTCGAGAGGGAGGGCAAGAATCCAGATGTTGTGGTCCATGTAGGGACCAACGACGTGGGTAGGAAGAGTGAGGGGTCCCGCGTAGTGAATTCAGGGAGTTAGGTGCGAAGCTGAAGGGCAGTACCTCCAGGGTAACAATCTCAGGATTGCTACCTGTGCCACGTGCGAGTGAGGCGAGGAACAGAAGGATTATACAGATCAATACGTGGCTGAGAGGATGGTGCAGGAGGGAGGGCTTCAGGTTTTTAGATAATTGGGCTTTGTTCCAGGGAAGGTGGGATCTGTCCCGATGGGACGGTTTACACCTGAACTGGAGGGGTACTAACATTCTTGCAGGAAAGTTTGCTAGTGCTGCTTGGGGGGGTTTAAACTAAATTTGCAGGGTGCAGGGATCCAGAATGTGAGAGAGGATAGCGAGATGAAGTATAAAGGGAAGGTGGGGACTACACGGTTCCGGAATATTAAGTGTGAAGTAGAGAAAGGTGAGGCGGAACGAGTGATAAGGAGGATACATGTGCAGAGGGATGGTCTGACGGAGCATGGAGTTAAATGTGCAGAAAGAGTAAGTAAATTTAAGAAGGACAACAAAATTCAAGGGGTGTATAGCCCGGTGAGAGTTCGGGGAGCTGGGTTATGCACAATAGGCAGCGATTTAAACAGAGAGAGGAGAAATGGGTTAAAAATTCTATATCTGAATGCACGAAGTGTCAGAAATAAGGCGGATGAGCTTGAAGCTCAGGTGCGAATGGGTAACTATGATATTGTTGGGATAACGGAGACATGGCTGCAGGGGGATCAGACCTGGGAATTGAATGTACAAGGGTATATGTGCTATCGAAGGGACAGAAAGGTGGGCAGAGGGGGTGGGGTGGCCCTGTTGGTGAGGAATGAGATTCAGTCCCTTGCAAGGGGGGACATAGAATCAGGAAAAGTGGAGTCAGTGTGGATAGAACTGAGGAACAGTAAGGGCAAAAAGACCCTAATAGGTGTTATCTACAGGCCCCCAAATAGTAGCATGGATATTGGGTGCAAGTTGAATAGGGAGTTAACAATGGCATGCGGCAAAGGAAATCTCATAGTAGTTATGGAGGATTTCAACATGCAGGTGAACTGGGAAAATCAGGTTGGTACTGGACCCCAGGATAGGGAGTTTGTAGAGTGCCTACGGGATGCATTTTTGGAGCAGCTTGTACGAGAGCCGACCAGGGATAAGGCTATTCTGGATTTAGTATTGTGCAATGAACAGGATTTGATAAGTGATCTTGAAGTAAAGGAGCCATTAGGAGGTAGTGACCATAATATGGTAAGTTTTTATCTGCAAGTTGAGAGGGATAAGGGCAGATCAGAAGTGTCAGTATTGCAGTTGAACAAAGGAGACTATGGAGCCATGAGGGAGGAGCTGGCCAAAGTTGACTGGTCAGATATCCTAGCAGAAGAGACAGGGGAACAGCAATGGCAGGTATTCCACCATAGAAACCATAGAAACTACAGCACAGAAACAGGCCTTTTGGGCCTTCTTGGCTGTGCCGAACCATTTTCTGCCTAGTCCCACTGACCTGCACATGAACCATATCCCTCCATACACCTCCCATCCATGTATCTGTCCAATTTATTCTTAAATGTTAAAAAAGAACCCGCATTTACCACCTCGTCTGGCAGCTCATTCCATACTCCCACCACTCTCTGTGTGAAGAAGCCCCCGCTAATATTCCCTTTAAACTTTTCCCTCCTCACCCTTAACCCATGTCCTCTGGTTTTTTTCTCCCCTTGCCTCAGTGGAAAAAGCCTGCTTGCATTCACTCTATCTATACCCATCATAATTTTATATACCTCTGTCAAATCTCCCCTCATTCTTCTACGCTCCAGGGAATAAAGTCCTAACCTATTCAACCTTTCTCTGTAACTGAGTTTCTCAAGTCCCGGCAACATCCTTGTAAACCTTCTCTGCACTCTTTCAACCTTATTAATATCCTTCCTGTAATTTGGTGACCAAAACTGAACACAATACTCCAGATTCGGCCTCACCAATGCCTTATACAACCTCATCGTAACATTCCAGCTCTTATACTTGGGAATAATGCACAAGGTGCAAAATCAGTTCATCCCCCGGAGAAGGAAGGATTCAAAGGGGAGAAAGTGGCCACAGTGGTTGACAAAGGAAGTCAGAGATAGCATAGCATTAAAAAAGAAGTATAACAGAGCTAAGGTGAGTGGGAAGACGGATGATTGGAAAATTTTTAAGGAGCAACAGAACTTAACTAAAAAGGCAATACGGGGAGAAAAAATGAGGTATGAACGCAAGCTAGCTAGGAATATACAGGAGGATAGCAAAAGTTTTTTTAGGTATGTGAAGAGAAGGAAGATAGTTAAGAACAATGTTGGGCCCTTGAAGAATGAATTGGGAGAAATTGTTATGGGAATCAAGAGAAATGGCAGACGAATTTAATAAGTACTTTGGATCTGTCTTCACTAGGGAAGACACAAGCAATCTCCCAGATGTATGGATGGGCCAAGGACATAGGGTAATAGAGGAACTGAAACAGATTGACATTAGGAAGGAAATGGTGATGAGTAGACTGATGGGACTGAAGGCTAACAAATCCCCAGGTCCAGGTGGTCTGCATCCTAGGGTATTAAAGGTAGCGGCTCTGGAAATTGCGGATGCATTGGTGATCATTTTCCAATGTTCCTTAGATTCAGGATCAGTTCCTCAGGATTGGCGAATGGCTAATGTTATCCCACTTTTTAAGAAAGGAGGGAGGGAGAAAACAGAGAACTATCGCCTTGTTAGCCTAACATCAGTAGTGGAGAAGATGCTAGAGTCCATTATTAAAGATGAAATAGTGGCATATCTTGATAGCAGTGATAGGATTGGGCCGAGCCAGCATGGATTTACCAAGGGCAAATCATGCTTGACTAATCTATTGGAGTTTTTCGAGGATGTAACCAGGAAGATAGACGCAGGAGATCCAGTGGATGTGGTGTACCTTGACTTTCAGAAGGCATTTGATAAGGTACCACATAGGAGATTGGTGGGTAAAATCAGAGCTCATGGCATTGGGGGAAGGATATTGACATGGATAGAAAACTGGTTGGCAGATAGAAAGCAAAGGGTAGCAGTGAATGGGTGTTTCTCGGAATGGCAGGTGGTGACTAGTAGGGTGCCACAGGGCTCGGTATTGGGACCACAGCTGTTTACGATTTACGTCAATGATTTAGAGGAAGGCATTGTGAATAACATCAGCAAGTTTGCTGATGATACTAAGCTGGGTGGCAGTGTGACATGTGATGAGGATGTTAGGAGAATTCAAGGTGACTTGGATAGGCTGGGTGAGTGGGCAGAAACTTGGCAGATGGCGTTTAATGTGAATAAGTGTGAGGTTATTCACTTTGGTAGCAAGAACAGGAAAGCAGATTATTATCTGAACGGTGTGGAGTTAGGTAGGGGTGAAATACAAAGAGATCTAGGAGTACTTGTTCATCAGTCTCTGAAGGTGAATGAGCAAGTGCAGCAGGCAGTGAAGAAGGCTAAGGAATGTTGGCCTTTATTACAAAGGGAATTGAGTACAAGAGCAAGGAAATCCTTTTGCATTTGTACAGGGCCCTGGTGAGACCACACCTGGAGTATTGTGTACAGTTTTGGTCTCCAGGGTTAAGGAAGGACATCCTGGCTGTGGAGGAGGTGCAGCGTAGGTTCACTAGGTTAATTCCTGGGATGTCCGGACTGTCTTACGCAGGGGTGAGAGAGACTGGGCTTGCACACGCTGGAATTAAGGAGATTGAGGGGGGATCTGATTGAGACATATAAGATTATTAAGGGATTGGACAAGATAGAGGCAGGAAATATGTTCCAGATGCTGGGAGAGTCTACTACCAGAGGGCATGGTTTAAGAATAAGGGGTAGGTCATTTAGGACAGAGTTGAGGAGGAACTTCTTCTCCCAGAGAGTTGTGGAGGTGTGGAACGCGCTGCCTCAGAAGGCAGTGGAGGCCAATTCTCTGGATGCTTTCAAGAAGGAGCTAGATAGGGTATCTTATGGATAGGGGAATCAAGGGTTATGGGGACAAGGCAGGAACTGGGTATTGATAGTAGATGATCAGCCATGATCTTAGAATGGTGGTGAAGGCTTGAAGGGCCGAATGGTCTACTTCTGCACCTATTGTCTAAAAATCATTGGACTCTGGCATGGTGCCAGATGACTGGAAAATTGCAAATGTCACTCCACTCTTTAAGAAAGGAGGAATGTAGCAGAAAGGAAATTATAGACCAGTTAGCCTGACCTCAGTGGTTGGAAGATGTTGAAGTCAATTGTTAAGGATGAGGTTATGGAGTAGTTGGTGACACAGGAAAAGACAGGACAAAGTCAGCATGGTTTCCTTAAGGGAAAATCTTGCCTGACAAACATGCTGGAATTCTTTGAGGAGATTACAAGTAGCATAGATAAAGGGGATGCAGTGGATATTGTATATTTGGACTTTCAGAAGGCATTTGACAAGGTGCCACAGATGAAGCTGCTTACCAACCTATGAGCCCTTGGTATTACAGGAAATTTAATGACATGGTTAGAGCATGGGCTGGTTGGTAGGAAGCAGCAAGTGGGAATAGAAGGATTCTTGTGGGTGTCAGTGACTAGTGGTGTCCCGCAGGGGTCAGTGTTGGGACCACTTCTTTTTATGCTGTATATCAATGATTTAGATGATGGAATAGATGGCTTTGTTGGCAAGTTTGCAAATGATATGAAGATTGATGGAGGGGCCTGCGGTGTTGAGGAAACAGATAGGCTACAGAAGGACTTAAGACAGATTAGGAGAAAGGGCAAGGAAGTGACAAATGAAATACTATTTTGGAAGATGCATGGTCATGCACTTTGGTAGAAGAAATAAGTGTGAAGATTACTTTCTGAATGGGGAGAAAATCCAAAAATCTGAGATGCAAAGGGGCTTGGGAGTCTTTGTGCAGAACACCCTAAAAGTTAACTCACAGGTTGAGTCAGTGGTGAGGAAGGTAAATGCAATGTTAGCATTCATTTCAAGAAGTTTAAAATACAAACAGAGACATGATGCTCAGATTTTATAAGGCACTGATGAGTGAGTATTGTGAACAGTTTTGGCCTCTTCATCTCAGAGAAGATGTAGGGGCTGGCACTGGAGAGAGTCAGAGGAGGTTCACAAGGATGACTCCAGGAATGAAAAGGTTATCATACAAGCAACATTTTATAGCTCTGGTTCTGTTCTCATTGAAATTTAGAAGGATGACAGGGGATCTCATTGAAACCTTCCAAATGTTGAAAGGCCGAGACAGAGTAAATGTGGAAAGGATGTTTCCCACGGTGGGGGAGTCTAGCACAAGAGGGTACAACCTCAGGATAGAGAGGCACCCATTTAAAACAGAGATGAGGAGAATTTTTTTTAGCCAGAGGGTGGAGAATTTGTGGAATTGGTTACCACAGGCAGCTGTGGAGGCCAGGTAATTGGGTATATTTAAAGGCAAAGACAGATAGGTTCTTGATTGGACACAGGTCAAAGGTTACAAGGAGAAGACCAGGGAGTGGAGCTGAGGAGGGGACGAAAGGATCAGCCATGATTGAATGGCGGAGCAGATTCGATGGGCCAAATGGCTTAATTTTGGTCCCATGTCTTATGGTCTTATGATCTACAATCTTACACTATTTCCAGAGACTTTCTAGATTTTTGAAGACACATGAAAAATAATTGTTTAATTTCTCCTTCCATATAACGGAACGCTATTTTTCTCATTTGCTGAATTACGAAAATTTTCCACCCTTGTCAACAATACAAGTCTTTTTCTCTACAAGAAAGCCACAATTAAACTAGAAAGAGTGCAGAAATTATTTACCAGATTGTTGCTAGGATGTGGGGTCCTGAATTTGCTGCAGTGGAGATTTTATCTTTTTCTCTTTTTATGGCTAATCCACTGGTGCACCTCCTTGAGGAGGAGGGGTAGAAAACGCCATCTATCCTTATTCCACCCAGCAAACAAGAAGACACTTTATCCACGTAAGCACGAGGAAGAGTCAAAATGTGGTCGAAAAGTTAAAGAGCCAAAGAAGTTACTGATGGGGAGCAGTGAGAGATGGTTTATCCAGACGGGGCACCACTTCTGTTGAGTCTGACCTCTATGTACGGGCAAATTCTGTTCAATGTGACTACTATGTATGTGCAGCATGGTAGAAAGTGGTTAGTTTAGTGCTTTACAGAGTTCAATCTGACCACTGTGTATGGGCAGGTCCTGTTGAATGTGACCACTATGTTTGGGTTGCACAGTAGCATATGACCAGAATCAGAATTCAGATTCCTCCGGTTGCTCCGGTTTCCTCTCATATTCCAACGACGTATGGGTCAGAGTTAGTGAGTTGTGGACGTGCTTTGTTCGTGCCGGAAGCATGGTGACACTTGCGGACTGTCCCCAGAACATCCCTTGCTGATTTGATGCTAATGATACATTTCACCGTTTGCTTCAATGTTCATGTGATAAATAAAGCTAATCTTATCTCTGTATGAGTCAAAGACAGAGTGCTATTGTCTATGTGTTCATGTTCCTTTGAACTCAGTTGACTGCCCTGCGTGGAATTAAGCGCTATTTTCCACTTGTCTATATGCTTTAAAGTTGGCTCCCAGCTTTCTGCATTTGCTATGCCAGACCCTGATAGCACTGATTTGAATGGTAGAGAGAAGGCATGTTCAAATTATTCCAAAATCTCAGTACCCCTGACTTCGAAGACTGTTTTCTTCATGTATGAAGTGTAGGAATCTAAACCTACACTGTCTAAATAGCAAGGTGCCCAACAGAAGTCCTTTAAAGCCTCAGAATGCATGAAGACATCTTAATGTTCTTTACAGGTGCATGAACAAACAATATCTGACTCTAAACTACACTTGTGCCCTAGAATTTGATGGTAAAAGATTTGGACACAAAAAGACAAACAATAAATTAGAAACAACAGAAAATATGCAGATGCTGGAAATCCAAGCACCACACACAAAATACTGGAGGAACTCAGCAGGCCAAGCAGCATCTATGAAAAAAAGTACAGTTGATGTTTCAGGTTGAGACCCTTCGGCAGGACTGGAGAAAAAGAAACAAGGAGTGGATTTAAAAGGGGAGAGAGAAACACAAGGTGATAGGCGAAACCAGGAGGGGGAGGGATGAAGTAAAGACCTGGGAAATTGGTTGACAAAAGAGATACAGGGCTGGAGACAGGGGAAGCCGATAGGAGGGAACAGAGGAAGGCCAGGCCATGGAAGAAAGAAGAGGGGAGAGGAGCACCAGTGGAGGTGATGGGCAGGCAAGGAGATAAGGTGAGAGAGGGAAAAGGGGATGGGAAGGGGGCATTATCGGAAGTTCGACAATTCGATGTTCATGCCATCAAGTTGGAGGCTACTCAGACAGAATATAAGATGTTGTTCCTCTAACCTGAGTGTGGTCTCATTGCGACAGTAGAGGAGGCCATGGATTGACTTATCAGAATGGGAATGGGAAGTGGAATTAAATAAATTTGGAACTGAAAAAATACACAATTTGGACTGGTAAGCCTGGAGAAGATTCCAGAAATGTGGAGAATAAAGATTACGGAGAGATTTGAAAATAAGGATGATTTTAAAATTAAGCCAGATAAGGGCAGGTAATGGTGATTATACAACACCCCACAAGCAACAAGACTTACCTCTGGAGGTCGGAAAAAGACTGGATTCCTCCACTCCAGGAATAAAGAACGCAATGACTCACTTGACCCCAGCTGAGCATCTGTTCAAACAATACAAACCGACATTGTTCCTTTTACCAAGATGCATTATCATACATTTCCTAACACTGTTACTACCCCTCCACCTATCGTCATATCATCCAACACACATCAAAGTTGCTGGTGAACGCAGCAGGCCAGGCAGCATCTCTAGGAAGAGGTACAGTCCACGTTTCGGGCCGAGACCCTTCGTCAGGACTAACTGAAGGAAGAGTTAGTAAGAGATTTGAAAGTGGGAGGGGGAGGGGGAGGTCCAAAATGATAGGAGAAGACAGGAGGGGGAGGGATGGAGCCAAGAGCTGGACAGGTGATTGGCAAAGGGGATATGAGAAGATCATGGGACAGGAGGCCCAGGGAGAAAGACAAAGGGCAGGGGGGAACCCAGAGGATGGGCAAGGGGTATAGACAAAGGGGGGAAACTTCACTGCGGAAGACACTAGCAGTATGGGGAGGGGGAGTGTGGATGAATGGAAGTAGAGAGGAACAAATGAGGGAGAGGGAGAGAAAGAGATAGATAGATCTCTCAAAAGCAGAGGTGGAGGAGTATGCCTCATGATCAAATATTCTTGATGCACAAATATATCAGTGCTGTCCCAATACTGCTCACCAGATTAGGAATAGCTAACAGTTAAATGTTGTCCATTTTACCTACTGCGGGAGATTTCTGGGATCATTTTGGTAGCGATATACATTCCACCTCAGGCCAATGGTGGACTGACGGTAGACTTGCTCTAGAGAGAACTTCAGTGTCTGGTACTTTATCAGCCATCTGATGCCTAATACTCTGCGAAGACAAGTCATGTGGAAATGGTTGAGCTGTCTTACACGCCTTCAATACACAGTCCATGTTTCACAGGCATACAAGAGGGTAGTGAGTACCACGGCTCTGTAGACCTTCAGTTTTATTGTTGGGCTGATTTCTCGACGTTCCCATACCGTGGAGTGCAGTCTACCAAAAGCAGGGCTTGCCTTTGCTTTTCTGCCATTAACTTCTGTATCAATCGTCACTGCTCGGGAGAGGGTGATGCCAAGTAAGTAAACTGGTCCACTGCCTGTAGTTTCTGTCCTTTGATTGTGATTTTGGGTTCTGTGTACGGTGCATGAGGAGCAGTCTGGTGCATGACTTCAGTCTTTTTGATGTTGATGGTGAGTCCAAAGTTGTCACCAGCCATGGAGAATTTGTCCATATTGACTTGCGTCTCTGGCTCCAAGCCAGCATACAGGGCGCAGTCATCAGCAAAGAGGAAGTCTCTCAGAACAGTCTCCTTCACTTTGGTAATAGCTTTAAGTCTCCTCAGGTTGAAGAGCTTCCCATCCACTCTGGACTTGAGGCTGATTCCAGCATCACTATCCTGGAAGGCATCATTCAGCATGGCAGTAAACATCATGCTGAACAGTGTGGGTGCGAGCACACAGCCCTGTTTGACACCACTGGTGACTGGAAACGCCTTAGAGGATTCTCCACCGTCCAGCACTCTGGCCATCATGCCATCATGGAACTGGCGTACCATCTGAATGAATTTGGTGGGGCAGCCGAACTTTGACATGATCCTCTACAGGCCTTGTCGGCAGACAGTGTCGAAGGCTTTCGTGAGGTCAACAAAAGTTGTGTAGAGTTTGCAATTCTGCTCCTGGCACTTCTCCTGAAGTTGGCGCGCGGCAAAAATCATGTCAATAGTCCCACGACCTTTGCGAAAGCCACACTGTGACTGCAGCACCAGTAGTGAGGATCAAGAAGGTATGGACAAGAGAAGCACAGGAGCATCTACAGGACTGCTTTGAATCAGTGGACCTGACTGTATTCAGGGATTCATCTTCCAACATGGATGAGTATGTTGCAATTGTTATCGACTTCATTAAAACCTGTGTGAATGAGTGTGTGCCTACAAAGACTTACTATACATTCCCAAACCAAAAGCCGCGGATGAACCAGGAGATATGTCATCCGCTGAAGGCTAGGTCTGTGGCATTCAAGTCTGGCGACCCAGGTCTGTGCCAGAAAATCAGATATGATTTGTGGAGGGCTATTTCAAGAGCAAAGAGACAATTTTGAATGAGGTTGGAGGCGACATTGGATGCATGACAACTCTGGCAGGGTTTGCAAGACATTACTTCCTACAAAGCGAAACCCAATAGCATGAATGGCAGCAATGCTTCACAACCAGATGAACTCCACATTTTCTATGCCCGCTTTGAAAGGGAGAATATAACTACAGCTGTGAAGATCCCTGCCACAACTGATCTCTGTCTCAGAGGCCAATGTTAGGCTGTCTTTAAAATGAGAGAACAGGTGGAAGGTCCCAATGGAGTGCCTGGTAAGGCCCTGAAAACCTGTGCCAACCAACCGGTGGAAGTATTCAAGGACATTTTCAACCTCTCACTGCTACGGGTGGAAGTTCCCACTTGCTTCAAAAGGCAGGAATTATACCAGTGCCGAAGAAGAATAATCTGAGCTGCATTAATGGCTATCGCCCGGTAGCACTCACATCTAAAGTGATGAAATGCTTCGAGAGGTTGGTCATGACTAGTCTGAACTCCTGCCTCAGCAAGGACCTGGACCCACTGCAATTTGCCTCTTGTCACAATAGGTCAACGGCAGATGCAATCTCAATTGCTCTTCACACGGCCTTAGACTACCTGGACAACACAAACACCTACGTCAGGATGCTGTTCACTGACTATAGTTCAGCATTTAACACCATCATTCCCACGGTCTTAACTGAGAAGTTACAGAACCTGGGCCTCTGTATCTCCCTCTGCAATTAGATCCTCGACTTCCTAATCAGAAGACCACAATCTGTACGGATTGGTAATAATATCGCCTCCTCGTTGACAATCAACACTGGAGCACCTCAGTAGTGTGTGCTTAGCCCACTGCTCTACTCTCTGTGTGGCTAGGCATAGTTCAAATACCATCTATAAACTTGCTGATTGTTGGTAGAATCTCAGATGGAGATGAGAAGATGTACAGGAGCGAGATACGCCAACTAGTGGAGTGGTGTCGCAGCAACCACCTTGCAGTCAACATCAGTAAGACGAAAGAGCTGATTGTGGACTTCAGGAAGGGCAAGAGGAAGGAACACATACCAATCCTCATAGAGGGATCAGAAGTGGAGAGAGAGAGCAGTTTCTAGTTCCTGGGTGTCAAGATCTCCGAGGACCCCACCTGGTCCTGACATATCGATGCAGTTCTGACGAAGGCAAGACAGCGACTATACTTCATTAGGAGTTTGAAGAGATTTGGTACATCAACAAATACACTCAAAAACTTCTGTAGATGTACCATGGAGAGCATTCTGATACATTGCACCACTGTCTGGTATGGGGTGGCAGCTGCACAGGACCGATAAAAGCTGCAGAGGGTTGTAAATTTGGACGGCTCCATCTTGGGTACGAGCCTACAAAGTACCCAGGACATCTTCAAGGAGTGGTGTTTCAGAAAGGCAGTGTCCAATATTAAGCACCTCCAGCACCCAGGACATGCCCTTTTCTCACTGTTACCATCAGGTAGGAGGTACAGAAGCCTGATGGCACACACACAGCGATTCAGGAACAGCTTCTTCCCCTCTGCCATCCAATTCCCAAATGGACATTGAACCCGTGAACACTACCTCACTTTTTTAATATATATTATTTCAGCTTTTTGCACAATTTTTAATCTATTCAATAAACCTATACTGTAATTGATTTGCTTTTTTTTTTAAACTACATTTTTTTCTTTTTCTTCTATATTATGTACAGTGGCATGTAAAAATTTGGGCACCCCGGTCACAATTTCTGTTACTGTGAATAGTTAAGGGAGTAGAAGATGAACTGATCTCCAAAAGTCATAAAGTTAGAGATGAAACATTCTTTTCAACATTTTAAGCAAGATTAGTGTATTATTTTTGTTTTGTACAATTTTAGAGTGAATAAAAGGAGCGCCATGCAAAAGTTTGGGCACCCCAAGAGATCTGAGCTCTCAGATAAATTTTACCAAGGTCTCAGACTTTAATCAGCTTGTTAGGGCTATGGCTTGTTCACAGTCATCATTAGGAAAGGCAAGGTGATGCAAATTTCAAAGCTTTATAAATACCCTGACTCCTCAAACCTTGTCCCAACAATCAGCAGCAATGGGCTCCTCTAAGCAGCTGCCTAGCACTCTGAAAATTAAAAATAAATGATGCCCACAGAGCAGGAGAAGGCTATAAGAAGATAGCAAAGTGTTTTCAGGTAGCCATTTCCTCAGTTCGTAATGTAATTAAGAAATGGCAGTTAACAGGAACAGTGGAGGTCAAGTTAAGGTCTGGAAGACCAAGAAAACTTTCCGAGAAAACTGCTCGTAGGATTGCTAGAAAGGCAAATCAAAACCCCTGTTTGACTGCAAAAGACCTTCAGGAAGATTTAGCAGACTCTGGAGTGGTGGTGCACTGTTCTACTGTGCAGTAACACCTGCACAAATATGACCTTCATGGAAGAGTCATCAGGAGAAAGCCATTCCTGCGTACTCACCACAAAATTCAGCGTCAGAAGTTTGCAAAAGAACATCTAAACAAGCCTGATGCATTTTAAAAACAAGTCCTGTGGACTGATGAAGTTAAAACATAACTTTTTGGCTGCAATGAGCAAAGGTATGTTAAGGGTCAGCTCCTGGGCCCTCAGAGGCTCCACCTTCCTCTCACCCCAAACCTTCCCTCTCCACTGACACCACCAGCCTCTTTTCCTTCTCTACACTGACGACTGCATTGGCGCTGCTTTCTGCACGCATGCTGAGCTTGTTGACTTCATTAACTTTGCCTCCGACTTTCACCCTGCCCTCAAGTTTACCTGGTCCATTTCCAACACCTCCGTCCCCTTTCTTGATCTTTCTGTCTCCATCTCTGGAGACAGCTTGTCTACTGATGTCTACTATAAGCCTACGGACTCTCACAGATATCTGGACTATTCCTCTTTTCACCCTGTCTCTTGCAAAAATGTCATCCCTTTCTCGCAATTCCTCCGTCTCCGCCGCATTTGCTGTCAGGATGAGGCTTTTCATTCCAGGACGAAGGAGATGTCTTCCTTTTTTAAAGAAAAGGGCTTCCCTTCCTCCACCATCAACTCTGCTCTCAAACGCATCTCTCCTATTTCACGCACATCTGCTCTCACCCCACCCTCCTGCCACCCCACTAGGAATAGGGTTCCCCTTGTCCTCACTTACCACTCCACCGGCCTCCGGGTCCAACATATTAGTCTCCGTAACTTCTGCCACCTCCAACGGGATCCCACCACTAAGCACATCTTTCCCTCCCCCCACCGCTTTCTGCAGGGATCACTCCCTACGCAACTCCCTTGTCCATCCGACCCCCCCACATCCCTCCCCACCGACTCCCTCCCGGCACTTATCCTTGTAAGCGGAACAAGTGCTACACATACCCTTACACTTCCTCCCTCAACACCATTCAGGGCCCCAGAGTCCTTCCAGGTGAGGTGACACTTCACCTGAGTCAGCTGGCATGATATACTGCGTCCGGTGCTCCCGATGCAGCCTTCTCTATGTAGGTGAGACCCGACGCAGGCTGGGAGACTGTTTCGCTGAACACCTGCACCCTGTGTGCCAGAGAAAGCAGGATCTCCCAGTGGCCACACATTTTAATTCCACGTCCCATTCCCATTCTGATATGTCTATCCACGGCCTCCTCTACTGTCAAGATGAAGCCACACTCAGGTTGGAGGAACAACACCTTATATTCCGTCTGAGTAGCTTCCAATCTGATGGCATGAACATTGACTTCTCTAATTTCCGTTAATGCCCCACCTCCCCTTCGTACCCCATCCGTTATTTATTTATATATTTATTTTCTCTCTCTCCTTTTTTCTCCCTCTGTCCCTCTCACTATACTTCTTGTCCATCCTCTGGGCTTCCCCCCTCCCCCTTTCTTCCTCCCTGGGCCTCCCGTCCCATGATCCTCTCATATCCCTTTTGCCAATCAACTTTCCAGCTCTTAGCTGCATCCCTTCCCCCTCCTGTCTTCTCCTATCATTTTGGATCTCCCCCTCCCCCTTTCAAATCTCTTACTATCTCTTCTTTCAGTTAGTCCTGACGAAGGGTCTCGGCCCGAAACGTCGACTGTACCTCTTCCTAGAGATGCTGCCTGGCCTGCTGCGTTCACCGGTAATTTTTATGTATGTTGTTTGAAATTCCAGCATCTGCAGATTTCCTTGTGTTTGCGCTCATAGACAGTAGATGTTTAAAGTAACGAAGGCCAAATGCAGACAAATGGAACAGCTTGGGTGACATGGACAATCTGGATGTGTTTTCATGTTAGAAACATAGAAAAGCTACAGCACATACAGGCCCTTTGGCTCACAAAGTTGTGCCGAACATGTCCCTACCTTAGAAATTACTAGGCTTACCCATAGCCCTCTACTTTTCTAAGCTCCATGTACCTATCCAAAAGTCTCTTAAAAGACCCTAACGTATCCACCTCCACCACCGTTGCCGGCAGCCCATTCCACGCACTCACCACTCTCCGCATAAAAAACTTACCCCTGACATCTTCTCTGTACCTACACCCCAGCACCTTAAACCTGTGTCCTCTTGTGGCAACCATTTCAGCCCTGGGAAAAAGCCTATACTGTAATACTATAACAGGACAGGTGGGAAATCACACTCACCTCTTCCATCACCAAGCCCTTCATCAGCTTTGCCTTCCTGTCTTTCTTCTCGTGACCGAGGCAAGAATGGGAGCAGGTTTTCACTGCGGAACGGGTAGCATCGGTATGTGACACCTAACAAGAAAGCAGAAAGCTTAATCCCGCGTGCAGAGGTAGAAGCTGATCACAGTTCCTTATTTCCTTTGACATGGGAAGGTATTTCAACCCATCAATTCTAGAATGGTTTGCAGAACAATCCTTACAAAGAAAATTTTCCCTTACACTCTAAACCCTGTATTCAGTACTTTGGTTCTCTAAATCAATATACTGAGTATAGGAGTTGGGGTATTATATTGAAATTGTATAAGACTATGCTGTAGCCCACTTTAGAGTATTTTGTCCAGTTTTGGTCACTTCCCTCTCTTAATAAGATTGAAAGAGTGCAGAGTGAGAATGTTCCTGGGGCTTGAGGCCCCAAGTTACAAGGAAAGGTTGAGCAGGTTCAGACTTTATTCCCTGGAGTGGAGGAAAAAGAGGGGAGATTTGACAGAGGGGTATAAAATTATGAGCGATATAGATAGGGTAAATGCAAGCAGGCTTTCTCTACTGAAGTTGGTTGAGACTAGAATGAGAGATCATGGGTTAAAGGTGAAAGGAGAAATATTTAAGGGGAACATAAAGGGAAACTTCTTCACTCAAAGGGTGGTAAAAGTGTGGAATGACCTTCCAGTGGAAGTTTGACTTCAACATTTAAGAAAATATTCTAATAAGTATATGGATAGGAGGGATACAGATGGGCCAAAGGTTGTTCCTGTGCTGTAGTGTTCTATGGCTCCATGATACCCATTCTCTTCACATTCCCCATCAATTTCCCCAGATTCTAACAGTCACCTACATACGAGAGGCAACTTGCACACATGTGCTAGCGAGGGCGTGCTTAGATGAATGTGTGGCTGAGGATTTGATGCAGGGGGCAGTGATTCAGGTTCTTATATCATTAGGCTGTCTTCTGAGGCAGAGGAGACCTGTACAATTAGGACAAGTTGTCTTTATATTGATAAACAATGACTCCAGATTGTCAGCACAGCCTTGTGCATGGTAAGTCATCTCACACACATAACACCCAGTTAAGATTTTTACTAATATGGCGTAACTATTTCATTTTAGCAGTTCTGTAACAGCAGTCTGTTCTGCTTTTTGTATGTTTGGGTTTGAGCTAAAGATAACGGGCTATGTTGTTCAACTTAGAAATGCTGTGTCAGGCAATCAAGATGGTGGAATTGGGAAAAGGTTCCAGAGAATGCTGGGCGGAGAGGCTTTCAGTGATGGACACTGTTGTGGGTAGAGGACTTTTTGGTGGGAACTGGGAGAAGACAAGAGGGAAGATGGCAAAAGATGCCATCCCTGTTGCACAAGGTGCTTTGTGCAGATGAACAGCTTCAAAGGAGGAAGGACCAATCCTCCCATGGGGAAACAGACACAAAATGCTGGAGGAGCTCAGCAGGCCAGGCAGCATCTATGGAAAAAAGTACAGTCGACATTTCGGGCCAAAACCCTTTGGCAGGACTCCATGCCAAACCAGTTGAACTGCTTACTCCCATTGACCTGCACTGCCACCATAGCCCTTCATACTCCTACCATCAATGTACCAAACTCTTAAACGTTGAAACTGACCTCACATGCACCGCTTGCGCTGGCTCTCATTCCACACTCTCATAACCCTCTGAGTGAGAAGTTTCCCCTCATGTTCTTATTGCACTTTTCACTCTTAACTCGTGACTTCTAGTTATATTCCCTCCTAACCTTAGAGGAAAAAGCCTGCTCGCATGTACCCTATCTATGCCCCTCATAATTATGTATACCTCTATCATATCTCCTCTCAATCTTCTATGTTCCAAGGAATAAAGTACTAACCTATTCAATCTTTCCTTGTAACTCAGTCATCCAAGCCCAGCAACGTTCTTGTAAATTTTCTCTGCATTCTATCAACCTTGTTTACATCTTTCCTCTAGGTAGGTGACCAAAATTGCAAACAAGATTCCAAATTTGGCCTCAGCAACATCGTATACAACTTCAAAATAACATCCCATCTCCTATGCTCAATACTTTGGTTTATGTGTCAAAAGCTTTCTTTACAACCCTACCTACCTGTGACACAACGTTCAACAAATCACGGATCTGTATTCCCAGATCCCTTTGTTCTACCATGTGCCGCACCACACACTGTGTACGACCTACCCTGGTTGGTTCAACACTTTGCATTTGTTTGCATTAAATTCCATCCGTAATTTTTCAGCCTAATTTTCCAGCTGGTCCAGATCATACTGCAAGCTCTGATAGTCTTCTTCACTGTCCACTACATCACCAACCTTGGTGTCATCTGTAAATTAACCAACGGGACCACAGACCCTAGGTTGTTAATGCCTGGTTTAGAGGGACAAGGGCCAAATGGGAATGGCTCAGGTTGGGAGGTTGGCCTTGTTTCCATGGTGTATAACTCTATAAATGGCCAGATGGCAAATCACACTCTGGGTATGGATCAGTTGAGCTGAAGGGCCTGTTTCTGTGTTTATGGCTCATTTTAATTATCACAGAATTACCAAGGCATTCATTATCAAAGTTCAGCACCAAGCCTCAAGGTGAGATAGAAACCATAGAAACCATTGAAACTACAGCACAGAAACAGGCCCTTTGGCCCTTCTTGGCTGTGCCGAACCATTTTCTGCCTAGTCCCACTGACCTGCACACAGACCATATCCCTCCATACACCTCCCATCCATGTATCTGTCCAATTTATTCTTAAATGTTAAAAAAGAACCCGCATTTACCACCTCGTCTGGCAGCTCATTCCATACTCCCACCACTCTCTGTGTGAAGAAGCCTCCCCTAATGTTCCCTTTAAACTTTTCCCCCCTCACCCTTAATCCATGTTCTCTGGTTTTTTTTCTCCCCTTGCCTCAGTGGAAGAAACCTGCTTGCATTCACTCTATCTATACCCATCATAATTTTATATACCCCTATCAAATCTCCCCTCATTCTTCTACGCTCCAGGGAATAAAGTCCTAACCTATTCAACCTTTCTCTGTAACTGAGTTTCTCAAGTCCTGGCAACATCCTTGTAAACCTTCTCTGCACTCTTTCAACCTTATTTATATCCTTCCTGTAATTTGGTGACCAAAACGGAACACAATACTCCAAATTCGGCCTCACCAATGCCTTATACAATCTCATCATAACGTTCCAGCTCTTATACTCAATACTACGATTAATAACGGCCAATGTACCAAAAGCTCTCTTTACCACCCTATCTACCTGTGACGACACTTTTAGGGAATTTTGTATCTGTATTCCCAGATCCCTCTGTTCCACTGCACTCCTCAGTGCCTTACTATTAACCCTGTATGTTCTACGTTGGTTTGTCCTTCCAACGTGCAATACCTCACACTTGTCAGTATTAAATTCCATCTGCCATTTTTCAGCCCATTTTTCCAGCTGGTCCAAGTCCCTCTGCAGGCTCTGAAAACCTTCCTCACTGTCTACTACACCTCCAATCTTTATATCATCAGCAAACTTGCTGATCCAATTTACCACATTATCATCCAGATCATTGATATAGATGACAAATAACAATGGACCCAGCACTGATCCCTGTGGCACACCACTAGTCACAGGCCTCCACTCAGAGAAGCAATTCTCTACCACCACTCTCTGGCTTCTTCCATCGAGCCAATGTCTAATCCAATTTACCACCTCTCCATATATACCTAGCGACTGAATTTTCCTAACTAACCTCCCATGCGGGACCTTGTCAAAGGCCTTACTGAAGTCCATGTAGACAATATCCACTGCCTTCCCTTCATCCACCTTCCTGGTAACGCCTCCTCAAAAAACTCCAACAGATTGGTCAAACATGACCTACCACGCACAAAGCCATGTTGACTCTCCCTAATAAGCCCCTGTCTATCCAAATGCTTGTAGATTCTGTCTCTTAGTACTCCCTCCAACAACTTACCTACTACTGACGTTAAACTCACCAGCCTATAATTTCCCGGATTACTTTTCGATCCTTTTTTAAACAACGGAACAACATGAGCCACTCTCCAATCCTCCGGCACTTCACCCGTAGACAGCGACATTTTAAATATTTCTGCCAGGGCCCCCGCAATTTCAACACTAGTCTCCTTCAAGGTCCGAGGGAACACCCTGTCAGGTCCCAGGGATTTATCCATTTTAATTTGCCTCAAGACAGCAAGCACCTCCTTCTTTTCAATCTGTACAGTTGCCATGGTCTCACTACTTGATTTCCTCAATTCCATAGATTTCATGCCAGCTTCCTTAGTAAATACAGACGCAAAAAACCTATTTAAGGTCTCCCCCATTTCCTTTGGTTCCGCACAAAGCCGACCACTCTGATCTTCAAGAGGACCAATTTTATCCCTTACAATCCTTTTGCTCTTAATATACTTGTAAAAGCTCTTTGGATTATCCTTCACTTTGACTGCTAAGGCAACCTCATGTCTTCTTTTTGCCCTCCTGATTTCTTTCTTAAGTATTTTCTTGCACTTCTTATACTCCTCAAGCACCTGATTTACCCCCTGTTTCTTATACATTTCATGCAACTCCCTCTTCTTCTTTATCAGAGTTGCAATATCCCTTGAGAACCAAGGTTCCTTATTCCTATTCAATTTGCCTTTAATCCTGACAGGAACATACAAACTCTGCACTCTCAAAATTTCCCCTTTGAAGGCTTCCCACCTACCAATCACATCTTTGCCAGAGATCAACCTGTCCCAATCCATGCTTTTTAGATCCTTTCTCATTTCTTCAAATTTGGCCTTCTTCCAGTTCAGAACCTCAACCCTAGGACCAGATCTATCCTTGTCCATGATCAAATTGAAACTAATGGCGTTATGATCACTGGAACCAAAGTGCTCCCCTACACAGACTTCTGTCACTTGGGCAGATTATCAAATCTTGGTTTAAGGGTAGGTTGTAATGATTCTTATAGGTGGAAGGAAAGGCAGAATGTCTCAGCCATTACTGCAAGAGCCACTAAACTCGGGTTTGGGCAGAAGGTAAAGTCAGAGCACCGATTTCTTATAAAGTTGTACATCTTGATATCGGCAGATGGACAGCGGGTATCCAAGGATGAAGTGTCCAACACCAGAGGGCATACATTTGAGATGGGAAAAGATAAGTTCAAAGGAGAAATGCAGGGCAAGTTGTTGTCTTTTTTAAAAAAAACACAGAAAGTAGTGGGGCGGGTGCCTGGAAAGTATTACCGGGGTTGATGATGGAGGTAAATATGATAGGGGTATTCAAGAGGCTCTTTAATAGACACATTAATGTACAAGAAATAGAGGATATGGACTGAATGAAATAGTTTAATTGGGCATTTGATTATTTCATTCAACACATGGGCTGAAGGGTCTGTTCACTTGCTGTTCTGTTGGACCATAAGACACAGAAGAATTAGACCAGTCAGCCTCTCGATTCTGCTTCTATCGTATTTTCCTGCCTTCTCCCCATAACCTTTGAAGTTCTATTCTATATTTTATCCCTACAAGGTCATGCAGGGATCTGTAAACAAGAGCGAAAACTGATCAAATCTTGGTACTGCTTATTTGTACAATGAAAGCTCTCAGAAACTAATGTGATTAAAACAAGATAATTTGTTATTACCTAAGAGGTTGATTTTTCTTCCTGTGTAGAAAGAGATACCATTGTATTTCTTTAAGACACTCACCAGTCTTCATGAGGACATTAACTGCCATAGTTGTGAAGTCTTTCGTGCAGGCAGCATGTGTCTGAGACTCGGGTGGAAGTTCATAGCTACTCACTCCAGTCACACTGTTTACATACACCGTCTTCCCCAGAGATCCGTCAAAATACTGCAGCCATTGTGAAGAAAAACCTTTCAAAGTATTGACACCTTGACAGGTGCCCACACCAACATCTGCTTCAGCAGCTCCTGGTACTGTGGGAATCCATGAAGGGTCAGATTCCTTACTGCTGGCCACAGCATCATCCTGTTGGCTTAAGTGCTCTTCAATTGTTTCATCTGTTTGGGGTTGGTCTCCAGGGTGCAGCTCAGGCTGTGAAACTGCTCCATCAACTGCCCTTTCCTCAGTTGTAGCACGAGACAATTCCTCTGAGTTAGACTTTTCATTAATCATAGCAAGGTTGCATATATTTCCAGCACCTGTACAACTTCCCTCTCCACCAACTCCCGCACAGTTATCAGAGTTTGCTTCAGCTCCTGAGAGCTGTGGTTCTGGAGATAAACAGTGTGAAGATGCATGTTCCAGCTCCGGAAGCCTCTCTAGGCTCTGGAAAGGTGAAATACAGTCTGCAAAACTCCTTGAATTGCACTCCCAACTCTTCTCTCCTTGTCCAAGGTATTTTAATCTGGACAATTTTGCAGCCAAAGTTTTTGGAAGCCCCTTGGAAACAGGGGTAATGTTTTTGTTTTGTGAATAAGTAGCTTGTGCAATAAGACTGGGCTGCACTTGGGATATGTGTCCAGCTATTGACCTAGAGCCACAAGTATGCAAGTTCCTTTGGAAACCAACAGACTGGCTGTGCAGTGAACTCTCACTGCGGACATTAGCTCCAAAGTCTGGGCATCTTGCACCTACATTCTGGTTCAAATTGTCTGCTTCTTTAATTACCGTGGCATCCTTTGGTATCGATTTCATGGCTGGACTACCATCGCCATGTCGAGTGACCTCAGTATGTTGGGAAGAGTTGCCTCCATCCTGACCACTGGCCCTCCCATATTCTCTTCTAAATGCATCCAGCGAAGCAGTTATCAGAGACATACTTAGCTTCCTGTAGAATCTAGCTTGACAGGAGATAGGTTCACAATTGGCAACTTTTCTGCACTTGGAATTAACATGATCTTTCAGTGACATAATCTTCCCAGGTGTCATCACTGATTCAGTGAGGCTCCCAGACTGATTATGATACTGGGAAGTACTCTGAACTTTCTGACAAAGCCTGTTGGATCTTCGGGGTTTGGCCTTCCCGCATTCCCTAGTGTCACTCAAGTGCATATTGCCCCCAGCCATAAGCCGAGTACATCCCCTTTTCAATCTCTCATTAATATCCCAGGCACTGACTGGGCCTAAGTGAAAGGTACGTCCCCTCTCTATATCGTTTCCACGTTCGAGGTCAGAACCTTTCATTTTCATAGGGATCACATGGGTTATAAGACCTGTGACACCAAGTTCCACTCCCTGACTCTCGTGTGTCTGTTTTCCCGAGAGCTCCTTTCGACCTGTCTGCAGTCCACTAACCTCCCCTTCTGTTGTCTGCACCTCCTCTTGAGGTGAGACACTGCTACCTGATGAGCCCTCACTCTCATAAGCAACAGCAATCTGATAAATTCCATCTCCTTTTGTGAGCACCTGCTCTCTGCTGGGCTGCACCAACTTCATTGGCTGTGTCTCAGGGCTATCTGATGTACTCAGGCTGCTGAGGGAACTACTGTCTCCTGACTCTTTCCACAGAGACTTGTTGCAGGCAGTTGTCCGCTGACCAGCATTGTCTAAAATGGGTTTTGGAGCTTCAGTAGAGTGTAACGCAATGCCTGAATGTTCCGAGACTGGTTCTTCATCCTCAGCACCCAACACCCCAACCTTCTCAATTGTTTCAAGCCCCTGATACACAGCATTTTCCCTAGAGGTTTCAGGTAGTACTGCCTGCCTATGCACAGATTTGGACTGGACTGCAGCCATTTCATGTGAGAACACAGGTTTTGAGCTGAGAAGAGGTGACTGGGGATGTTCCTGTTCCTCTAAAGGCTCCAGTAGCAGTTTCTCCTGTAGCAGGAAGGCATGGACTCCCTCCTCCAAGCAGCTCAGCAGCAGGTCCCAGGAGCTGAACTCCAGCAAGGTGCGACCAGTCTCCCAGCAGGCATCATACTGCCTATGGTCACACCTGACATTGATGATATAAACAGGGTGGAGATCAGGGCTTCCACGGGACCCAGTAGAGCATCCTGACCTACATATCAGGCTGCTTCGCCTGATCAGCAAATCCAGTTGCACATGTATACGGGTTTTTAGCACCAGTCGCCCATTGACAAACACCAGCCGCTGTGCCTTGGTATGGTGGCCCTGTCGGCTAATGAAACCGCTGATATGGAAACAGTCATTTGAGTGCCGAACAGGGCCAAGAGCTGCTGCCTTCTGTGTACCGTAGATCTGAGCAAAGCGAGCCGGCAAGCTGCTCGCTTTCGGCAGCCTGACTACAAGCGAGCCTCCAGCTGTGGAAGAGGCTTCGTTCCGCAAGGTGAAGGAGACTCCAGGGTGCAGAAGACTCAGGGCTTGAACTCTGAGACGGATCTGCTCCCACTCCAGGGTTCGGATCATACGGCGTCGCCTCACTGGCAGTCGGTAAAAGAGATTGCATACAGTGACAGTGGTGCCGGGGCTGGGCCTGGCTACCTCGGCCCTGAACACCTGCTGGGCCTGTCCATTGCGGAACAACTTGACCCATGTCTGGCTGCCACCACCTTGTGGCCTGCTCACTATCTCCAGCAGACCCGACAAGTGTGCAATGCTGGCCAGTGCCTCACCACGACACCCAGGCCCCACTTCAGGCTCCTCCTCCAATCCTTCTCCAGGGCCCTCTCCACCCCCGAGTTCTTCTCCCTGTCCACTCCCGGGATTCTCTTCCTCTGTAGAACCCCCGGAACCCCCTCCCTGTCCATCCCAGGGACAGTCTGGCCGTGTATTCCAGGGAACCCCACCCTGCCGGGCCCTGGGCCTTTCCCCAGACCCAATGGCGCGGCTACTGTGGTAGCGCGCTCCCGCCAGCACCAGCGCCGCGCGCTCCAGCCCCACGCCGTTATCTGCCACCTGCACGCGCCCGATATCTGCGTTAACGCGAGCCGCCGCACAACCGCAGCCGGCTGCCAGGCTGTTCAGCAGCAATTCTTCCAGGCAGTGGGCGAGCGACGGCACTTTCACTGCCGAACGAAGTCCATCCTGTACGCTCACCGACAGCGAGCGCAGCTTCTGCGGCGGCGTTTCCTTATCCATGCGACCCGACACCAGAACCAGAGCCAGGCCGCCTCCAGCCCGCTAGGCCCCGTTACCGTAGCAACCGGAACCGCCCTCGACGCAGGCACTTGCGCCGCACTGCGGGCGCCACGAGGACTGCAGGAAATGTGAGGGCAGGGCAGGGCGGGAGGGTCGAGTCGGCTGGTGCTGTGGAGGGGGAAGCTGTCTGGGTGGTATTGAGTGAATCTCCCTCATAACTGGGAGACAGAGTGGCTCATAATTGTATGTTAATGGGGTAAACCAGGCTCCTGATGAGAGATACAGTGTGTTAGACCACCAGACATAGGTCATTTGGTCCATTGAATCTGATCTGCCTTTTCATCATGACTGATTTATTTTCTTTCTCAACCCCATTTTCCTGCCTTGTCCCCAGAACCTTTGATATCCTGACTAATCAAGAACCTATCAATCTCCAGTTTAAATATACTGAAAATCAAATTGTTTAATTATCAGTTACAGACATTCCACCCTGCAAAAACTCATTTCAGGGGGGTAGCACCATCAATTTGCTGGAGACTCTTGGAACTTATGGGGGAGGTGGGATGTTTGCAATAGAGTAACTCCTTAGCAGCTAGCCAGCTAGTTTAAATAACGTTAGCTATACTAATGAATGAATGACACCTGTTAAACTCACCACAACATGTCTTTTACAGTCTTAACCCACCATGGGCAATAGAAAAGTCACTGTTGCAAACCGCAGCAAGCAACACTGCCATTATTTTTTTACCCCCTAGGCAAGGGGTACACTTTAGGGTAGTCTGGGGTGATGTACGTTTTATATTTTCTTTTTTTGGAACACTCTGCCATGGCGCGCGCATGCTCTGTCACTCACGCTCTCTCATCATTTTCGCTTGCTTTCTCTCGCTCGCGTGCTCTCGCTTGCTTACTCTCTCTCTCGTGGTTGCTCTCTCGCTTTCTCTCTCTGGCTCGCTCTCAAAAAAATTGATCTCCGTGATATTGTATATAATTTGCGGGCATCAGGGAGCCACCATTGATATAAAGGAGACTCCCGGAACTTCCGGGAGGGGTGGGATGTTTGCAGTCAGACCATACATGGATACAGTTGAACAGCCCAGGTGTATATACATTCACAATAGCGAGAGAGAAAAAAACACACATTACACAAGAAAACACATGTATAATCCAAGTCCCTGAGCAACATGCAAATTGATGGTACAGCTACCGGCAATCCAGCCTGTCCTTCTGCCAGTCGAACACTGGAGGGCAGCACTTACAAACGAGGTTAGCTCCCAAATTAGTCCGTGAGCCAGGACCCCAAATTTGGGCCACCGGTACCATCTGGGGGGAATAATTCTTACAGTGATTTTTGGCAAGGTATACACCCATAGTGCTAGAAAATATGTGATAGCATTGCAGTAGTGGTAGCTTGCATGGTCACCGTCATGCTATAAGAACCATGATCCTATGGTGCTTTGCCTATGATAAGATGAATTATGCCAGGTACCTGTCCCCTTACTTTGCTCAGATGATGAACCTCCCAGAGAAGAATCCTTCTCTGTCTGAGGCCTTCAAGACAGGCCAATTCTCAGTGCAGCTGTCAAGTAACAACCTCTTTGGGCAGATCCCTGTGGACCAGGCTATTGAAGCCACAGTGAACAAAGACACACAGACTCCTGGAGGCACCTCACGGTTCAGCCTGAATGCTGGAGCTATCAAGCGTTACTACGTAACAGCTGAGCACCGCAGTGCATTCCTGGGACAGTTAAGGGAGATGGTGCAAGGCAACAAATCAGAGCTTTGTCACATGGAGCTGCAGCAGCCAAAAATCCAGAAAGATGAGGAAGCAGTTTCAGCAGTGGTTAGCCTCATACATGAATGGGTCAACCCATTTGCTGAGAAGCAGGACCTCATCAGCATCTCTACGGCAAAGGCAGCCCCCAAGGACATTGCCTCTGACCTGATGACGAGATTGGTGAGCAATGCTATGCAGCCTTCAAGGATGAGAGACTAGAGGAAGACCCACCAGCAAAGAAATTCCATGACCCAATGAAAACCAACAAGCTGAAAACATTCAGTAATATGTGTAAGAAGAGAGAAGTGAAATCAAATGGGAGGGCGATCATCTTGAAAGCAGACAGGTCTTTGTTTAGATGCATCATAGTGATGGCACAAGGGCTCAGTCTACGTATGGAGGATATCCTTTCTCATCCCCTTGGACCGTTGTCCTGGGCCCTGTCCACACCAGAAGGATTGCTGAGAAAGACAAATAAAGCTACTTTAGCCACAACCTTGCAGAAAAATGTAGCAGTAGAAGAGCAACTCCCAGGAAACTCTGCTAGAGTGGTTGATGGAATGAACTTAGTCCATCCCTGTGAAAGGTGATCAAGTTACTTTCAGAGATGTTGCCACGACAATTCTGGGTATGGCTCTGAGGGAAGGCAGTCAGAGTAGCAGAATAGATGTTGTGTTCGACACATACAAGGAGAACTCTATCAAGAATAGTGAAAGGTCTCTACGGGGTGAAGAGACTGGTCATGAGTTGGAAGGTATCACAGGCACACAGATGGTGAGGCAGTGGAGGAGCTTCCTGACCAAAGTCAGTAACAAAAATAGTCTCATCAGCTTCATAGTCCATGAATGGAAGAAGGCGGAGTACAGAGCAAAGCTACAGGAGAAGATTCTGTATGCAATTGTGAATGACAAATGTTACAGAATCACATCTCAAGACAGTGAGGAGATGTCAGCTCTTCAGTGTCAACAAAAAGAAGCAGATGGCTGCCTACTTCTCCATGCTGCCCATGCCACGAGAGGGATGCCAATCGTAGTGATCTGCTCAGAAGACATGGATGCCTTTATCATGTCTCTAGCATTTTGTGACAAGATTGAGGCCCCATTGTTCCAGAAGTGTGGGACTAGAGAACCCGTACAAGGCTTGTAGACATCAGGAAAGTTGCTGCCACTGTTGGCATAGAGGTTTGTAGGGCTCTCTTCGGGTTGCACGCATATACAGGATGTGACACTGTAAGAGCTTTTGCAGGCAAAGGGAAGACAAGTGCCCTAAAACTTCTGACCAGCAACAGGGAAACTCAGGACACATTCTTAGAGTTGGGTCAGGAATGGGACCTCTCCCCAGAACTGATGGACAAACTGGAGGCACTTACATGTCTCCTGTATGCCCCAAAAGCATCGACCACTGATGTTAATATGGAATATATACAAAAAGTGATTACTTATTTGAAGTAATAAAGCTGCCACTGGTGCAATGCTATCGCATATTTTCTAACTCTAGAGATGTATACCTTGCCAAAAATCACTACAAGCATTATTCCCCTCAGATGGTACTGACCAACCCCACTGGCTCACAGGCTAAATGAGCACAGATTCCACACTACACCGCCTCCAGTGTTTTCTCACTTGGACTGCATCAGCAGGCAAGCCCACGGCTTGAGGCCATGTCCTCGCTACACCGAGCCCTTGCTGTTCCCTTGTCATCTGTCTCACCACCAAACAGGGGAAACAAGCCTGCAGCATCTCACATTATCAATGTCCAACAGGGTCTTGAGTTTGCGAGAGAAACATCCAAGACAGTTACAGTTATGCTGCACGCTGCTTTTGCGCACCAACTCCGACGTCTTTGAGTAGCAGGCAGCAACACTGTCTGCACGCAGGTCAGCCCCTCCAAACCTTCTCTGGTCCACCTGCCAGCTTCTTCTCCAGCTCAACCGATGGCTTCTCCTTCTAGCCATCCACCAGCTTCTTTTTCGACTCTTCCACGGTCCGTGCAACACCCCGGTCGGCAGCTCCAAAGAACGAACAGATCACAGACGTTTTAAAATTGCTGTACCCATTGGTCTTGGAGTACTGTATGGTCTTTTGATCATAAAAAAAATCACATTTTAAAAAGAAAAGTGCACCTTTGGTTAGCTTCCAAGAGGCTGCTGCGTTGGAACACACCACCAACTTACCAGCGTGTTTGAACTTATTTAGCCTCTTCAGCAGTCTGATTCACCACCTCCTGGCTAAAGAAATGTTTCCTTATCTGTGTCCTAAATGGACATCCCTCTACTCTGAGGCTGTGAATGTCGTGAAATTTGTTGTCTTTGCAACAGCGGTACACTGCAATACATAATAATAGAAAAAAGTGAATTACTGCAAGCCTATATATACATTAAATAGTTATATTAAGTAAGTAGTGCAAAAATAGAAATAAAAAAGTACTGAGGTAGTGTTCAATGTCTATTCAGAAATTGGGTGGCAGAGAGGAAGAAGCTATTCCTGAATCACTGAGTGTGCCTTCAAACTTCTGTAGTTCCTTCCTGATGGTAGCATTGAGAACCAGCCATAACCTGGTTGACAGGGGTCCTTGAAGATGTCCTGAATACTATGGAGGCTAGTGCCCATGATGGATCTGACTAAGTTTACAACTCTCTTCGGATTATTTCAAACCCTGTGCTGTAGCCCGTCCATTCCAGATGGTGATGTAGCCTGTTAGAATGCTCACTGTGGTACATCTGTAGAAATTTGCAGGTGTCTTTTGTGACGTACCAAATCTCAAACTCCTAATGAAATCCCAGTCAAGGTGGCGCCAGCAAACAATGATTCCTCAGGTGACAGCTTCCAGAGAGTCAATTATTTATTTCAATTATCTCATTTTTTCTATGCCTTTTACTTATGCTTTTTATCTTAATTCTGCTTAGGAAACTGTGGAAGTCTATGACTTACAGTTTAGCGTTCAATCAAGTGACCTAGTGCTCTGCTGTCCCCAAGGAAGTTCCAGGACAGAACCACAATCATGAGCTGTCCTGAACAGGAGACCAGAGATGGGGCGCAGGAACATGATCAACCTTATTTCTTGCTGATCAAAGCTTTGAGGAAAATTGACACATCAAGGGGAAATCAGAGGAGGCCGGATCAGTGGTTGCTCTTAACAGGTCAGGTCAGGGGTCAAGTGGCGGCGTGAGGCCAGAGGTCCATCTCCACGGTAGGTCACATCGGGCTGGAAGTCGCTCCCTGGGGAGGCCGTGTCGGACCAGAGGGATGTTATGTATAAGTTGTATAAGATGCTGGTGAGGTCTAATTTGGAGTATTGTGTGCAGTTTCTCTCACCTACGTACAAGTGAGATGTAATCAAAGTTGAAAGAGTACACAAGGATGCTGGAATTGATGGTTTTAATGCAAAGTTTGCAGATGATATGAAGATAGGTGGAGGGGCAGGAAGATTTGAGGAAGTAGAAAGGCTACAGAAAGATTAGACAGATTAGGAGAATGGGCAAATAAATGACAGTTTGAATACAGTGTTGGGAAGTGTATGGGCATGCACTTTGGTAGAAGAAATAAAAGAGTTGACTATTTTCTAAATGGAGAGAAAAATACAAAATACTGAGGTGCAGAGGGACTTGGAAATCCTTGTGCAGGAAATTTGCAGTTTGAATCAACGACAATGAAGGCAAATGCAATGTTTGAATTCATTTCAAGAAGACCAGAGTATAAGAGAAAGGATGTAAAGTTCAGACTTTATAAAGCACTGGTGAGGCCTCACGTGGAGTATTGTGAGCAGGTTTGGGCCCCTTATCTTAGAAAGGATGTGCTGATGTTGGTTAGGGTTCAAAGGAGGTTGATGAAAATAATTCCATGATTGAATGGCTTGTCATATGAAGAGCGTCTGATGGCTCTGGGCCTGTATCCTCTGGAATGCTAGGGCTTTATAAGTCACCGGTGAGGCCTCACCTTGAGTATTGCGAACAGTTTTGGGCCCCTCATCTTAGAAAAGATGTGCTGGCATTGGAGAGGGTCCAGAGGAGGTTCCCAAGGATGATTCCAGGAATGAAAGGGTTACCATACGAGAAAGGCATTCTCTGTAGGCATTTAGAGAATCATGGTCTGATCAGGGACAGTCAGCATGGCTTTGTGAAGGGCAGATCGTGTCTAACAAGTCTGATAGAGTTCTTTGAGGAGGTGACCAGGCATATAGATGAGGGTAGTGTAGTGGATGTGATCTATATGGATTTTAGTAAGGCATTTGACAAGGTTCCACACAGTGGGCTTATTCAGAAAGTCAGAAGGCATGGGATCCAGGGAAGTTTGGCCAGGTGGATTCAGAATTGGCTTTCCTGCAGAAGGCAAAGGGTCGTGGTGGAGGGAGTACATTCAAATTGGAGGGTTGTGACTAGTGGTGTCCCACAAGGATCTGTTCTGGGACCTCTACTTTTCGTGATTTTTATTAACGACCTGGATGTGGGGGGTAGAAGGGTGGGTTGGCAAGTTTGCAGACGACACAAAGGTTGGTGGTGTTATAGATAGTGTAGAGGATTGTCGAAGATTGCAGAGAGGCATTGATAGGATGCAGAAGTAGGCTGAGAAGTGGCAGGTGGAGTTCAACCCGGAGAAGTATGAGGTGGTACACCTTGGAAGGACAAACTCCAAGGCAGAGTACAAAGTAAATGGCAGGATACTTGGTAGTGTGGAGGAGCAGAGAGATCTGGGGGTACGTGTCCACAGATCCCTGAAAGTTGCCTCACAGGTAGATAGGGTAGTTAAGAAAGCTTATGAGGTGTTAGCTTTCATAAGTTGAGGGATAGAGTTTAAGAGTCGCGAGGTAATGACGCAGCTCTATAAAACTCTGGTTAGGCCACACTTGGAGTACTGTGTCCAGTTCTGGTCGCCTCACTATAGGAAGGATGTGGAAGCATTGGAAAAGGTACAGAGGAGATTTACCAGGATGCTGCCTGGTTTAGAGAATATGGATTATGATCAGAGATTAAGGGAGCTGGGGCTTTACTCTTTGGAGAGAAGGAGGATGAGAGGAGACATGATAGAGGTATACAAGATATTAAGAGGAATAGATAGAGTGGATAGCCAGCGCCTCTTCCCCAGGGCACCACTGCCCAATACTAGAGGACATGGCTTTAAGGTAAGGGGTGGGAAGTTCAAGGGGGATATTAGAGGAAGGTTTTTTACTCAGAGAGTGGTTGGTGTGTGGAATGCACTGCCTGAGTCAGTGGTGGAGGCAGATACACTAGTGAAGTTTAAGAGACTACTAGACAGGAATATGGAGGAATCTAAGGTGGGGGCTTATATGGCAGGCAGGGTTTGAGGGTCGGCACAACATTGTGGGCCGAAGGGCCTGTACTGTGCTGTACTATGTTCTATGTAAACATTTGATGGTCTGTACTCACTGGAATTCTGAAGGATGAGGAGGATCTCACTGAAACATTTCAAATGTTGAAAGGCCTTGACAGAGTAGATGTGGAAAGGATATTTCCCATGGTGGGGGAATCAAGGACAAGAGGGCACAGTTTCAGATAGAGGGGCGCCTCTTAAAAACAGAGATGCGGAGAAATTTCTTCAGGCAAAGTGTAGTGAATTTGTGGAGTTTGTTGCCACGTGCAGCTGTGGAGACTTGGTTGTCGGGTGTATTTAAGGCAGAGATCGAGAGGTTCTTGATTGGACATGGCATCAAAGGTTATGTCAAGAAAGCCGGGAACTGGGTTTGAAGGAGAAAAGAAAGGATTAGCCATGATTGAATGGTGCAGCAGACTCGATGGGCCAGATGGTCTAATTCTGCTCCTATGTGCTACGGTCTATGGAATTCAGAAGAATGAGGGGTGACCTCATTGAAACCTATGGAATGGTGGAAGCCCTTCATAGCGTGGATAGAGAGGATGTTTTCTATGGTGGGAAATTCTAAGACCAGAGGACACAACTTTGGAATAGAGGGGTGTCCTTTTAGAATGCAGATGAGGAGGAATTTCTTTAGCCAGGCAGTGGTGTATCTGTGGAATTCTGTGCCAGGAAGCTGTCCAGGGCAAGTCTTTAGAAATGGTGACATAGGGTCAGAGAATGTTGAATCTTTGTGGGTGGAGTTAAGAAACTGCAAGGGTGAAAAAAACATTATGGGAATCATATATAGGCCTGGACGTAGTAGCCAAGATGTGGGTTTGAGATTGCAAAGGGAGCTGGAAAAGGCATGTAATAAGGGTAGTGTCACAATTGTAATGGGGGACTTCAGTAGTCAAGGGGATCAGGAAAATCAGGTTGGTAATGGATCACAAGAGAGAGAATCGGTTGAATGCCTACAAGCTGGCTTTTTAGAGCAGCTCGTGCTTGAGCATACTCAGGGAAAGGCTCTCTTAGATTGGGTGTTGTGTAATAACCCAGATCTTAATAGGGAGCTTAATGTAAAGGAACCCTTGGGAGGCAGTGATCATAATATGATTAAATTCATATTGCATTTTGAGAGGGGGAAGCATAAGTCACATGTTTCAGTATCGCAATGGAATTAAGGGGAATTACAGAGGCATGAGAGAGGAGCCCAGGTGGATTGGAGGAGGATACTGGTGGGGATGATGGCAGAACAGAGATGGCTGGTCTCTGAAAACAGTTCACAAGGTGAAGGATAGATCCGTCCCACAGAGGAATAAGTTTTCAAATGGTAAGGGTAGGCAACCATGGCTGACAAATGAAGTTAAGGACTGCATAAAAACCAAGGAAAGGGCATGTAAGGTAGCAAAAATGAGTGGGAAGTTGGATGACTGGGAAGCTTTTAAAATCCAACAAAAGGCTACTAAAAAGCTATAAGAAGGGAAAAGATGAAATATGAGGGCAGACTAGCCAATAATATAAAGCAGGATACAAAAAGTTTTTTCAGTTCTATAAAGAGTAATAGGGAGGTGTGAGTTGATATTGGACCACTGGAAATGATGCTGGTGAGGTAGTAATGATGGACAAAGAAATGGCAGATGAACTTAATGGATACTTTGCATCTGTCCTCACTGTGGAAGACACTCGCAGTGTGCCAGAGGTCCGTGAGTGTCAGAGAGCAGGAGTGAGTGCCATTGTTATTACAAAGGAAAAAGTGCTAGGCAACTCAAAGGTCTTAAACAAGTGAAAATCTGCAGATGCTGAAAATCCAAGCAACACAAACAAAAGGCTGGATGATCTCAGCAGGCCAGCCAGCATCTATGGAAAAAAGTACAGTCGGCGTTTTGGGCTGAGACCCTTCGGCAAGACTGGAGAAGAAAAGCTGAGGAGTAGATTTAAAAGGTGGGGGGAGGGGAGAGAGAAACACAAGGTGATAGGTCAAACTGGGAGGGGGAGGAATGAAGAAAGAGCTGGGAAGTTGATTGGTGAAAGAGGCACAATGCTGGAGAAGGTAGAGTCTGAAAGAAGAGAACAAAAGGTCATGGAAGAAAAAAAGGGGGAGGAGCACCAGAGGGAGGCGATAAGCAGGCAAATAGATAAGGTGAGAGAGGGAAAAAGCAATGGGGAATGGTGAAGGCGAGGTGGGGTTGGGGGTGATTACCGTAAATTCAAGAATCAATGTTCATGCCATCAGATTAGATGCTGCCCAGCTAGAATATAAGGTGTTGTTCCTCCAACCTGAGTGTGACCTCATCGCGACAGCAGAGGAGGCCATGGATTGACATATTGGAATGGGAATGGGAAGTGGAATTAAAATGGGTTGCCACTGGGAGATCCTGTTTCTTCTGGCGGACAGATCGTAATTGCTCGGTGAAATAGACTCCCAATCTATGTTGGGGTCTCACCGATATACAGGAAGTTACACCGGGAGCACCGAACACAGTATATAACTGCAACAGACTCATAGGTGAAGTGTCAACTCACCTGGAAGGACTGTATGGGGCCTTGAATGAGGGAGGAGGTTTAGGGGCAGGTGTAGCACTCTCTTTCCTGGCACTTACCCTTGAAAGCGGAACAAGTGCCATACAATTGACAGATCCTTTCTGATACCCTCGAAATTGACATCTCCTTAATTTAGAATCTCAGCCCCAAGGAACAGACATATCTCCTTCTCCATAATCACCTTGAAACTAATTGGACAGATACATGGATGGGAGGTGTATGGAGGTATATGGTCCGTGTGCAGGTCAGTGGGACTAGGCAGAAAATGGTTCGGCACAGCCAAGAAGGGCCAAAAGGCCTGTTTCTGTGCTGTAGTTTCTATGGTTCTAATGTCATTATGATCACTGAATGCAAAGTGTTCCCCTACACAAACATCTGTCACCTGGCCTGTTCCATTCCTTGATAGGAAATCCAGTATTTCACTCTCAGTTGGATGAAGGAAACTTTCCTGAACACATTTGCTGAACTCAATCCCATCCAGCCCTTTTACAGTATAGGAGTCCCAGTTATTATGCGGAAAGTTAGGATCACCTATTGTCACAAGCTTATGATTCTTGCAACAGTTTGCAACCTATCTACAGATTCGCTGTTTTAAATCCTGCTGTCCACTGGGTGGTCTATATACAGTGGTCCCCAACCTCCGGGCCGTGGACCGATACGTTGCCGCGAAGAATGCAGTGGTGCAGCGGTGGCCAGAATGCACCCAGCACACCTTTAAGAAAAATGCCGAAATAAACAAGCTAATTAATTAGGTGCCGCTCGGCACGTAAATGTCGGCCCAGATCAAAGGGTACACATTCTTCACAGCAATGTATCGGTCCGCGGCCCGGAGGTTGGGGACCACTGGTTTATAATATAATCCCACTCATGTAATTATCCCTTTCGTCCTCTTCAATTCCATCCATATAGCCTCGCTCGGCGAGTTCTCCAGTCTGTCCTTTCAGAGTACCACTGTGACTTATTTTCCTGAGTGGTAATGCCACCCCTCGTCCTTTAATCCCTCCTGCTTCATCATGTCTAAAACAAGGGAACCCCTTGTTAAGCAGCCTCATGTGTGGCACCTTGTCAAAGGTCTTGTGAAAATTCAAGTACACAACATCCATCAATTCTCCTTTGTCTATCCTGCTTGTTACCTCTGCAAAGAATTCCAACAGATTTGTCAGGCACGATTTTCCCATGAGGAAACCATGCTGACTAAGGCCTATTTTATCATGTGCCTCCAAGTACCTGGAGACCACATCCTTAATAATCAACTCTAATATCTTCACAACCACTGAGGTCACACTAACCTATAGTTTCCTTTCTTCTGCCTCTCTCCCTTCTTAGAGTGAGATTTACAATTTTAAAGTCTTCCAAAATCATTCCAGAATCTAGTGATTCTTGAAAGATCATTTATAATGCCTCCACTATCTCTTCAGCCATCTCTTTCAGAACTCTGGGATCTATCTGGTCCAGGTGACTTATCTACCTTCAGACCTTTCAGTTTCCCAAGAACCTTCTGTCTAGTTATGGTAACTTCACACACTTCATCCCTCTGACACCTAGAACTTCCACCATACTGCTAGTGTCTTCCATAGTGAAGAATAATGAAAAATACTTATTTGGTTCATCCACCATTTCATTGTATATACTGCGTCCGGTGCTCCTGATGTGACCTTTTATATATTGGCGAGACCCGACACAGACTGGGAGACCGCTTTGCTGAACATCTACGCTCTGTCCGCCAGAGAAAGCAGGATCTCCCAGTGGCCACACATTTTAATTCCACATCCCATTCCCATTCTGACATGTCTATCCACGGCCTCCTCTACTGTAAAGATGAAGCCACACTCAGTTTGGAGGAACAACACCTTATATTCTGTCTGGGTAGCCTCCAACCTGATGGCATGAACATCGACTTCTCTAACTTCCGCTAATGCCCCACCTCCCCCTCGTACCCCATCTGTTACTTATTTTTATACACACATTCTTTCTCTCACTCTCCTTTTTGTCCCTCTGAATATACCTCTTGCCCATCCTCTGGGTCCCCCCCCCCTTGTCTTTCTTCCCGGACCTCCTGTCCCATGATCCTCTCGTATCCCCTTTTGCCAATCACCTGTCCAGCTCTTGGCTCCATCCCTCCCCCTCCTGTCTTCTCCTATCATTTTGGATCTCCCCCTCCCCCTCCAACTTTCAAATCCCTTACTCACTCTTCCTTCAGTTAGTCCTGACAAAGGGTCTCGGCCTGAAACGTCGACTGCACCTCTTCCTAGAGATGCTGCCTGGCCTGCTGCATTCACCAGCAACTTTTATGTGTGCTACTTCTCCAACGTTGTTTTCCAGTGGTCCAATATCCACTCTCACCTCTATTTTACACATTATGTATCTGAACAAAACTGTTGCTATCCTCTTTAATGTTATTGGCTAGCTTACTTTCCTATTCCACCTTTGCCTTCTTAGTGACTTTTTTAGTTGCCTTCTGTTGGTTTTTAAAAGCTTCCCAATCCTCTAACTTCCCACTAATTTTTGCTCAATTATATGCCCTCCGTTTGGCTTTTATGTTGGCTTTGACTTCTCTAATTAGCCATGGCTGTGTGATCTTTCCTTTAGAATACTTCTCTATATATTCCCCCTCCTTTAATCCCACACCAATCTGATTTTCCCAATCTGCCTGCATATTGAAGTCCCCATGATGATGGTAACATTGCCTTTTCTGTCTCCCATTGTAATTTGCAGACCATATCCCTACTACTGTTTTGGGATCTGTACACAACTCCCACCAGGGTCTTCTTACCCTTGCAGTTCCTTAGTTCTATCCACAAAGATTCAACAACTTCTGACCCTATTTCACCTCTATCTAATGATTTGATTTCAATTTTCACCAACAGTACAACGCCATCCCCTCTGCACTTCCTGCTTATCCTTTCGATACAATGTGTATCCTTAGACATTAAGCTCCCAGGTATCAGCCATGGTTCAGTGATGCCTATAACATCTTACCTGCCAATCTGCATCTGTGCCACAAGTTCATCTACCTTATTCCATATACTGCACCCATTCAGATACAACACCTTCAGTCCTGTATTCATCTGTTTCGATTTTGTTGCACCATGCTTAACCTTTTGATTCCTAACTCTATTTGAGGTCTTACCAAAATTTGCCTCCACAACCTCTCCACTAATTGTTCTCATCCTGCTGCAACTCTAGTGTAAACCCCAATTTGCAGCTTAATAAACCTTCCCGCTAGGATATTAGTCTCCGTCCAGTTGAGGTGCACACTGTCCCTTCTGTATTGGTCCGACTTTCTATGGAAGAGAGGCCAGTGATCCAAAAATCTTATGCCCTCCCTCCTACACCAACTCCTCAACCATGTATTAAACTGTATCATCTTCCTGGCATTACTGGAAGTTTGGGAAATCAATGTTCATGATATCAGGTTGGAGGCTACCCAAACGGAACATGAGGTGTTGTTCCTCCAACCTCAGTGCTAGCTTCCAACCTGATGGCATGAACATCAATACCTCAAACTTCCAGTAATGTCTCCCCAACAGCCCATCTCTTCTCCATTTCCCATGCTCTTTTCCATCTCTCACCTTATCTCCTTGCTCGCCCATCGTCTCCCTCTGTGCTCCTTCCCCATTTTTCTTTCTTCCATGGCCTTCTGACTCTTTCACCAACCAACTTCCCAGCTCTTTACTTCATCCCTCCCCCTCCAGGTTTCACCTATCACCTGGTGGTCTCTCTCCCCTCCCTTCACCTTTTAGATCTACTCCTCAGCTTTTTTTTCTCCAGTTCTGCTGCAAGGTTTCGGCCCGAAACGTCAACTGCTTGGCCTGTTGAGTTCCTCCAGCATTTTGTGTATCGCTTGGATTTCCAGTATCTGCAGATATTCTCTTGTTTGTCCATTGTGATTGGTTAATTTAGAAACTGCAGCTGCTTTTCCCATTGGATAACTGCCTGGTGTCCAGCTTCAAATATCCTGGGTATATAAAATAATACATGGAAGGGACTTGCTCTCTTCTTCCTTTGCTTAAGGTGAGACCATTGGGAAAATATGCTCTGCATGCACTTTTAATTAAGTATGTTTGTTGAGTGTACATATGTTTGTTGAGTACTGTATACAGCTTTGTAGTGTCTGTAACTTGGAGAACATGAATCTTTGGTCAAATTTTTACAGTTGTAAATAAATTATTAATATACCTATTTGAATTTAGTGCATTTCCCATCTCACCTGCCAAACCCATGAACCCCATTCAACATTACAGTAGGTTAATTGGTCATCATAAATTGTCCTGTGATTAGGCTAGGGTTAAATAGGTGAGTTGATGGGTGGCGTGGCTCTGTGGGTCAGAAGGGCCTGTTCTGCAATGTATCTCTAAATAAATAATAAATAAAACAATGGGTGGCAATAATTGGTTTAATTTTGGATTCTGATCATGCCTCGGGATCAGTGCTAGGGCCTGAGCTATTCATAACTTCTATCAATGACTTAAATGAGGGAATGAGAGGGTAAATATGTCGTCACAAGAGATTCTGTTGATGCTGAAATCCCCTTTTATGTCTGTTAATATGTCAAGTCTGCTGCTTACGTAAAGCTGGGTGGGCAATGTGCACTGAGGAGGAGGCAGAACAAGGAATATAGATAGGATATGTACAGGCAACGACCCAGCAGATGGAATTTAATATGGGATACTATGAGGTCATCAACCCTGGAAGAAAAAAAGGACATTTTTTGTTCGATAGTGAGAAGTTGAAAGGTGCTGGTCTGCAGAGGGAGAGTTGTAAAATTAATCAGCTCCATCTCCATCTCTGTAGTATCCAAGATATCTTCAAGGAGTGGTGCCTCAGGAAGGCAGAGTCGATCATTAAGGACCCCCATCCCTAGCACATGCCCTCTTCTCACTGTAACCATCAGGTAGGAGGAACAGAAGCCTGAAGGCACACACTCAGCGATTCAGGAACAGCTTCTTCCCCTCTGCCATCCGATTCATAAATGGACATTGAACCCATGAAAACTACCTCACTTTTTAAAATTTATTTCTGTTTCTGCACTACTATTCTTAATTTAACCACTCAATATACAGTACATGTACATACTCACTGTAATTCCTTTATTTTTCCATTTGTCATTTATTGCTGCTGCTAAATTAACAAATCTCACAACAGATCCAATTATATTAACATTGATTCTGAAAGCTAAAATACGGATACAGCGAACCATTAGGAAAGCAAGCTGTATGTAGTCTTGATGGAAAGAGCAGAATAATCATCGTGTTGTACAGAGCCACTGTGAGATTGCATCTGGCCATTGTATATAGGTATGGTCTCCTTATTTATAAAAAGAGATACTTGGCAAAGGTTCATCAGATTGATTTTGGCATGGTGGGCTTGTTGTATAAACTGTTCTCTCACTTCTCAGTGAAACGCGTGACCTGGGAGGTATGAAATTGACGTTTCTTGTGGCTAAAATGCCTGGAATCAGAGTCACATCTCAGAAGGGGCAGCCATTCCAGACAGAGAAGATACATTTCACCCATAGGACAATGAATTTTTACATTTCTCCCCAGGCTGTGGAGGCCCAGACAACAGGAAGAAAATTATGGATTTTGTTGTATTGAGGATATGGGGTCAATGTAGGAGTGGTGCTGAGGAAAATAGCCAGCCATGGTGTAAGATGTCAGATACATTTCTACATATGATGACTCGACATGTAAGAGTTTTAAATAGATCAATTTCCATTATTTTCTGTTTTAATTTCAGATTTTGCCTCCTGTCACTTCGAATTTGGACTGCCCTTGCAGATGGGGCGACTGGGAAGATCGGCTGCTCTGTCTGCCTGTATCGTGTTTTACGGCGGTTGGCATCCAGCTTAATGGTGCATTACCGCCACCCTCTGCTCCAGAATGTGCACTAGACATACATTCTAAATCCCTTCATCCAATCTCGCGCGCGCACACACACACACACATATATATATATATACAAACCTACACTTCACCCTCCCATCTTTGACCATCCTAGTATCCTATTCCTGTTTATTCGTCATATTCTATATAAAAAAACCCCTGCACCCCTTAAAAACGCTAAAAAAAAAATACCCGGACGTGCTCTCTCACCAAGATCGGCTGTTCGTCACGAGAAGACGCTTTTATCAGTGGGTAAGAGGAACGTCAATCAAAGAGAACACACCCATGACATACTATTAACCAATCAGAGCCAGCGCGATGCGCGGCCGTGCTGGTTTCCTGTGTCGGTGAAGGTGGGGTGATCGACAGGTGAACTGGGAGAGAGTGAGTGCGGGAGCTGGGATGCGCCGGTGGGGCGGGAGGCAGCTCGCTTGCTGTCCGATTCCTCACCGTGGATGGAGGGACAGGCGGTGTGTGGGGTGGAGGAAGAGACCCGCTGTGGGGGGGGGCGGTAGCGAGGGAGGGACACGCTATAGGGTGTCGACGGTACCGGGGGCGGGACTCCCTGTGCTGTGGGGGCGGTACCGAGGGAGAAATGTCCTCGGTCTGTGTTGGGGGGTGGTGCCGACAGAGGGATGATCTGTGGGGTGAAGGGGTGGTGCCGAGAGAGGGATGCCCTGTGGGGTGAGGCGGTGGTGGTGCCGAGAGAGGGATGCCCTGTGGGGTGAGGCGGTGATGGTGCCGAGAGAGGGATGCCCTGTGGGGTAAGGGGGTGGTGCCGAGAGAGGGATGACCTGTGGGGTGAGGGGGTGGTGCCGAGAGAGGGATGACCTGTGAGGGGGGGTGGTGCCGAGAGAGGGTGACCCGTGAGGGGGGGGTGGTGGTGCGGAGAGAGGGTGACCTGTTGGGGGTCGTGGTGCCGAGAGAGGGATGCCCTGTGGGGTGGTGTGAGGGAGTTGTGCCGAGAGAGGGATACCCTGTGGGGTGGGGGGGGTACAACGGTACTGAGGGAGGCTCTGTGCTGTCAAGGTAGGAACAGCTGTAGCGGGGGGGGGGGTGCTACTGAGGGAGGGACACGCTGTGGGTGGGGACGGTCCCAAGGCAAGGGTACGCCATGTAGGGTGGGGGTGGTAATACCAAGGCAGGGACACACTGTGGAGATGTCACTACTGAGGGAGGTTCATGCTGTTTGGGGGGGGGGGGCCGCGACTGAAGAAGGGATGCCTGTGTTGTGGGGATGGTATTGAAGGAGGGACGATCTGAGGTGTGGGGTGGATAGGGACACCCTGCAGGATTTGGGATGTGTGGGTTGGACGGTGCACTCCAGAGGAGGGAAATCCCAGGAGGGGTTAGCGCTACCAAGGCAGGGACACACTGGGGGGGGGGGGCGTTAGGGATATGCTGTGGGGAGGGCATGGTGCCAAGAGAGGATCACGCTTTCCGGGGGTTGTTCCACCGAGGTAGAGACACGCTGGGGGGGGGGGGGGTTGGACATGCTTGGGGGGGGGGAATGCGCCAAGTTGTGCAGGCGGTTGCGCTACTGACAGAGGGACACACTTGTTGGGGGGGGCGTATGGAGGGAGGGACACCCTGTGGGGGGGTTCGCTACCATAGGAGCGACATGCTGTGGGGGGGGGCTTACACTACCAACGAAAGGACTCGCTGTGTGGGTGGTTGCACTACCGAAGGAGGGACACGCTAGTTGTGGGGGATGCTACCGGGGGGGGGGTTCATGCTTTAGGGGTGCATGGGGCGATATATTACTGTCAGTGGGATACGCTGTGGGGGAGAGTGCAACTGAGGGAGGGACACACTGTGTTGGGGGAGTGGGAGAGAGCAGTACTGAGTTAGGAACACATAGGAGAGAAGGGACGGCCTGTGGGAGGACTTGGGCGGTACTGAGGGAGAGACGTGGTACAAGGAGAGGGTCACGCCCTGTGGGGGGATGGTACTAATGCAGGAACAAGCTGTGGGGGGTGTCGGATCCCTGATGGGGACCCACTGTGGAGGGGGTGGGGGTTCCGAGGGAGGAACATGCTGTGGGGAGCAGATCCGAGACAGGGATCTGCTGTGGGAGATGCCGCCAAATGAATGCTGATGTGGGGTGGGTCCCGCTGTTCAGAATTGAAGGAGCACCCAACTGGAGTTGACTCAGGATGTACTCGGAATTATCAGTGAAATGTTTACTGAGGTGGTAATACCTATGTTATAGGCTTCAGAAAGATGGGTAGCACTGGGAGAGGTATGACACGCAGGCAGACAGTGCAGCCGCCTTTTGTGTCCGTTCTCCTTGACTACTTTATTCCTGCTGCGGAGGCATGGCCTGTCAGGGCAGCAGCAGCCAGGTCAATAGTGCAGTGGCTGGCTCTGAGGTTCAGCAGGGAATAGTAACGTCAAGCCCTACTCTTCTTACATTCTCTCTGTCTCCCTACTTGTCTACAGTACTCTCCTCCTCTGTGACTATAAGATATCGGAGCAGAGTTCGGCCATATGGCCTATCTAGACTGCTCTGCCATTCCATCATGGCTGATTTATTAACCCCATTCTCTTGCATTCATGCCCCTATAAAGAATCTATTAACCTCCAATTTAAATATAGTATACCTAATGTTTTGGCCTCCTCAGCTGCCTGTGGCATTGAAACCCTCTGACTGCTGAAATTCCTTCTCATCTCTGTTCTGATAGGGACATTCTATTTTGAGGCAGTGCCCTCTGGTTCTAAACTCTCCCGCTATAGGAAACACCCTCTCAACCAGGATGAGCCGATTCCTCAATGTTCTCCGCAGCTGGCTGGTGATGGTCGCTGTCATTGCTGCTGGCAATACGATTCAGAGCTTCAGGGATCACAGCTTCTTGTCGGAGAAACTCTACACGGGAAAACCGGCGCTCGGTAAGGAAAGTTTGCAGGTGATGGGACTCGATGTTGGGATAGTGGTGTGGTTGTGGGGTACTGGACTGATTGAGAAATGGGGGTTGCCTGAGGGTGTCACACGGTGGGAAGAGGGATGGTTGTACCATTGATGAGACTATAAGACCTTTAGACATAGGAGCAGAATTAGGCCAGCTGGCCCATTGAGTCTGCTCCACCATTCAATCATAGCTGATCCTTTTTTTCCCTCCTCCTCAACCCCAGTTCCTGGCCTTCTCCCTGTAACCTTTGATGCCATGTCCAATCAAGAACCTATTAATCTCTGCCTTAAATACACCCAACGACCTGTCCTCCACAGCTGCATGTGGCAACAAATTCCACAAATTCATCACCCTTTGGCTAAAGAAATCTCTTTGCATCTCTGTTTTGAAAGGGTGCCCCTCTATCCTGAGGTTGTGCCCTCTTGTCCTGGATTCTCCCACCCTGGGAAACATCCTTTTCTAAGCCTGCTGCGTTCACCAGCAACTTTGATGTGTGTTGCTTTCCACATCTGTCCTATCTAGGCCTTTCAACATTGGAAAGGTTTCAATGAGATCCCCCTCATCCTTCTAAATTCCAGTGAGTACAGACCCAGAACTATCAAACATTCCTTGAAAGTTAACCCTTTCATTCCTGGAATCATCCTTGTGAAACTCCTCTGAACCCTCTCCAATGCCAGCACATCATTTCTAAGATGAGGGGCCCAAAACTGTTCACAGTACTCAAGGTGGGGCCTCACCAGTGCCTTATAAAGTCTCAGCTCTTATATTCTAGACCTCTTGAAATGAATGCTAACATGGCATTTGTCTTCCTCACCACCAGCTTGACCTGCAAGTTAACCTTGAGGGTGTACTGCACAAGGACTCCCAAGTCCCTTTGGATCTCAGATTTTTGGATTTCCTCCCTGTTTAGAAAATTGACTGCACATTTACAAACTTTGTATTTATACTACCAAAGTACATGACCATGCATTTTTCCAACATTGTATTTCATTTGTCACTTTCTGGCCCATTACCCTAATCTGTCCAAGTCCTTCTGCATCCTACCTGTCTCCTCAACACTACCTGCCCCTCCCCCAATCTTTCTATCATCTGCAAACTTGGCAACAAAGCCATCTATTCCATTATCTAAATCATTTATATACAGCATAAGAAGTCGTCCCAACACAAGCCCCTGAGGAATACCAGTAGTCACTGGCAGCCAACCCCAAAAGGATCATTTTATTCCCACTCGCTGCCTCCTACCAATCAGCCAATGCTCTAACCACATTAGTAACTTTCGTGTAGTACCATGGGTTTTTAACTTGGTAAGCAGCCTCGTGTGGCACCTTGTCAAAGGCCTTCTTTAAGTCCAAATATACAACATCCACTACATCCCCTATATCTATCCTACTTGTAATCTCCTCAAAGAAGAATTCCAACAGGTTTGGCAGGCAGGATTATCCCTGAAGGAAGCTATGCTGACCTTGTCCTATCATGCAAGTACAGCATGCAGTGAAGAAAGCTAATGGCATGCTGGCCTTCATAACAAGGGGAATTGAGTATAAGAGCAAAGAGATCCTTCTGCAGCTGTACAGGGCCCTGGTGAGACCACACCTGGAGTACTGTATGCAGTTTTGGTCTCCAAATTTGAGGAAGGACATTCTTGCTATTGAGGGAGTGCAGCGTAGGTTCACAAGGTTAATTCCAGGATGGCAAGACTGTCATATGTCGAAAGATTGGAGCGATTGGGCTTGTATACTCTGGAATTTAGAAGGCTGAGAGGGGATCTTATTGAAACATGTAAGATTATTAAGGGATTGGACACACTGCAGGCAGGAAGCATGTTCCCACTGATCGGTGAGTCCAGAACCAGAGGCCACAGTTTAAGAATTAGGGGTAGGCCATTTAGAATAGAGTTGAGGAAAAACTTTTTCACCCAGAGAGTGGTGGATATATGGAATGCTCTGCCCAGAAGGCAGTGGAGGCCAAGTCTCTGGATGCTTTCAAGAAAGAGATGGGTAGAGCTCTTAAAGATAGCGGAATCAAAGATTATGGGGATAAGGCAGGAATTGGATACTGATAGTAGATGATCAGCCATGATCACAGTGAATGGCGGTGTTGGCTCGAAAGGCCGAATGGCCTACTCCTGCACCTATTGTCTATTGTCCTGTGTCACCAAGTATTCCATAACATCATCCTTAAAAATTGATTCCAACATCTTCCCTACCACTGAGATCAGGCTAACTGGTCGATAAATTCCTTTCTGCTGCCTTCCTGCTTTCTTAAAGAGTGTAGTGACATTTGCAATTTTCCTGTCCTCTGGCACCATGCCAGAGTCCAATAATTTTTGAAGTATCATTTCTAATGCCACCACAATCTCTAACACTATCTCTTTCAGGACCCTCGGTTGCAGTTCATCTGGTCCAGGTGACTTGTGTACCTTTAGGTCTTTTAGCTTTTTGAGCACCCTCTCTCTTGTTACTGCACCTACTTTTCTTCTGTCACACACTACGCCATCAGACATACTGCTAGTGTCTTCCGCAGTGAAGTTTCCCCCCTTTGTCTATACCCCTTGCCCATCCTCTGGGTTCCCCCCTGCCCTTTGTCTTTCTCCCTGGGCCTCCTGTCCCATGATCTTCTCATATCCCCTTTGCCAATCACCTGTCCAGCTCTTGGCTCCATCCCTCCCCCTCCTGTCTTCTCCTATCATTTTGGACCTCCCCCTCCCCCTCCCACTTTCAAATCTCTTACTAACTCTTCCTTCAGTTAGTCCTGACGAAGGGTCTCAGCCCGAAACATTGACTGTGCCTCTTCCTAGAGATGCTGCCTGGCCTGCTGCGTTCACCAGCAACTTTGATGTGTGTTGACTGATGCAAAATACTCATTTAGTTCATTAGCCATCTCCTTGTCCCCTGTTATTATTTCTCCTGTCTCATTTTCTAGCGGTCCTATGTCCACTCTCGTTTCTCTTTCATTTTTAACATACTTGAAAAACTTTTACTATCCATTTTGATATTATTTGCTAGCTTGTTTTCATATTTCATCTTTTTCCTTCTAATGATTTTTTTGTTCTCTGTACATTTTTAAAAACTTCCCAATCCTCTAACTTCCCACTAAATTTTGCTTTGTTGTACGCCCTTTCTTTTGCTTTTACAATGGCTTTGGCTTCCCTGGTCAGCCAGGGTGCATCAAAGGGTCTGGGGTGAGGATGAGCAAGACAGTTCCATGTTGAGTGAACAGAGACTCAGTGTGTGTCAGGATTTCTGCGGTGCTGAGTGTGAGTAGACCATGGTCTTCTGGTGAGTGTAAACAGGGGAGTCTGTATATCAGGAATGCTCTGGAGGTGTGAGCATGGATCAGAGTTTTGGTTATGGGGAGAGATTGGACAGGCTGGGGTTGTTTCTCCTGGAGAACACGCTGGCTATGGTTCTTTATGAGAATGGGACCTGCTTTCGGGGTTTCATAACTGGCCATTGTTCGGCACGCCAAGGGCTCGGCCTAACAGTCCAGCTTGAATTTGGAGGCATAGGACCTTGGGGCTCTGGAGACGGGTGGATTGAAGATCGGTGTCATGGCAGGAGACCCGTGTGTCGTCGGAGGAGTCAGAATATCGATGGTTGTGTACCCGGATCTTTGGGCGCAGAACTCAAAAAAAAAAAAAAAAAAAAAAAAGCAACGTAATGGACTTTTAACATAAACGAGTGGGTTGTTTGTTATGTCTCCCTGCTCGCTGTGAAAACGGAGACTTTTCTTTCTCCCTTATTCGGGAGAGAGCGAGCCTGTGGTATGTCGAATACTGGGTGAAACGCGAAGTCTTTGGGGTCTGTGTCTTTGCTGTTGCTTTGCTCACGCTTGAGTGCTTGCTGTTGGATGCTGATGCTTATTTTTGCCGTGGGGGGAGGAGGGATTGTTGCTTACTGCCGCTTATATGCAGAGGGAGGGGGAGCTGGGAGGGACTTTGGGGTTCTAACATTTAACTGTCATTCATTCTTTGGGGCACCCCTCTGTTTTCATGGATGGTTGCAAGGAAAAAGCATTTCAGGATGTATATTGTATGCATTTCTCTGACATTAAATGTACCTCTGAAACCTTTGCGTGAAAGAGATTGGGGGTGGTCCGAGAGGTGTATAAAATGATAAAGTGGGAGGTGGTCAGACTCCTTTACCTGTGGTAGGTGCATTACAAATATGAGCGTTTGAGTTTGTGCTCAGAGGAAAGAGATTAAAGAGAATCAGAGGGGCAAAGATTTTTTTTTAACACAGTAAGTGGAATGCGATACCAGAGGATTTGATGGAGGCAGATACAACTCACTACTTTTGAGAGGCATTTTGAACTTGGCAAGTTATAGAAGCATGTGGATAAAAGGGATGAATATATCTGTGTATACAGGTTAGTATTGACATGTTGGGCCAAAGGGCCTGTGCCGTACAACTCTAATATTGTGTTGGGAGGGGGAGGGGCTTCTGTGGTGTGTAGGGTGTCTGAGCAGGAAGAGGGGTGTTCACAGCTGTTCTCAGCCATAGGGAGTGCACTAATGGTCTGGTGTGGGATTGCACAGTGGGCTGCCAACTGCCTCCAGTTCATTTGTGTCTCTTGCTCATAGATCTGATGCAGGGTGCGCCATCCACCTCAGCTACCTCCGGTGGGCTCGGTACATGTCTCTTGCACGTGGATCTGACGCAGGGTGCCCCATCCACTACATCCCCTTTGTTGCTGCTGGAATATTTGATTTTTTACAATTGTTGATTTTGTGCAGTGAACGATCTGCAGGCAAGAACGTTTGGGATCTGGACTCTGCTCTCCTCCATCATCCGGTGCACTTGTGCAGTGGACATTCAAAACCGAACGTAGGTACCTGTGGCATTTTCACCGTCTGTTCTGAGGGTCTGACCAGCTTCTCATTTACCTTTAGTGCTAAGTCTAACCTAATTAGGTGTTTTTTTAATCTCCTAACCTTATTTCTTTGCCTTTTACACCTTGCCCCCATGTCTTTTAAAGATAAAGATCAGCTTTATTTGTCACACGTACATTGAAACATACAGTGAAATATGTCATTTGTTTCGTGACTGACGCAGTCTGAGGATATACCGTGGACAGCCGGCAAATGTTGCCAACATAGCATGCCCGCCACTCAACCCTAACCTGTACATCTTTACATAAGAACATAAGAAATAGGAGCGGGAATAGGCCATCTGGCCCATCGAGCCTGCCCCACCATTCACTAAGATCATGGCCGATCATCTCCAACTACTATAGGAAGGATGTGGAAGCATTGGAAAGGGTACAGAGGAGATTTACCAGGATGCTGCCTGGTTTAGAGAGTATGCATTATGATCAGAGATTAAGGGAGCTGGGGCTTTACTCTTTGGAGAGAAGGAGGATGAGAGGAGACATGATAGAGGTGTACAAGATATTAAGAGGAATAGATAGAGTGGATAGCCAGCGCCTCTTCCCCAAGGCACCACTGCTCAATACAAGAGGACTTGGCTTTAAGGTAAGGGGTGGGAAGTTCAAGGGGGGATATTAAAGGAAAGTTTTTTACTCAGAGAGTGGTTGGTGCGTGGAATGCACTGCCTGAGTCAGTGGTGGAGGCAGATACACTAGTGAAGTTTAAGAAACTACTAGATAGGCATATGGAGGAATCTAAGGTGGGGGGTTATATGGGAGGCAGGGTTTGAGGGTCGGCACAACATTGTGGGCCGAAGGGCCTGTAATGTGCTGTACTATTCTATGTTATACCTGCCTTTTCCCCATAACCCTTAATTCCCCTACTACGCAAAAATAATTGTGATTTTAGAATGTGGGAGGATACCTGTGCTGCCATGGAGAGAACGTATAGATGCCTTACAACAGTGACGTTGAGCTCCAGTCACTGGCGATGTAATAGCATTATGCTACCATTCCATTATGTGTATTTATCTAGTAAGTTTATCCATGGTCAGGTGTTTCCAACCCGGGGACTACACACCCCTCAGTTAATAGTAGGGGTCCATGGCAGAAGAAAATTTGGGAACCGCTGATGAAGCCTCCAGCAGGTGCCTCCTTTCCAGGGTGGTCTCAAAACAAACAGGGGCAGGCAGTTAGCAAGAGCAGACTCCACTACGCTCTGCTGTCTGACACTGTGAAGGTCCCCAGGGGTGGAGGTGTCCGGTCTGTCCCACCTTTCTTCAGGAGACCACTGGCACAAAGACCCCATCTTTGTTCAGGGCCAGACCCACTCCCACTTGGTCCTCTGCATTTGAGAGGCCGCAGCAATGGAAGGTTTTCAGCGGAGCTGTTCTGCTGGGGATAGTTTTAGCCTGCCTGTTTGCTATTACAATGACAGTGACAGTGTGCCTGTGCAGGTACAGTGTGTCCCACCACTGGATAAGGTGCATTGGCAGTGAGCGCCAGTATCTAAACTAGCTCCCTTAATGAAACTGGAGGGAACTTCAGAGCATGGATCAGCGATTGGAATTGGTTTATTATTGTCATGTGTAGCAAGATACAGTAAAAAAAACACTTGTCAGGCATGCATTTCATACGGATCAAGTCATCACACATTGTTTTTACCCTGTTCTACCTCAATGCACTAAGTACAGTATGAAGCGTAACAGCTACAGAGAAAGTGCAGTGCAGATAAATAGTAAGGTGCGAGGTCAGAAGCATAAATTAGAAACAGATGTTCTCAGGGAAACATACGGAGGAAATGTGGCAAATGTTCAGCGGATATTTGCGTGGGGTTCTACATAGGTACGTTCCAATGAGACGGAAAGGATGGTAAGTTACAGGAACTGTGGTGTACAAAGGCTGTTGTAACTCTAGTCAAGAAGAAAAGAAGAGCTTAAGAAAGGTTCAAAAAACTAGGTAATGATAGAGATCTAGAAGATTATAAGGCTAGCAGGAAAGAGCTTAAGAATGAAATTAGGAGAGCCAGAAGGGGCCATGAGAAGGCCTTGGCGGACAGGATTCAGTAAGACCCCAAGGCATTCTACAAGTATGTGAAGAGTAACAGGATGAGATGTGAGAGAATAGGACCAATCAAGTGTGACAGTGGATAATTGTGTATGGAACTGGAGGAGATAGCAGAGGTACTTAATGAATACTTTGCTTCAGTATTCACTACAGAAAAGGATCTTAGCAATTGTAGGGATGACTTACAGCAGACTGAAAAGCTTGAGCATGTAGATATTAAGGAAGAGGATGTGCTGAAGCTTTTGGAAAGCATCAGGTTGGATAAGTCACTGGGACCGGACAAGATGTACCCCAAGCTACTGTGGGAGGTGAGGGAGGAGATTGCTGAGCCTCTGGCAATGATCTTTGCATCATCAATGAGGACGGGAGAGGTTCCAGAGAATTGAGGGTTGCGGATATTGTTCCCTTATTCAAATAAGGGATTAGAGATATCCCAGGAAATTATAGACCAGTGAGTTTTATTTCAGTGGTTGGTAAGTTGTTGGAGAAGATCCTGAGAGGCAGGATTTATGAACATTTGGAGAGGTATAATATGATTAGGAATAGTCAGCATAGCTTTGTGAAAGGCTGGTGTGCCTTATGAGGCTGACTGAATTTTTTGAGGATGTGACTAAGCACATTGATGAATGAAGAGCAGTAGATGTAGTGTACATGGATTTCAGCAAGGCATTTGATAAGGTACCCCATGCAAGGCTTATTGAGAAAGTAAGGAGACATGGGATCCAAGGGGACATTGCTTTGTGGTTCCAGAACTGGCTTGCCCACAGAATGCAAAGGGTGGTTGTATACGGGTCATATTTTGCATTGAGTTTGGTCACCAGTGGTATGCCTCCGGGATCTGTTCTGGGATCCCTACTCTTCACGATTTTTATAAATGACCAGGATGAAGAAGTGGAGGGATGGGTTAGTAAATTTGCTGATGACACAAAGGTTGGGGTTGTTTTGGATAGTGTGGAGGGCTGTCAGAGGTTACTGCAGGATATTGATAGGATGCAAAACTGGGCTGAGAAGTGGCAGATGGAGTTCAACCCAGATAAGTGTGAGGTGGTTCATTTTGGTAGGTCAAATATGATGGCAGAATATAATATTAATGGTAAAACTCTTGGCAGTGTGGAGGAATAGAGGGATCTTGGGGTCTGAGTCCATAGGACACTCAAAGCTGCTGCACAGGTTGACTCTGTGGTTAAGAAGGAATACAGTGTAATGGCCTTCATCAACTATGAGATTGAGTTTAGGAGCCAAGAGGTAATGTCACAGCTATATAGGATGCTGATCAGACCCCACTTGGAGTACTGTGCTCAGTTCTGGTTGCCTCACTACAGGAAGGTTGTGGAAACCATAGAAAGGGTGCAGAGGAGATTTACAAGGGTGTTGCCTGGATTGGGGAGCATGCCTTATGAGAATAGGTTGCGTGAACTCGGCTTTTTCTCCTTGGAGCGACGAAGGATGAGAGGCGACTTGATAGAGGTGTACAAGATGATGAGAGGAATTGATCATGTGGATAGTCAGAGGCTTTTTCCCAGGGCTGAATTGGCTAGCACGAGAGGGCACAGTTTTAAGGTGCTTGGAAGTAGGTACAGAGGAGATGTCAGGGGTAAGTTTTTTCCGCGGAGAGGTGAGTGTGTGGAATGGGCTGCCGGTGATGCTGGTGGGGGCGGATAAAATAGGGTATTTTAAGAGACTCTTAAATAGGCATGTGGAACTTAGAAAAATAGAGGTATGCAGTAGGGTAATTCTAAGCAGTTTCTGAAGTAGGTTACGTAGTCGGCATAACATTGTGGGCCGAAGGGCCTGTAATATGCTGTAGATTTTTATGTTCTGTGTTCATGAGAAGTAGGAGCAGAATTAGGCAGTTTGGCCAATCCAGTCTACTCTGCCATCTTATCATGACTGATACAATTTTCCTTTTAGCCCCAACCTTCTGCCTCCGTCTCCCCCCCCCACTACCACCCCGTATCCTTTCATGCCTTGACTAATCAAGAATTTATCAACCTCTGCCTTAAATATACATAAAGACTTGTCCGCCACTGATGCCTGTGGCTACAAATTCCTTGGGTTCACCGCTCTTTGGCTAAAGAAATTCCTCCATCTCTGTTCTAAAAGGACACCTCTCTGTTTTGAGGCTATGTCCTCTTGTCTTAGGCTACATCCACACTAGACCGGATAAATTTGTAACTGAAGCTTTTTCTCTTCGTTTTGACCCGCTGTCCACACTGAAATGGCGTTTTCCTCCCCTGAAAACGGAGCTTTTCTAAAACGCCATCCAGAGTGTGTAAATTTGAAAATGCCGATTGTGCAGAGCAGTGTGGACGGGGTAACCAGAGATTTCTAAAAATGCTGTCATGACGTGCTGGAACAGATGGTGGCGGCAGCGCGGCATTTCATTGTTTTCTTGAACGCAAGCCCCCACACAACCTAACGATTTCAGAACAGACGGCAACGATACCGAAGCCAAAAGAGTTAGAAATGTACTTACCAAATACTTTGACCCATAACTTACTGAATAAATAAGTATACTCACTTTGCCCTGTTTTCTGTCCTTGCTTGTATGAAGGTGGTTTACCTATTTATGCAAGTACTTCTCTGACAATAGATGTGTAACAGCTTAATGTAACATTGTATGGAAATACAAGATAACACTGATGCAGACATGTTTTATACATTTAACAAGGTGCTTTATTAATGCAACAGAGTTAGTCAGTTTTTCAATGTTCGTTGTCAGCCAGGTCATACTGTCTGTGAACTCCCTGTCGGTTGCCTCCATACTTGTTTGTTTGTTTGCCTCCGTATTTGTTGTTTTTAAATTTTAAGTCCTCCTGTGTGAGAACCAACAGCTGTCCCTCGTTTGGCAATTTCCTTTTAAGTTTTTCTAGTCTGTAACTGCACAAACATGCACTTTCACAGCAAGATTCGACACCAAACATGTCGCTTGTTTTCTGTAGATGTGTCCTGCCCATGCCCAGTAGGAGGAGATTCACCCAAATACCCGTTTTAATGTGGACGGAGGTATTTTCAAAAGCGCTTGGTGTGGACCCTTTTCGTTTTTACACGAAACCGGCGTTTTCAAAATTATCCGGTCTAGTGTGGACGTAGCCTTAGACTCTCCCACCATAGGAAGCATCCTCTCCACCTGCACTCTATCAAGCCCTTTCATCATTTGATAGGTTTCAATGAGGTCACCACTCATTCTTCTGAATTCCAGTGAATACGGGTCCAGAGCCATCAAACGCTCTTCATATTGTAAGACTCGCAGCATCTAGTGGCATGATCTCGGGGGTGGCGTCCCCCTCCCTAGCCAAACTTTAGCATTCTTGTTTGGGTGGATGCTGCGTGGTGTGTCCCTTGTATAACATCAGTACCTCGAAATAACATTCAGTCCACAATGTGCGGTTAAACGATTAAAATTTTATATTTAAGTATGGGGTTAGTGGAGAAACAAAAGGAAAGGAAAACAAGTAAAAGACACCAATAATCTCATAAACATCTCCAGTGCACAAACGTTGGAGCTCACGGATTCCCATTCGCTGATCCTCCTTTGCTAGTTGACCCCTGGGCTCCTGCCCCGAGCCCAGGCCCAGCGGGTCCGGCCACCGTCTCCTCAAGCCACCTCTTCTCTCTTCATCCTCTTCACGCCTTCTCCCTCAAGCCCACACAGACAGAAAGAATAACATCTATCCCAATTGCTTAGCAAATGAATACAAGTCCCGTTATCGCTAATTTAACCCAAGCACGCTGCTACAGAGAACATTGCCTCATCAGTTAACACTACAGAGAAGCCATTTCATTATTAGCCTTAGCAAGTAACATGAAAGAAGAAACCCTTACAATATGACAAGCCATTCAATACTGGGATCATTTTTGCGAACCTACTTTGAACCCTTTCGGGTTTCAGCACATCTTTTCTCAGATAAAGGGCCCAAAACTGATCATGTTACTCCAACATACAACAGGAATTCTGCAGATGCTGGAAATTCAAGCAACACACATCAAAGTGGCTGGTGAACGCAGCAGGCCAGGCAGCATCTCTAGGAAGAGGTACAGTTGGCGTTTCAGGCCGAGACCCTTCGTCAGGACTAACTGAAGGAAGAGATAGTAAGAGATTTGAGAAAGGGAGGAGGAGATCCAAAATGATAGGAGAAGACAGGAGGGGGAGGGATGGAGCCAAGAGCTGGACAGGTGATTGGCAAAGGGGATATGAGAGGATCATGGGACAGGAGGTCCAGGGAGAAAGACAAGGGTGGGGAACCCAGAGGATGGGCAAGGGGTATAGTGAGAGGGACAGAGGGAGAAGAAGGAGAGTGAGAGAAAGAATGTGTGTATAAAAATAAATAACAGATAGGGTACGAGGGGGAGGTGGGGCATTAGCGGAAGTTAGAGAAGTGGATCTTCATGCCATCAGGTTGGAGGCTACCAGACGGAATATAAGGTGTTGTTCCTCCAACCTGAGTGTGGCTTCATCTTTACAGTAGAGGAGGCCGTGGATAGACATGTCAGAATGGGAATGGGATGTGGAATCAGGTTGGAGGAACAACACCTTATATTCCATCTGGGTAGCCTGAGAGCATGAACATTGACTTCTCTAACTTCCGCTAATGCCCCACCTCCCCCTCGTACCCCATCCGTTATTTATTTTTATACACACATTCTTTCTCTCACTCTCCTTCTCCCTCTGACTATACCCCTTGCCCATCCTCTGGGTTCCCCCCTGCCCTTGTCTTTCTCCCCGGACCTCCTGTCCCATGATCTTCTCAAATCCCCTTTGCCAATCACCTGTCCAGCTCTTGGCTCCATCCCTCCCCCTCCTGTCTTCTCCTATCATTTTGGATCTCCCCCTCCCTCTCCCACTTTCAAATCTCTTACTAACTCTTCCGCATGTTACTCCAAGTGAGGCCTCACCAGTGCTTTATAAAGCCTCAACTTTGATCCTTACTTTTATATTCTCGTCCTCTTGAAATCATTACCAAAATTAGAGATAAAGGTGGGAAGATGTGCCTGGAGGCTGTGGAGGTGAGCGAGGTCCTCAATGAATACTTCTCTTCGGTATTCACCAATGAGAGGGAACTTGATGATGGTGAGGATAGTATGAGTGAGGTTGATGTTCTGGAGCATGTTGATATTAAGGGAGAGGAGGTGTTGGAGTTGTTAAAATACATTAGGACGGATAAGTCCCCGGGGCCTGATGGAATATTCCCCAGGTTGCTCCACGAGGCGAGGGAAGAGATCGCTGGGTCTCTGGCTAGGAACTTTATGTCCTCGTTGTCCACAGGAATGGTACCGAAGGATTGGAGGGAGGCAAATGTTGCCCCCTTGTTCAAAAAAGGTAGTAGGGATAGTCCGGGTAATTATAGACCAGTGAGCCTTACATCTGTGGTAGGGAAGCTGTTGGAAAAGATTCTTAGAGATAGGATCTTTAGAGAATCATGGTTTGATCAGGGACAGTCAACATGGCTTTGTGAAGGGCAGATCGTGTCTAACAAGTCTGATAGAGTTCTTTGAGGAGGTGACCAGGCATATAGATGAGGGTAGTGTAGTGGATGTGATCTATATAGATTTTAGTAAGGCATTTGACAAGGTTCCACACGGTAGGCTTATTCAGAAAGTCAGAAGGCATGGGATCCAGGGAAGTTTGGCCAGGTGGATTCAGAATTGGCTTGCCTGCAGAAAGCAGAGGGTGGTGGTGGAGGGAGTACATTCAGATTGGAGGGTTGTGACTAGTGGTGTCCCACAAGGATCTGTTCTGGGACCTCTACTTTTCATGATTTTTATTAATGACCTGGATGTGGGGGTAGAAGGGTGGGTTGGCAAGTTTGCAGACGACACAAAGGTTGGTGGAGGTGTAGATAGTGTATAGGATTGTCGAAGATTGCAGAGAGACCTTGATAGGATGCAGGAGTGGGCTGAGAAGTGGCAGATGGAGTTAAACCCGGAGAAGTGTGAGATGGTACACTTTGGAAGGACAAACTCCAAGGCAGAGTACAAAGTAAATGGCAGGATACTTGGTAGTGTGAAGGAGCAGAGGGATCTGGGGGTACATGTCCACAGATCCCTGAAAGTTGCCTCACCGGTAGATAGGGTAGTTAAGAAAGCTTATGGGGTGTTAGCTTTCATAAGTCGAGGGATAGAGTTTAAGAGCCGCAAGGTGATGATGCAGCTCTATAAAACGCAACAACAGGAATTCTGCAGATGCTGGAAATTCAAGCAACACACATCAAAGTTGCTGGTGAACGCAGCAGGCCAGGCAGCATCTCTAGGAGGAGGTACAGTCAACGTTTCAGGCCGAGACCCTTCGTCCTGACGTTGCTGCGTTCACCAGCAACTTTGATATGTGTTGCAGCTCTATAAAACTCTGGTTAGGCCACACTTGGAGTACTGTGTCCAGTTCTGGTCGCCTCACTATAGGAAGGATGTGGAAACATTGGAAAGGGTACAGAGGAGATTTACCAGGATGCTGCTTGGTTTAGAGAGTATGCATTATGATCAGAGATTAAGGGAGCTAGGGCTTTACTCTTTGGAGAGAAGGAGGATGAGAGGAGACATGATAGAGGTATACAAGTTATTAAGAGGAATAGATAGAGTGGACAGCCAGTGCCTCTTCCCCAGGGCACCACTGCTCAATACAAGAGGACATGGCATTAAGGTAAGGTGTGGGAAGTTCAAGGGGGATATTAGAGGAAGATTTTTTACTCAGAGAGTGGTTGGTGTGTGGAATGCACTGCCTGAGTCAGTGGTGGAGGCAGATACACTAGTGAAATTTGAGAGACCACTAGACAGGTATATGGAGGAATTTAAGGTGGTGGGGTTATATGGGCGGCAGGGTTTAAGGGTTGACATAGCATTGTGGGCTGAAGGGCCTGTACTGTGCTGTACTATTCTATGTTCTATGTTCTAAAATTGCACTTGCTTTCCTCATCACAGACTCAATCTGTAAATTAACCTTTAGGGAATCCAGCACAAGGACTCCCAAGTCCCATTGCACCTCAGATTTTTGTATTTTCTCCATTTAGAAAATAGTCAACCTTTCATTTCTTCTACCAAAGTGTATGACTGTACACTTCCCAACACTGTATTCCATCTGCCAATAGCTACAACTCTGCAGCAAAGTCATCAATTCCATCATCCAAATCATTGACATATAATGCAAAAAGGATTGGTCCCACACAGACCCCAGTGGGATGCCACCAACCACCAGCAGCCAACCAGAAAATTCAGACTGACTGGCCTATAGTTTCCTTTATTCTGCCTCTTTCCCTTGAAGAGCGCATTTGAAATTTTCAGCTTCCAGAACCATTCCAGAATCTAGTGATCTTTAAAAGGTCATTAATAATGCCTCCGGCCAGCTGTGTCAGAACCCAGGGGTGTATACTGTCTGATCCAGGTGACTTGCCTACCTTCAGATCTTTCAGTTTCCCAAATGTCTTCTCCCTAGTAATAGTAACTTCACACAACATGGACCCCTGACACTCTGGAACTTCCACCATTCTTCTAGTATCTTCCGCAGGGAAGAGTGATGCAAAATACTTCATCAGTTTGTCAGCATTTTCCTTGCCCCCATAACCACCTCTCCAGCATCACTTCATACTTTATACTTTATTGTCGCCAAACAATTGGTACTAGAACGTACAATCATCACAGCGATATTTGATTCTGCGCTTCACACTCCCTGGATTATAAATATTAAATATTTAAGATATTAAAAATAGTTAGAATTAGTGAACATTAAAAATTTAAATTATAAATCATAAATAGAAAATAGAAAAATGGGAAGTAAGGTAGTGCAAAAAAACAGAGAGGCAGGTCCGGATATTTGGAGGGTACGGCCCAGATCCTGGTCAGGATCCGTTCAGCAGTCTTATCACAGTTGGAAAGAAGCTGTTCCCAAATCTGGCTGTACGAGTCTTCAAGCACCTGAGCCTTCTCCCAGAGGGAAGAGGGAGGAAAAGTGAGTTGGCTGGGTGGGTCGTGTCCATGATTATCCAGGCAGCACTGCTCCGACAGCGTGCGGTGTAAAGTGAGTCCACGGACGGAAGATTGGTTTGTGTGATGTGCTGCGCTGTATTCAGGATCTTCTGCAGTTTCTTTTGGTCTTGGACAGGACAACTTCCATACCAGGTTGTGATGCACCCTAGAAGAATGCTTTCTACAGTGCACCTATAAAAATTGGTGAGGGTTTTAGGGGACAGGCCAAATTTCTTTAGTTTTCTCAGGAGGTAAAGGTGCTGGTGGACCTTCTTGGCATTGAACTCTGCTTGGTTGGACCAAGTCAGGTCATTTGTGATATTGACCCTGAGGAACTTAAAGCTTTTGACCTGTTCCATTTGCGCACCGCCAATGTAAATTGGGTCGGGCGGTCCGCTACTCCTTCTGAAGTCAACAACCAATTGCTTCATCTTGCTGACGTTGAGGGATAGGTTATTGTCTTTGCACCATGCCACCAGGTTCTTAATTTCCACTCTGTACTCAAACTCATCATTACCCGAGATACAGCCTACAATTGTTGTGTCATCAGCAAACTTATATATTGAGTTTGATGGAAGCTTGGCTACACAATCATGGGTGTACAGTGAGTACAGCAGGGGGCTGAGTACACAGCCTTGTGGGGCACTGGTGCTCAGAGTGATTGTAGAGGAGAGCTTGTCCCCTATTTTTACAGCCTGGGTCCTGTCTGTGAGGAAGTTGAAGATCCAGCTGCAGGTTTGAGTGCTAAGGCCCAGGTTCCAGAGCTTAGGAATCAGTTTATTTGGAACGATGGTATTGAAGGCAGAGTTGTAGTCTAATGAACCAGAGAGATCCACTCTCATCTTTCTTTTCCACTTACGTATCTGAGAAACTTTTAGTATCCTCTTTAATATTATCGCCTAGCTTACTTTCGTATTCCATCTTTACCTTCCTAATGACCCTTTTTAGTTGGTTTCTGCTGGTCTTTAAAAGCTTCCCAATCCGCTAACCCTGTACTAATTTTGCTGTATCAAATATATACTCTGTTTGGTTTTTATATTGGTTCTGATATATCTTGTTAGCCAATTCTTTCTCTTTGGGATATAGAAACATAGCAAACCTACAGCACAATACAGGCCCTATGGCCCACAAAGTTGTGTGGAACATGTCACTACCTTAGAAATTACTAGGCTTACCCATTGCCCTCTATTTTTCTAAGCTCCATATATCTATCCAAAAGTCTCTTAAAAGACCCTGTCGTATCCGCCTCCACCACCATTGCTGTCGGCCCATTCCATGCACTCACCACTCTGAGTGAAAAAGCTTACCCCCGACATCTCCTCTGTACTTACTCCCCAGCACCTTAAACCTGTGTCCTCCTGTGGCAACCATTTCAGCCCTGGGAAAAAGCCTCTGACTATCCACACGATCAATGCCTCTGATCATCTTACACACCTCTATCAGGTCACCTCTCATTTTCTGTCGCTCCAAGGAGAAAAGGCCGAATTCACTCAACCTATTCTCATAAGGCATGCTCCCCAATCCAGGTAACATCCTTGTAAATCTGCTCTGCACCCTTTCTATAGTTTCCACATCCTTCCTTTAGTGAGGCGACCAGAAATGAGCACAGTACTACAAGTGGGGTCTGACCAGGGTCCAATATAGGTGCAACATTACCTCTCAGCTCCTAAATTCAGTTCCACGATTGATGAAGGCCAATACACAGTATGGCTTCTTAACCACAGAGTCAACCTGTGCAGCTGCTTTGAGTGTCCTATGGACTCAGACCCAGAGATCCCTCTGATCCTCCACACTGCCAAGAGTCTTACCATTAATACTATATTCTGCCATCATATTTGACCTACCAAAATGAACCACTTCGCACTTATCTGGGTTGAACTCCATCTGCGATTTCTCAGCCCAGTTTTGCATCCTATCAATGTCCTGCTGTAACCTCTGACAGCCCTCCACACAATGCACAACACCTCCAATCTTTGTCATCAGCAAACTTACTAACCCATCCTTCCATTTCCTCATCCAGGTCATTTATAAAAATCACAAAGAGTAAGGGTCCCAGAACAGATTCCTGCACACCACTGGTCACCGACCTCCATGCAGAATATGACCTGTCTACAACCACCCTTTTCCTTCTGTGGGCAAGCCAGATCTGGATCCACAAAGCAATATCCCCTTGGATCCCATGCCTCCTTAATAGGCATTCGTTAGTCTCATGAGACCATGGATTTGCACCTTGGAAGGTTTCCAGGGCGCAGGCCTGGGTAAGGTTGTGTGGAAGACCAGCATTTGCCCATGCTGCAAGTCTCCCCTCTCCACTCCACCGATGTTGTCCAAGGGAAGGGCACGAGGGCTGATACAGCTTGGCACTGGTGTTGTCACAAAGCAATGTGTGGTTAAGTGCCTTGCTCAAAGGCACAACACGCTACCTCAGCTGAGGCTCGAACTAGTGACCTTCAGATCAGTAGACCAACGCCTTAACCACTTGGCCACGCACCAACACCATTCCTCCTTACTTTCTCAATAAGCCTTGCATGGGGTACCTTATCAAATGTTTTGCTGAAATCTATATACACTACATCTACTGCTCTTCCTTCATCGATGTGTTTAGTCACATTCTCAAAAAATTCAATTAGGCTCGTAAGGTACGACCAGCTTTTGATAAAGCCATGCTGACTATTCCTAATCATATTATACCTCTCCAAAAGTTCATAAATCCTGCCTCTCAGGATCTTTTTCATCAACTTACCAACCACTGAAGTAAGACTCACTGGTCTATAATTTCCAGGCTATCTCTACTCCCTTTCTTGAATAAAGGAACAACATCCGCAATCCTCTGGAACCTCTCCCGTCCCCATTGATGATTCAACGATCATCGCCAGAGGCTCAGCAATCTCCTCCCCCTCCTCCCACAGTAGCCTGGGGTATATCTCGTCCGGTTCCCGATGAGATGTACCCCAGGCTGACCAGGATCCTATATATGTATGCCTTCTGAATTGCTTCCAGAAATTCTGCTGTTGCAGTTCTTCCGTCATCCATGCCAGTGTTCTTTTCCAACTCCTCTCTCATGCCTCTAATTCCCTTTACTCCACTGTAACACTGATACATTGACCTTAGCTTCTTCTCAAATTCAGGGTGAATTTGATTACATTATGACCTCTTCCCCTCAGGGTTCTGTTACCTGAAGCTCTAATCAATTCTGGTTGATTGCTCACCACCCAATCCACAATAGTTGATCCCCAGTGGGCTCAACCATCTCTCACCCTTCAGCCTCCCGAATGATCCAGAATCCATCCAGTTCCAGCTCCCCAGATGCAAGTTGCTGCACAGAGTTATACTGCACAGAAATGTGCCCTTCATCCCAATTCATCCATGCCAGCCCCTTTACATCTTTCTATATTAATCCCATTTGCCTGCACTCAGACAATAGCCATCTGCACTTTCCCTATTCACATAGAGAATAGCACAGAAACAGTCCCTTTTGTGCATTAGTCCATACTGACCTGATCTTCTGCATAGTTCCATCTACCTCCACCCAGACCATCTCCCTCCATACCTCTCCCATTAATGTACTTATCCAAACTTCTCTTATCGGCTTCAGTGATAATGGGTTGAGGCAACGTAAGCTACTTGTGAGGAACAGGAAATAGGTCTGTGAGGCCGGTGTTCTGTACTGGGTGTCAGATGTGGGATGTCCGTAGAACTCCCAACTTCCTGGACGGCCACATCTGCGCCACATGCTTTGACAAGCAGGTCATTAGGGACCGCATTAGCGCACTTGAGCTGCAGCTCGATGTCCTTCGTCTGGTCAGGGAGAGTGAGGATGCGACAGAGAGGAGCTATAGGCAGGTAGTCACAGCGGGTCATCGGGAGACAGATAAGTTTACAGTCAGGAGAGGGAAGGGCAAGAGTCAGGTGCTAGAGAGTACCCCAGTGGCTGTCCCCCTTAACAATAAGTACTCCTGTTTGAATACTGTTGGGGGGGGGGGGCGGGGGATGACCTACATGGGGGAAGCAACATGGCAGCGCCTCAGGCAGAGAGTCTGGCCCTGTAGTTCAGAAGGGTAGGGAAAGAAAGAGGATGGCAGCAGTGACTCTATAGTTAGGGGGTCAGATAAGCAATTCTGTGGATGCAGGAAAGAAACACGGATGGTAGTTTGCCTCCCAGGTGCCAGGATCCGGGATGTTTCTGATCGCGCTCACGATGTCCTGAAGTGGGAAGATGAGCAGCCAGAGGTCATGGTACATATTGGTACCAATGACATTGGTAGAAAAAGGGAGGAGGTCCTGTAAACAGACTACAGGGAGTTAGGAAAGAGTTGAGAAGCAGGACCATGAAGGTAGTAATCTCGGGATTACTGCCTGTGCCATGTGACAGTGAGTATAGGAATAGAGTGAGATGGAAGATAAATGCGGGGCTGAGGGATTGGAGCAGGGGGCAGGGAGATTTTTGAATCATTGGGACCTCCTTTGGGGGAGGTGTGACCTGTACAAAAAGGATGGGTTGCACTTGAATCCGAGGGGTCCAATATCTGGTGGGGAGGTTTGCTAAGGCTATTAGGGAGAGGTTAAACTAGAATTGTTGGGGGTGAGAACTGAACTGAAGTGACAGAGGAAGGAGTGGTTGGCTCAGAGAAAGCTTGTAGGCAGTGCGAGAGGGAGGATAGGCAGGTGATAGACAAGGGATGCGCTCAGACTGATGGTTTGAGATGTGTCTATTTTAATGCAAGAAGCACCATGAACAAAGCAGATGAGCTTTGGATCAGTACTTGGAGCTATGATGTTGTGGCCATTACAGAGACTGGATGGCTCAAGGACAGGAATGGCTACTTCAAGTGCCAGGCTTTAGACGTTTCAGAAAGGACAGGAAGGGAGGCAAAAGAGGTGGGGGTGTGGCACCGTGTGCCATGGCTGTAGAAAAGGAGGAAGTCATGGAGGGATTGTCTACAGAATCTCTGTGGGTGAAATTTAGGAACAGGAAGGGGTCAATTACTCTACTGGGTGTTTTTTATAGATCTCCCAATAGTAACACGGACTTTGAGGAGCAGATAGGGAGACAGATTCTGGAAAGGTGTAATAATTTCCCAAATATTGATTGGCATCTTCCTAGAGCAAGGGGTTTAGATGGGGTGGAAAGTGAAACTGAAGACATCAGATCAAAATTGTACCAGAGGGGCATCAGAGAGTGCTGTGTACTTTGCTTCACAGAAACGTGGCTTATCCCTGCTATTTCATATTCAGCGCTCCAACCTGAAACTTCCAACATTCTCCCACAAAGATAGGGCAACTGAGTCTTCTAAAGTTAGATGAGGTGGAATATGCTCCATCATTATTGCAGTGCACAGATATGAGTATCTGTCTTAGTCCTACTCACCCGGCCTCAAACATCTCCCGGTCAATAACCAAATATAACCATATAACAATTACAGCATGGAAACAGGCCATCTTGGCCTTTCTAGTCCGTGCCGAACTCTTACTCTTACCTAGTCCCACCGACCTGCACTCAGTCCATAACCCTCCATTCCTTTCCTGTCCGTATAGCTGTCCAATTTAACTTTAAACGACAACATCGAACCTGCCTCAACCACTTCTGCTGGAAGCTCGTTCCACACAGCTACCACTCTCTGAGTAAAGAAGTTCCCCCTCATGTTACCCCTAAACTTTTGCCCTTTAACTCTCAACTTATGTCCTCTTGTTTGAATCTCTCTCACTCTCAATGGAAAAAGCCTATCCATGTCAACTCTATCAATCCCCCTCATAATTTTAAATACCTCTATCAAATCCCCCCTCAACCTTCTGCGTTCCAAGGAATAAAGACCCAATTTGTTCAACCTTTCTCTGTAACTTAGGTGATGAACCCAGGTAACATTCTAGTAAACCTTCTCTGTACTCTCTGTATTTTGTTGACATCTTTCCTATATATTCAGGGAGTGGGAAGCGCAGAATCAAATATCGCTGTGATGATTGTATGTTCCAGTATCAATTGTTTGGCGACAATAAAGTATAAGTATCATTTGGTGCCCAAAACTGTACACAATACTCCAAATTTGGCTTCAGCAATGCCTTGTACAATTTCAACATTACATCCCAACTCCTATACTCAATGCTCTGATTTATAAAGGCCAGCATACAAAAGCTTTCTTCACTACCCTATCCACATGAGATTCCACCTTCAGGGAACTATGCACCATTATTCCTAGATCCCTCTGTTCTATTGCATTCTTCAATGCCCTACCATTTACCATGTATGTCCTATTTTGATTAGTCCGACCAAAATGTAGCACCTTACATTTATCAGCATTAAACTCCATCTTAGGTTGGAGGAAGCCACACTTAGGTTGGAGGAACAACTCCTATTCTGACTGGGTAGCCTCCAACCTGATGGCATGAACATTGACTTCTGTTAATGCCCCTCCTCCACTTCTTACCCCATCCCTTTATTTATTTATTTATTTATTTATTCCCCTTTCTTTCTCTTTTTTCTCCCTCTGTCCCTCTCACTATATCTTCCTCTGGGCTCCCCTCCCCCTTTTTTCCCCCTAGACCTCCCGTCCCATGTTCCTCTCCCTTCTCCAGCCTTGTATCCCTTTTGCCAATCAACTTTCCAGCTCTTAGCTCCATCCCTCCCTCTGCTGTCTTCTCCTATCATTTCGTATCTCCCCTCCCCCTTCCACTTTCAAATCTCTTACTAGCTCTTCTTTCTGATAATCCTGACGAAGGGTCTCGGCCCGAAATGTCGACTGTACCTCTTCCTAGAGATGCTGCCTGGCCTGCTGTATTCCACCAGCATTTTGTGCGTGTTGCTTAAAAATCTTTACGTTCTGTCTCCATTCAAATGTGAAATTATAGTTTTTAATAAATATGTATAATAGGACAGTCAATATGACAAATACATTAGCGTCAGCATGAATTAAGCAGTCTGATGGCCTGGTGGAAGAAGCTGTCCTGGGGTCTGCTGGTCCTGGCTTTTATGCTGCAGTACCATTTCCCAGATGGTAGCAGCTGGAACAGTTTGTGGTTGGGGTGACTCAGGTTTCCAGTGATCCTTTGGGCCCTTTTTACACAGCAGTCTTTGTAAAAATCCAGAATAGTGGGAAGTTCACATCTACAGATTCGCTGGGCTGTCTGCACCACTCTTTATGGAGTCCTGTGACCAAGGGAAGTACAGCTCCCACACCAGACAGTGATGCAGCCAGTCAGGATGCTCTTAATCATGCCCTTATAGAAAGTTCTAAGAAATTGGGGGGGCCATACCAGATTTCTTCAACCGTCTGAAGTGAAAGAGGTGCTGTTGTGCCTTTTTCACCCCACAGCTGGTATGTCCGGACCACATGATATTTATGCTGATGAGCTTAAAGCTGTTCACCCTCTCAACCCCAGATCCATTGATGTCAATAGCTGGCATTCCTCCTGTAGTCCACAGCAAACTCCTTGGTTTTTGCAACATTGAGGGAGAGGTTTTCTTGACATGACTGTGTCAGGGTGATGACTTTTCTGTAGGCTGCCTCGTTATTATTTGCCATAAGGTCAATAAATAAAGTATCGTCTGCAAATTTAATTAGCAGATTGGAGCTTTGGGTGGCAATACAACCATAGGTCGCCTACCGACACAACCGATCGACAGACGACACAATAGCCACAGCTCTACACATTGTCTTTACACACCTGGAGAAGAGGGATGCTTATGTGAGAGTGCTGTTCTTGGACTACAGTTCTGCATTCAACACCATAATTCCCACCAGGCTCAACAAGAAGCCCAGAGACCTCAGCCTTCATACTGGCTTGTGTGGCTGGATCCTGGACTTCCTGTCAGATCATTGGGAGGTGGAAGTCATCATCCTCTTTGTAGGCTGCCTCATTATTATTTGAGATTAGGCTAATCAGTGTAGCAGATTGGAGCTGTGGGTGGTGACACAGCCATGGGTATACAGAGAGTAAAGGAGGGGGCTTAGTGAGCGGCAGAGGTCCTTTCTTTTTGCATACTTCGGATTCAGAGATGACCAAGCTGCTGGTTGCATCACCTGCAGGTCTCCTCAGGGCTCAGTATTGGCGACATTGAATCCAGCTAAAAAAGATCTAGCTTGTCTGGGAGAGAGGCATTGATACTGGAAACTCCACTGCGTTTAGCTTTGAAGTCTGCGATGGTGTGCAGACCCTGCCATAAGATGCATGTGTTGTTGGTGGAGAGTTGAGTCTGGATCTTGTCTCTGTATTGTTGTTTCACTGCCTTGATGACTTTGCGCAGATCATAGCTACATTTCTTGAGCTCTTACTGATTACCGGCAATGTAAGCCCTGTCTCGACCTGTAAGTGCTGCTTGTAAGGAACTCTTAATCCAGGGTTTCTCATTCGGGAAGACCCTGACTGATTTTTGGGGGACAACATCCTTGATGCACTTCTGGATGAAACTCGTGATCCCTTCCGTGAACTTGGAGACATCCTCATCATGGAAGACATTCCAGTCAACATCATCAAAGCTATTCTGCAGCATGGTTGGACCAACAGTGGACGGTTTTAACTATGGCTGCCTCTTGTTTCAGCTTCTGCCTATACTTTGACACCTGAAAAAATGAGGAGTGATCTGATTTTCCAAATGGAGGACGGAGGAGCGCTTTGTAAGCGTTGCAAAAGGGAGAGTAGCAGTGGTCAAGTAAGCTATCTCCCCGTATGCCCACCTGGATGTGTTGGCAAAACTTCGGAGGGACTTTAGTCAGCGATGTTCTGTTAAAGTTTCCACATCCTTGCAGCTTCTGGGGTAGTGGTGTACATTCCACCTCTGGCCAAATTCAGACTGGCACTGGAGAAGCTGAGCAGTGTAATCAGCATTGTGAAAGATTTCAACCAGTCCAGCTCAAAGTCTCTGAATAACTACCACCAACATCAGACCTGTGGAACCAGAGGAGCCAACACACTTGACAACTGTTATACCACTATCAAGAATGCTTACTGTATCATCCCATGCCCACACTTTACAAAGTCCGATCACCTGGTTGTTCTTCTACTCCCAGTGTACAGGCAGAGACTGAAAACTGCAGCACGAATAGTGAGAACCAGGAAGGTACAACGAGGGAAGAAGAGGAGTGCTTACAGGATTGTTTTGAGTTGGTGGACTGGATTCATCTTCAAATCTGAATGATATGCTGCAGTTATCATTGATTTCATTAAAATGTGTGGCCTCAAGAATATACCACATACCCAAATCAAATGCTGTGGATGAACCAGGAGATTCGTGGCCTACTGAGGGCTAAACATAGAAAGCCTGCTGCAGAATACAGGCCTTCGGCCCACAATGCTGTGCTGAACATGTACTTTAGAAATTAATCAGGTTTACCCATAACCCTCTATTTTTCTAAGCATCCAAGAGTCTCTTAAAAGACCCTATTGTATCCACCTCCACCACTGTTGCTGGCAGCCCATTCCATGCACTCACCACTCTGCGTCAAATAAATAAATAAATTTACTGTTACGTAACCGGCAACAATGAATATCAATCAAGACAGGATACATAAAAACAACCAAACATTTATTAAACCCGGATAAACAATAAAAAAAACAAACGAAAATCTTAACCGGAAGTTAACTGCTATGGAGCTGTTCAACGAATCGTCACTCGGCACTCGTTCTTAAAGCAATAAAGTCAGATATAGTTCTTAAAATGGTAAATTCGAAAGTCCAACAGATTTATATGTTCAATTAGGAAAGACGTCTCTGGAGAAAAGTTTCTTCATAGACGCGACTTTTCTGTTGGTTCTGTCCAAAGGATTCACGATGCAGGAAATAAACAGTTTAAAACAACTGACCTCAAATTCTAGAGAGCACCCTGCATGAACTCTGTGCTCTTTTGGCAAGAGTTATCTTTGATGCAGGTCACCACTCCTTCAACGAAGACTCAATAAGGTCGATCCTTTGTAAAACTGCGGAACAATACCGACTCCTCTCAATCCTTCGGGTCTTGTACTTCGATAAAGTCTTCACTCTCCCGTACTACTGCTGGAATAAGGTACATTAACATATCCAGCAAAAAATTCCAGTCCAACACTATTGTACCTTGCAACAGAACATAACACTCCATTTTAAAAATGAAACTGCGTCATAAAAACAAATACGCAACAGAAATGGAGACACATCAACGTTCTACCTGGCAAACTAAAAACTAACTGCGTCATCTGAGGTCTTTCCTTATATACCCGTGGTGCACATGTCATCACGTGACCTCACATCGGTGGGAAAATTACATCAGGTGACCTCCAAAAGACCATTACATCATTCTCACAAAAAAAAATCACAGATCTCCTTGAGGAATGTAACACTTACCCCTGACATCTCCTCTGTACCTACTCCCCAGCACCTTAAACCTGTGTCCTCTTGTGGCAACTATTTCAGCCCTGGGAAAAAGCTTCTGACTATCCACATGATCAATGCCGCTCATCATCTTATACACCTCTATCAGGTCACCTCTCATCTTCCGTTGCTCCAAGGAGAAAAGGCCAAGTTCACTCAACCTATTCTCGTAAGGCATGCTCCCAAATCCAGGCAACATCCTTGTAAGTCTCCTCTGCACCCTTTCTATGGTTTCCACATCTTTCCTGTAGTGAGGCGACCAGAACTGAGCACAATACTCTAAGCGGGGTCTGACCAGAGTCCTATATAGCTGCAACATTACCTCTCGGCTCCTAAAATCAATTTCACGATTGATGAAGGCCAATACACTGTACGCCTCCTTAACCACAGAGTCAACCTGCGTAGTTGCTTTGAGCGTCCTATGGACTTGGACCCCAAGATCCCTCTGATCCCCTACACTGCCAAGAGTCTTATCATTAATACTATATTCTGCTATCATATTTGACCTACCAAAATGAACCACTTCACACTTATCTGGGTTGAACTCCATCTGTCGCTTCTCAGCCCAGTTTTTCATCCTATCAATGTCCCGCTGTAACCTCTGACAGCCCTCCACACTATCCACAACACCTTCAACCTTTGTGTCATCAGCAAACTTACTAACCCATCCCTCCACTTCCTCATCCAGGTCAATTAAAATCACGACGAGAAGGGGTCCCAGACCAGATACCTGAGGCACACCACTGGTGACAGACTTCCATGCAGAATATGACCCGTCTACAACCACTCTTTGCCTTTTGTGAGCAAGCCAATTCTGGATCTACAAAACAATGTCCCCTTGGATCCCATGCCTCCTTACTTTCTCAATAAGCCTTGCATGGGGTCCTTTATCAAATGCCTTGCTGAAATCCATTTACTGCTCTACCTTCATGTTTTGTGTGTAGTTACATCCTCAAAAAATTTAATCGGGCTTGTAAGGCATGGCCTGCCTTTGACAAAGCCATACTGACTATTCCTAATCATGTTATTCCTCTCCAAATGTTCATATATCCTGCCTCTCAAGATCTTCTGCATCAACTGGTCTACAATTTCCAGGGCTATCTCTACTCACTTTTTTGAATAAAGAAGCAACATTTACAACCTTCCAGTCCTCCGGAACCTCTCCTGTCCCCATTATTGATGCACAGATCATTGCCAGAGGCTCAGCAATCTCCTCCCTCGCCTCCCACAGTAGCCAGGGATACATCTCATCCGGTCCCAGTGACTTATCCAACTTGATGCTTTTCAAAAGCTCCAGCACATCATCTTTCTTAATATCTACATGCTCAAGCTTTTCAATTTGCTGTAAGTCATCCCTACAATCACCCAGGTCGTCTTCTGTAGCGAATACTGAAGCAAGGTACTCATTAAGTACTTCCGCTGTCTCCTCCGGTTCCCTGCATACTTTTCCACTGTCACACTTGATTGGTCCTATTCTCTCACATCTTATCCTTTTGCTGTTCATGTACTTGTAGAATGCCTTGGGGTTTTCCTTAATCCTGCTCACCAAGGCCTGCTCATGGCTCCTTCTGGCTCTCCTTATTTTTTTCTTAAGTTCCTTTCTGCTAGCCTTATAATTTTCAAGATCGCTACCTTTGCCTCGGTTTTTGAATCTTTCATAAGCTCCTTGACTAGATTTTCAACAGGTTTTGTATACCATGGTTCCTGTACCCTAACATCCTTTCCCTGTCTCATTGGAATGTACCTATGCAGAATGCCACGCAAATATCCCCTGAACATTTGCCACATTTCTGCCATACATTTCCCTGAGAACATCTCTCAATTTATGCTTCCAGGGTTCCGCCTGATAGCTTCATATCTCCCCTTACTCCAATTAAAAGTTGTCCTAACTTGTCTGCTCTTATCCCTCTCCAATGCTATGGTAAAGGAGATAGAATTGTGATCACTATCTATTGAGAGACCTGACACCTGACCAGGTTAATTTCCCAATAGTAGATCAAGTACAGCCTTTCCTCATGTAGGCTTATCTACGTGTTGTGTGAGGAAACCTTCCTGAACACACCTATCTCCACCCCATCTAAACCCCTTGCTCTAGGGAGATGTCAATCAATATTGGGGAAATTAAAATCTCTACTGACGTCGTGCCTCAATCAAACCACTGAAGAAAAAAATGCTCTCCTTTTAAATTCTTCCCGCTGATCTAACTCACTGACATCCACATGCCTGCTCAGTTGTGCCTCGATCAAACCACTGAAGAAAAAATGCTCTCCTTTTAAATTCCCTAACCCAGGTAGATCTGTGGTATTCAAGACTGGTGATCCAGAACTATGCAAGAAGTCCATGTACAAACTATGGAAGGCTATTTTAAGGGTGGAAAAATAATTCGTACTGAAGTTTGAAAACTGAATTGGATGCACATCAGCACTGGCAAGGTTTGCAGGCCATTACTTCCTACAAGGCAAAACCTAACATGAATGGTTGTGATGCTTCACTCCCAGATGAGCTCAATGACCTTTATGTATGCTTTGATAGGGAGGCTGAAACTACACCTGTGTGAAACCATGCAGCATCTGGTGACCCTGTGATCTGTGTCTCAGAGGCTGGCATAAGAACATCTTTCAGGAGAGGGAACCCTCAAAAGACATCAGGCCCTGATGGTGTAGCTGAAAGGGGTTGTTGCCACGAGCAGCTGTGGAGGCCAAGTCATTGGCTGTATTTAAGGCAGAGATAGATAGGTTCTTGATTAGCCAGGGCATCAAAGGGTATGGGGTGAAAGCAGGGGAGTGAGGATGACTGAATGAAGTGGATCAGCCCATGATTGAATGGCAGAGCAGAATCGATGGGCTGAATGGCCTACTTCTGCTCCTAAATCTTATGGACATTGAAAACCTGTGCTCACCAACTGGTGGGGATGTTCAAGGACATCTTCAATCACTGCTGCAGTCAGAGGTTCCCACCTGTCAGACCGGTGCCTCAGAAGTGCTGGGTGAGCTGCCTCAACAACTTTCACCCAGTTGCACTATATTTACTGTAATGAAGTATTTTGAGAAGTTGGTCATGGCCAGAATCAACTCCTACCTTAAGTAAGGACCTGGACCTGTTGCAGTTTGCCTACCGCCACAATAGATGCACAGCAGATACAATCTCGCAGGCTCCTCACTTGGCCTTAGATCATCTGGACAATAGCAATACCTACGTCAGACTGCTGTTTAGTGATTACAGCTCAGATTTCAGCACTGTCATATCCTCAGTTCTAATCAATAAGCTCCAAAGTCTGGGCTCCTGTTTTCCCCCTCCCCCCCCCCCCCCCCACCCACAACAACTGGATCCTTGACTTCTTCATTGAGAGTACAGATTGGAAATAACATCTCATTGACAGTTAACACTGGCACACCTCAAGAATGTGTGCTTACCCACTGCTCTACTCTCTCTATACCCTCTCCAAGCACTGCTCACATACGATCTGTAAATGTTCTGGGGAGAGATCTGCAGGAGTAAGATATAGATCAGCTGGTTGAGTGGCATTTTAATAACAACTTTGCACTCAACATCAGTAAAACCCAAGGAACTGATTGTGGATTCTGGGAGGGGAAGTTGAGGGAACACACATTAGTCCTCATCAAGGAATCAGCAGTAGAAAAGGTAAGCAGTTTCAAGCTCCTGTGTGTGAACATCTCTGAAGAGCTTTCCCAACATTTTGATGCAATTACAAAGAAGGTACGACAATGCTATATTTTCATTTGGAGTTTGAGGAGAATTGGTGTGGCACCAAAGACATTGGAACTGGTTGCATCACTATCTGGCATGGAGGACCACTGCACGGGATCAGAAAAAGCTGCAGAAAGTTGCAAGCACAGGCAGCTCCATGGCCACTGGCCTCCCCAGCAGCAAGGACATCTTGAAAAGCTGTTACTGTACCTCAAAAAGGTGGCATCTGTCATTAAGGGGCCTGTCACCCAGGACATGTCCTCTTCTCATTACTACCATCAGGGAGGAGGTACAAGAGCATGAAGACACACACTCAGTGGTTTAGGAACAGCTTCTTACCCTCCGCTGTCAGATTTCTGAATGGACAATGAACCCATGTACAATACCTCACTAATTTTGCATTCTTTTCGTACTAATTTATTTTATATCATGTATTACATTGTACTGCTGTTGCAAAACAACAAATTTCATGTGCATGCCAGTGAAGTTAAACTTAATTCTGATTCTGATTTAGTGACTGACCCTGGTACTGTGTGATAGGACAGTGTAGAGGGAACTTTATATCTGACCCTGGGAGTGTGTGATGGGATGGTGTGAAGGGAGGTTCACACTTTTCCCAGGGTGGGAGAGGGTGCAGTAACCTAGTGGGGTGATAATGGCTTCTTTTTACTCTCACAGATTGTATCACATCACTCTCTGGACTTTCATTCTGGCTCTCATTCACTTCTTATCTGAGTCGTTCGTTTATCAAACGGCACCCATAACCATCGGTGTAATGGCTCCTCTCTTGGTGGCTGGTAAGTGCGTGTGTGTTTGAGTGCTAGCCAGTATCTCGTCAAGGAGCTTCTGTTGGTAGCTTCTAGTGGGACATAGTCAGGATTTCAGCAGGTAGCGTGTGTTGGTCTGTGGCCCTTTGCAAATGAGGTGTGGCATGGTGCAGAGGCTGTCGAACTGTTGTTCACTTCACCCACACAGCGGCACCAGTCAGCCAATGTGAGTGTGCTCTGAGCAAAGCAGAACGAGACTCTTCAATGGCACAGTGCAGCCCTCCACTTCCCACCTCACATTCCCTGATTCCCTTAGTGATTGATCCCATCGGCCATCCACAGCTCTCTTGGATAGAGAAATCCAGTAATTACTTTAATGTTTCTCCCCCCTCAGCCTCTATCCTGTGCCCCTGATTCCAGCTTGCCAGCCTCTCAGCAACTGCCCGTCACTCCCAATCGGGAGAGCAGTCAGCTGGGCCTTGTGTCACAGCTGCTGTATGAGATGTTGGTGAGAACACACTGGGAACTAGTTCAATAAAGCAACTCATCAGCATGAATGAGTTAGGTTGAAGAGCCCTTTCTGTGATTATAACTCTATGATTAGAGTCATAGAACACTAGATCACAAAATCAAGGCCCCTGGAATATCTAGTCTGTACCAAGCTGTTATTCTGCCGACTCCCATCAACTTCTACCTGGGCCATAGCCCTCCATACTCCTCTCATCCATGTACCTATCCAATTTTCTCTTAAATGTTGAAATTCACTGGCAGCTCGTTCCATACTCACCAGCCTCTGAGTGAAGATGGTCCTCGACATTTCACCTTTCACCCTTAACTCGTGACCTTTAGTTCTAGTCTCACCCAACCTCTGGAAAAGGTTTGCTTGCATTTACCCCTATCTATGTACCTCATAATTGACACCCTACAGACTATCACTCTGTGACGATCTTCTTATACTCTTGTACTTCCCTGGCAACGAAGGATGAGCTACCATTAGCCTTTCTCTGAACTTGTTTGTTAGTGAAGCTGACTGTCCTCGGCAACTACTAGAATTATCTAGCCTGGTAACAATTGAAAACTCCACCTATCCTGGGGACATTCTCTCTCCCCCACCTTCCACCACCCTTCCCATCAGCAGTTATCACGCACTGAAACCCACGTAATCAAACACTTCAACCCCCTCCCCCCCCCCAAATCAGTGGTTATCAAGAACAGAAACACATCAAACACTCCAACCCCCCCCCCCCCGGACATTCTCTCTTCTCTCTTCCCCCCCCCATTGGTAGTTAAATAGCACAGAAACACATGATCAAACACTCCACCCCCACCAGACATTCTCTCTTCTCTTCCCCCCCCCAACCCCCAGTGATAGTTAAATAGCACAGAAACACATGATCAAACACTCCAACCCCCTTGGACATTCTCTCTTTCGTGCCCCCCCAATTCAGTCAGCAGTTATCAAGCACAGGAACAGGCCCTTCGGAACAACCAACTCACCCACGCTGACCAGCATGTCCACCTAAGTCGGTCCTATTTGCCAGCATTTGACCCTCATCTTTGGACACATTGCACCCATTGTAAATTATTGAGCTATTTTCTGAAATCTAGGGAGTTTTTGCTATTTGCATTTCCTGCCTCCCATTTACTTGATTGTGACCAAGTTACTTTTTGGAACTTATGACCTTGATTCTTGGAGGATCCCTTATTTCACCAGCTGTTCCCTGTCAGTGGGTCCGAATTCAGGGACTCCCTTCTCTAGAGGGGTTGCAGTGGCTGTGGAACGTGGTACCCCACCCCCTCTTGAAGTGTGATTACAGCAGGGTGATAAATGCAGCCCATGACCCAGAACAAAATGCTCTTGTTCGGAGTTCCTTCAGGTCCTTCCACTGACCTTTCCTCTCTCCTGCAGGCTTCTCCATCCTGGGAATGCTGGTGGGTTTTCAGTACATCGAGGATTCCCAGGAAGTGACTTCAGTTCCAGCAAAGAAGAGAATCTGAGATGACCGATGAGAATGGTGGTTTAGGGCAGACTGAGCCAGGAGACAGCTGTACACGAGCAATTGACCTGTGCACCCTCTCCACCACAGCAGTTAGTAGTGAATGTATTTTTGAAGTAGTTGATGGACAGAAAGCACCTTAAGGGTGCCTCAGGGTGATGAAGAATGTTCACATGGGTGTTCTCTTTCTATCAGTAAATTCTGGTGCTGGAAACACTTCCTTGCAGTGGTTTCTGTCTGGACAGCTGAGCCCGCCCTGTGTCCTGTTACAGACTGAGGCTCACGGGGAATGGACTGGGGACAAGATTCCTGGCTGGAGTGCGAGTGTCGATGGAAGCAGCAAGGCTGGTGGAAACTGAAGCTCACGGGGACTGGCTTGAGTGCTAATGTGGGTGGATGCAGCCAGGCCTGGTGGAGAGGGATTTCCAGTGATTTCTGTCCAGCAGCAAAGTTCCCCTGTGTACATTGGTGAAGATTGAGGCTCACTGAGAATCAACTGGAGACAAGAGTCCTGGCTGAGTGAGCGTGGGTGGACACAGTCAGCCCTGGCAGAGATTAAGGCTGATGGAGAATGGATGGGGGAAAAGAGTACTGGCTGGAATGCAAGTGTGGGTGGAAACAACCAGGCTTGGTGGGGAGGTGTTGCCTCTGAGGAAACCAGGGTCCGGGATTTCTCCGACCAGGTGCACGACATCCTGGTACGAGAGGGAAAGCAACTAGAAGTCGTGATACATGTTGGCACCAACGACATAGGCAGGAAGAGGGATGAGGTCTTGAAGTGTGAGTTTCGGGAACCAGGCAGAAGGCTGAAGAACAGGACCTCAAAGGTGGCGTTCTCATGATTGTTGCCAGTGCTATGTGACAGTGATGGTAAGAATTGGAGGAGATGGCAGTTGAATGCGTGGCTGAGGAGTTGGTGCAGGGGGCTGGGTTTTAGATTTTTGGATCATTGGGATCTCTTCTGGGGAAGGTAGGACCTGTACAGATTGGATGGGTTGCACCTGAACTCGAGGGGGAGCAATATCCTTGCAGGTAGGTTTGCTAGCAGGGTTCGGGAGGGTTTAAACTAATTTGTAAGGGGGATGGGACCCGGAGCGATAGAGCAGTGAAAGAAGTGCGTGGAGTAAAACCAGATCTAACATATAGAAAGGCTTTGAGGAAAGAGAAGCAGAATAAACGGTGTAAAGGTAGTAAGATAGAAGGGCTAAACTGTGTGTACCTCAATGCAAGAAGCATCAGGAACAAAGGTGATGAACTGAGAGCTTGGATACATACATGGAATTATGATGTCGTGGCCATTACAGAGACTTGGCTGGCACCAGGGCAGGAATGGATTCTCAATATTCCTGGATTTCACTGCTTTAAAAGGGATAGAGAGGGCAGAAAAAGGGGAGGAGGGGTGGCATTACTAGTCAGGGATACTATTACAGCTACAGAAAGGGTGGGTAATTTAACAGGATCCTCTTTTGAGTCAGTATGGGTGGAAGTCAGGAACAGGAAGGGAGCAGTTACTCTATTGGGAGTATTCTATAGGCCCCCTGGTAGCAGCAGAAATACTGAGGAGCAGATTGGGAGGCAGATTTTGGAAAGGTGCAGAAATAACAGGGTTGTTATCATGGGTGACTTTAACTTCCCTAATATTGATTGGCACCTGATTAGTTCCAATATTTTGGACGGGGCAGAGTTTGTTAAGTGTGTCCAGGACGGATTCCTGTCACACTATGTTGACAGGCCGATTAGAGGGAATGCCATACTAGATCTAATATTAGGTAATGAACCAGGTAAGGTCACAGATCTGTCAGTGGGTGAGCATCTGGGGGACAGTGACCACCGCTCCCTGGCCTTTAGCATTATCATGGAAAAGGATAGAATCAGAGAGGACAGGAACATTTTTAATTGGGGAAAAGCAAATTATGATGCTATAAGGCTAGAACTTGAGGGTGTGAATTGGGATGATGTTTTTGCAGGGAAATATATTATGGACATGTGGTCGATGTTTAGAGATCTCTTGCAGGATGTTACGGATAAATTTGTCCTGGTGAGGAAGATAAAGAATAGTAGGGTGAAGGAACCATGGGTGACAAGTGAGGTGGAAAATCTAGTCAGGTGGAAGAAGGAAGCATACATGAGGTTTAGGAAGCAAGGATCAGATGGGTCTATTGAGAAATACAGGGTAGCAAGAAAGGAGCTTAAGAAGGGGCTGAGGAGAGCAAGAAGGGGGCATGAGAAGGCCTTGGCGAGTAGGGTAAAGGAAAACTCCAAGGCACTCTTCAATTATGCTAAGTACAAAAGGATGACAGGAGTGAAGGTAGGACTGATTAGAGATAAAGGTGGGAAAATGTGCCTGGAGGCTGTGGAAGTGAGCGAGGTCCTCAATGAATACTTCTCTTCGGTATTCACCAGTGAGAGGGAACTTGACGGTGAGGACAATATGAGTGAGGTTGATGTTCTGGAGCATGTTGATATTAAGGGAGAGGAAGTGTTGGAGTTGTTAAGATACATTAGGACGGATAAGTCCCCGGAGCCTGATGGAATATTCCCCAGGCTGCTCCACGAGGCGAGGGAAGAGATTACTGAGCCTCTGGCTAGGATCTTTATGTCCTCATTGTCTACGGGAATGGTACCAGAGGATTGGAGGGAGGCAAATGTTGTCCCCTTGTTCAATAAAGGTAGTAGGGATAGTCCGGGTAATTATCGACCAGTGAGCCTTACGTCAGTGGTGGGAAAGCTGTTGGAAAAGGTTCTTAGAGATAGGATCTCTGGGCACTTAGAGAATCATAGTCTGATCAGGGACAGTCAGCATGGCTTTGTGAAGGGCAGATCGTGTCTAACAAGCCTGATAGAGTTCTTTGAGGAGGTGACCAGGCATATAGATGAGGGTAGTGCAGTGGATGTGATCTATATGGATTTTAGTAAGGCATTTGACAAGGTTCCACACAGTAGGCTTATTCAGAAAGTCAGAAGGCATGGGATGCAGGGAAGTTTGGCCAGGTGGATTCAGAATTGGCTTTCCTGCAGAAGGCAGAGGGTGGTGGTGGAGGGAGTACATTCGAATTGGAGGGTTGTGACTAGTGGTGTCCCACAAGGATTTGTTCTGGGACCTCTACTTTTCCTGATTTTTATTAATGACCTGGATGTGGGGTGTGGAAGGGTGGGTTGGCAAGTTTGCAGACGACACAAAGGTTGGTGGTGTTATAGATAGTGTAGAGGATTGTCGAAGATTGCAGAGAGGCATTGATAGGATGCAGAAGTGGGCTGAGAAGTGGCAGATGGAGTTCAACCCGGAGAAGTGTGAGGTGGTACACTTTGGAAGGACAAACTCCAAGGCAGAGTACAAAGTAAATGGCAGGATACTTGGTAGTGTGGAGGAGCAGAGAGATCTGGGGGTACGTGTCCACAGATCCCTGAAAGTTGCCTCACAGGTAGATAGGGTAGTTAAGAAAGCTTATGAGGTGTTAGCTTTCATAAGTTGAGGGATAGAGTTTAAGAGTCACGAGGTAATGATGCAGCTCTATAAAACTCTGGTTAGGCCACACTTGGAGTACTGTGTCCAGTTCTGGTCGCCTCACTATGGGAAGGATGTGGAAGCATTGGAAAGGGTACAGAGGAGATTTACCAGGATGCTGCCTGGTTTAGAGAATATGGATTATGATCAGAGATTAAGGGAGCTAGGGCTTTACTTTTTGTAGAGAAGGAGGATGAGAGGAGACATGATAGAGGTATACAAGATATTAAGAGGAATAGATAGAGTGGATAGCCAGCGCCTCTTCCCCAGGGGACGACTGCCCAATACTAGAGGACATGGCTTTAAGGTAAGGTGTGGGAAGTTTAAGGGGGATATTAGAGGAAGGTTTTTTTACTCAGAGAGTGGTTGGTGCGTGGAATGCACTGCCTGAGTCAGTGGTGGAGGCAGATACACTAGTGAAATTTAAGAGACTACTAGACAAGTATATGGAGGGATTTAAGGTGGGGGGTTATATGGCAGGCAGGGTTTAAGGGTCGGCACAACATTGTGGGCCGAAGGGCCTGTACTGTGCTATAATATTCTATGTTCTAAGACATGTCTGGCCAGCAAGAACACAATGGGCTGAATGTCCTTCTCTGCAATGAATATGTGGTTTGCCTTTGTTGAGGGAGGGAGGGTCCTTTAACATCTGTCGGACGATGCTGAGGATGTTCTACGAGTCTGTGGTGGCCAGTGCGATCATGTTTGCTGTTGTGTGCTGGGGCAGCAGGCTGAAAGTAGCAGACACCAACAGAATCAACAAACTCATTCGTAAGGCCAGTGATGTTGTGGGGATGGAACTGGGCTCTCTGACGGTGGTGTCTGAAAAGAGGATGCTGTCCAAGTTGCATGCCATCTTGGACAATGTCTCCCATCCACTACATAATGTACTGGTTGGGCACAGGAGTACATTCAGCCAGAGACTCATTGCACCGAGATGCAACACTGAGCGTCATAGGAAGTCATTCCTGCCTGTGGCCATCAAACTTTACAACTCCTCCCTTGGAGGGTCAGACACCCTGAGCCAATAGGCTGGTCCTGGACTTATTTCCTGGCATAATTTACATATTACTATTTAATTATTTATAGTTTTATTACTATTTAATTATTTATGGTGCAACTGTAACGAAAACCAATTTCCCCCGGGATCAATAAAGTATGACTATGGAGAAGGACTTGATATGAGGGGTGGGATGTGGGATGATGTCTTGAGAATGGTTTGGTTACTGACGATACCAGAATTTCTTTCCCATTGGGCAGCAGGGATAGAAACATAGAAAATAGGTGCAGGAGTAGGCCATTCGGCCCTTCAGCCTGCACCGCCATTTATTATGATCATGGCTGATCATCCAACTCAGAACCCCGCCCCAGCCTTCCCTCCATACCCCCTGATCCCCGTAGCCACAAGGGCCATATCTAACTCCCTCTTAAATATAGCCAATGTACTGGCCTCAACTGCTTCCTGTGGCAGAGAATTCCACAGATTCACCACTCTCTGAGTGAAGAAGTTTTTCCTAATCTCGGTCCTAAAAGGCTTCCCCTTTATCCTCAAACTGTGACCCCTTGTTCTGGATTTCCCCAACATCGGGAACAATCTTCCTGCATCTAGCCTGTCCAATCCCTTTAGGATTTTATACGTTTCAATCAGATCCCCCCTCAATCTTCTAAATTCCAATGAGTATAAGCCCAGTTCATCCAGCCTTTCTTCATATGAAAGTCCTGCCATCCCAGGAATCAATCTGGTGAGCCTTCTTTGTACTCCTTCTATGGCAAGGATGTCTTTCCTCAGATTAGGGGACCAAAACTGCACACAATACTCCAGGTGTGGTCTCACCAAGGCCTTGTACAACTGCAGTAGTACCTCCCTGCTCCTGTACTCAAATCCTCTCGCTATAAATGCCAGCATACCATTTGCCTTTTTCACCGCCTGCTGTACCTGCATGCCCACTTTCAATGACTGGTGTATAATGACACCCAGGTCTCGTTGCACCTCCCCTTTTCCGAATTGGCCACCATTCAGATAATAATCTGTTTTCCTATTTTTGCCACCAAAGTGGATAACTTCACATTTATCCACATTAAATTGCATCTGCCATGAATTTGCCCACTCACCCAATCTATCCAAGTCACTCTGCATCCTCTTAGTATCCTCCTCACAGCTAACACTGCCACCCAGCTTCGTGTCATCCGCATACTTGGAGATGCTGCATTTAATTCCCTCATCCAAGTCATTAATATATATTGTAAACAACTGGGGTCCCAGCACTGAGCCTTGCGGTACCCCACTAGTCACCGCCTGCCATTCTGAAAAGGTCCCATTTATTCCCACTCTTTGCTTCCTGTCTGCTAACCAATTCTCCATCCACATCAATACCTTACCCCCAATACCATGTGCTTTTAGTTTGCACACTAATCTCCTGTGTGGGACCTTGTCAAAAGCCTTTTGAAAATCCAAATATACCACATCCACTGGTTCCCCCCAATCCACTCTACTAGTTACATCCTCAAAAAATTCAATGAGATTCGTCAGACATGATTTTCCCTTCACAAATCCATGTTGACTTTGTCCGATGATTTCACCGCTTTCCAAATGTGCTGTTATCACATCTTTGATAACTGACTCCAGCAGTTTCCCCACCACCGACGTTAAGCTAACCGGTCTATAATTCCCCGGTTTCTGTCTCCCTCCTTTTTTAAAAAGTGGGGTTACATTAGCCACCCTCCAATCCTCAGGAACTAGTCCAGAATCTAATGAGTTTTGAAAAATTATCACTAATGCATCCACTATTTCTTGGGCTACTTCCTTAAGCACTCTAGGATGCAGACCATCTGGCCCTGGGGATTTATCTGCCTTCAACCCCTTCAATTTACCTAACACCACTTCCCTACTAACAAGTATTTCGCTCAGTTCCTCCATCTCACTGGACCCTCTGTCCCCTACTATTTCTGGAAGATTATTTATGTCCTCCTTAGTGAAGACAGAACCAAAGTAATTATTCAATTGGTCTGCCATGTCCTTGCTCCCCATAATCAATTCACCTGTTTCTGTCTGTAGGGGACCTACATTTGTCTTTACCAGTCTTTTCCTTTTTACATACCTATAAAATGGATGAACCATTGAAATGGACCAATGATCTTACATCAATACAAGGGGAGTTATTGGGGGAGATGTGATTTTGTGATTTTAAGGTATGAGATTTATGTACATTTGGAAAGACAGAAAATGATTAGTTATAGTCAATATGGTTCTGTGTGGGAGAAACCGTATTTCACTAATTTGAGGCGTTTGAGGAAATAACCAAGGAGATTGATGAAATCTGGTAGGGTAGTGAAAAAGTCTTTAGGCACACTGGCCTTCATCGGTCAGGGCACTGAGTATTGAAGTTGGGATGTTACGTTAATGTTGTACAAGTTGTCAGGGCTTTCTGCTTTGGCTCTTGGTAGGATCACCCACAGGTCAAAAGGTAGAGGACAGTCTAAGAGTGGTCCACTGATCCTCCAGGTTCAGTGGTTCAGCTCAGGGCTAACAACTCTAACTGGTAAAGTAAAATTATTATGGAAATAGCAATGAAGAATCCTTCTATATCGGAGTGCAACGGTATTCCTAAGTCTTCACTGGGACTTGCATGAGTGACTGCACTGAAAATTGAGGAAACTACTGACATAATGATGACATATTGAACATCGCAAGATATCAAGAATATTTTTAAGAGGGTAATCAAGGGGGCAAAGAGAAGGAGTGAGATAGATTTTGCAGGCAAGGTAAAGGAAAATTCCAAGAGACTTAATAACTATATTCTCGGCAGTTTCCAGAGTAGGTTACATGTTCAGCACAAAATAGTGGGCCGAAGGGGCTGTAATAGAAACATAGAAAACCTACAGCACAATACAGGCCCTTTAGCCTACAAAGCTGTGCTGTACATGTCCTTACCTGAGAAATTAACTGGGGTTACCCATAGCCCTCTATTTTTCTGAGCTCCATATACCTGTTCAGGAGTCTCTTAAAAAAACCCTATTGTGTCCACCTCCAACACCGTTGCTGGGAGCCCATTCCACACACACACCACTCTCTGTGTTTAAAAAAAGGCAACTTACCCATGATATCTCCTCTGTACCTACTTCCAAGCACCTTAAAACTGTGCCCTCTCATGCTAGCCATTTCTGCCCTGGGAAAAAGCCTCTGACTATCCACACGATCAGTGCCTCTCATCATCTTATACACATCTTATCAGATCACCACTCATCCTCCGTCGCTCCAAGGAAAAAAGGCCGAGTTCACTCAACCTATTCTCATAAGGCATGCTTCCCAATCCAGGCAAAATTCTTGTAAATCTCCTCTGCACCCTTTCTATGCTTTCCACATCTGTCCTATAGTGAGGTGATCAGAACTGAGCACAGTACTCCAAGTGGGGTCTGACCAGGGTCCTAGATAGCTGCAACATTACCTCTCAGCTCTTAAACTCAGTCCAACGATTGATGAAGGCCAATGCACTGTATGCCTTCTTAACCACAGAGTCAACCTGCACAGCAGCCTTGAATGTCCTATGGAATCAGACCCCAAGATCCCTCTGATCCTCCACACTGCCAAGAGTCTTAACATTAATACTATATTCTGACATTATATTTGACCTACCAAAATGAACCACCTCACACTTAAGCAGCACACACAAAATGCTGGTGGAACACAGCAGGCCAGGCAGCATCTATAGGAAGATGTACAGTCAACGTTTCGGGCCGTGACCCTTTGTCAGGATTCTGATGAAGGGTCTAGACCCGAAACGTCAACTGTACTTCTTCCTATAGATGCTGCCTGGCCTGCTGCGTTCCACCAGTATTTTGTGTGTGCTGCTTGAATTTCCAGCATCTGCAGATTTTCTCGTGTTTGCACCTCACACTTATCTGGGTTGAACTCCATCTGCCACTTCTCAGCCCAGTTTTGCATCCTATCAGTGTCCCACTATAATCTCTGACAGCCCTCCACACTATCCACAACACCCCCAACCTTTGTGTCGTCGGCAAATTTACTAATCCATCCCTCCACTTCTTCATCCAGGTCATTTATAAAAATCACAAAGAGTAGGGGCCCAGAACAGATTCCTGAGGCACACCACTGATCACTGACCTCAATGCAGAATATGACCCATCTGCAATCACTCTTTGCCTTCTGTGGGCAAGCCAGTTCTGGATCCACAAAGCAATGTCCCCTTGGATCCCATGTCGCCTTACTTTCTCAATAAGCTTTGCATGAGGTACCTTGTCAAATGCCTTGCTGAAATCCATATACACTACATCTACTGCTCTACCATCATCAATGTGTTTAGTCACATCCTCAAAAAATTCAGTCAGGTTCGTAAGGCACGACCTGCCTTTCACAAAGCCATGCTGACTATTCCTAATCATATTATGCTTCTCCAAATGTTCATAAATCCTGCCTCTCAGGATCTTCTCCAACAACTTACCAACCACTGAAGTAAGACTCACTGGTCTATAATTTCCTGGGCTATCTTTACTCCCTCTCTTGAATAATGGAATAACACCTGCAACCCTCCAATCCTCTGGAACCTCTCCCGTCCCCATTGATGATGCAAAGATCATCGCCAGAGGCTCAGCAATCTCCTCCTTCGCCTCCCACAGTAGCCTGGGGTACACCTTGTCTGGTCCCAGTGACTTATCCAACTTGATGCTTTCCAAAAGCTCCAGTATATCCTCTTTCTAAATATCTACATGCTCAAGCTTTTCAGTCCATTGTAAGTCATCTGAAAATCGCCAAGATCCTTTTCCTTAGTGAATACTGAAGCAAAGTACCTCTGCTGTCTCTGCCGGTTCCATATACACGTTTCCACTGTCATGCTTGATTGGTCCTATTTCTCACGTCTTATCCTCTTGCTCTTCACATACTTGTAGAATGCCTTGGGGTTTTTATTAATCCTGTCGGCCAAGGCCTTCTCATGGCCCCTTCTGGTTCTCCTAATTTCTTTCTTGAGATCCTTCCTGCTAGCCTTACAATCTTCTAGATCTCTATCATTACCTAGCTTTTTGAACCTTTCTTCTTTTCTTCTTGACTAGATTTACAACAGCCTTTGTACACCACGGTTCCTGTACCCTACTATCCTTTCCCAGTCTCGTTGGAACGTACCTGTGCAGAACTCCATGCAAGTATCCCCTGAACACTTGCCACATTTCTTCCGTACATTTTCCTGAGAACATCTGTTTCCAATTTATACTTACAATGTGATAGCCTCATATTTCCCCTTACTCTAATTAAACAATTTCCTAACTTGTCTGTTCCTATCCTTTTCCAATGTTATGGTAAAGGAGATAGAATTGTGATCGCTATCTCCAAAATGCTCTCCCACTGAGAGATCTGACACCTAACCAGGTTCATTTCCCAATACCAGATCAAGTACAGCCTCTCCTCTTGTAGGCTTATCTGCATATTGTGTCAAGAAACATTCTAGAACACACCTAACAAACTCCACCCCATCTAAACCCTTGCTCTAGGGACATGCCAATCGATATTTGGGAAATTAAAATCTCCCACCACGACAACACTGTTGTTATTACACCTTTCCAGAATCTGTCTCCCTATCTGCTCTTCTATTGCCCTGTTACTATTTGGTGGTCTATAAAAAAAAACACCCAGTAGAGTTATTGACCTCTTCCTGTTCCTAATTCCACCCATGGAGACTCTGTAGACAATCCATCCATGTCTTTCTCCTTTTCTACGGCCGTGTCATTACCTCTGATCAACAGTGCCATGCCCCCACCTCTTTGTGCTGTAGATTTCTATGTCTATATAGTTGAGGCCACATTTGGAATATGGAGTTCAGCCTTTTGTCACTCTGCTGTAGGAAAGATGCTCTTAAACTGGAAGAGTGCAGAGGAGATTTATGATGGTGTTATTAAGAATTGGGGCTGAGTTCTGAGGAGAGGTTGAGCAAGGTAGTTAAGAAAGCTTATGAGGTGTTGGCTTTCATAAGTTGAGGGATAGAGTTTAAGAGTCGCGATGTAATGATGCAGCTCTATAAAACTCTGGTTAGGCCACAATTGGAGTACAGTGTCCAGTTCTGGTCGCCTTTCTATAGGAAGGATGTGGAAGCTTTGGAAAAGGTACAGAGGAGATTTACCAGGATGCTGCCTGGTTTAGAGAGTATGCATTATGATCAGAGATTAAGGGAGCTAGGGCTTTATTCTTTGGAGAGAAAGAGGATGAGAGGAGACATGATAGAGGTGTACAAGATAATAAGAGGAATAGATAGAGTGGATAGCCAGTGCCTCTTCCCCAGGGCACCACTGCTCAATACAAGAGGACATGGCTTTAAGGTAAGGGGTGGGAAGTTCAAGGGGGATATTGGAGGAAGGTTTTTTACTCAGAGAGTGGTTGGTGCGTGGAATGCTCTGCCTGAGTCAGTGGTGGAGGCAGATACATGAGTGAAGTTTAAGAGACTACTAGACAGGTATGTGGAGGAATTTAAGATGGAGGGTATATGGGAGGCAGGGTTTGGGGGTCGGTAGAACATTGTGGGCCGAAGGGCCTGTAATATGCTGTACTGTTCTATGTTCTATGTTCTATTAAGGTGGGACATTATTCATATGGGGTGATGTTGTAGAGGTGCATAAAATCGTGAGGGATGTAGATGAGATTAATGCACACAATCTTTTTTTCCCTGATGATGGGGAATCAAGAATTTCCCAATCTTCACCTCGAAGTCAAGTTTGAGGGACTGTAATGTTTGTAATGATACTGTAAAACAGGCAGAGATGTTTAACATACCAACATTAAGAAAGAGGATGTATCCCAGGTTACTGCAGGAAGTGATTACTTTGCTTTTTACAAAGATCTTTGTGTCCTCACTGGTCACAGGAATAGTACCAAAAAGTTGAAAACTAGCAAATGTTATTCTTTTGTTCAAGAAAAGGAGTAGGCGTAATCTTGGGAGTCATAAACCAGTGAGTCATACTTCAGTGTTGGGCAAATTATTGGAGAGGATTCCTAGAGACAGGATTTATCAGAATTTGCAGAAGCATAGCCTAATTAGGTATAGCAACATGGTTTTGTGTAGAGCAGGTTGTGCCTCATGAGTCTGATTGGATTCTGAGGATATTACAAAAACACGTTAATGAAGGTAGAGCAGTGGATTCTGGTGTATATAGATTTTAGTAAGGTGTTTAAGAAAATTCCCTGTGGTAGGCTTATTCAGAAAGTCAGGAGGTATGAGATCCTGGGATATTTGACTGTGTGGATTCAGAATTGGCTTGCCCATAGAAGGCATAGGGTGACTGTGGATGGAGTACATTTTGCCTGGATATCAGTGACCAGTGGTGTTCTGCAGGGATCTATTCAGGAACTTCTGCTCTTGTGATTTTCTATAAATGACTTGGATGAGGAAGTGGAAGGGTGTGTTGGTATGTTTGCAGGTGACACGAAGGTTCGAGATGTAGTGGATAGAAGGTTGTCATAGGATACCATAAGACCAGAAGACAAAGGAGCAGAAGTCGACCATTCGTCCCATCGAGTCTGCTCCGCCATTATATCATGAGCTGATCCATTCTCCCATTTAGTCCCACTCCCCTGCCTTCTCACCATAACCTTTGATGCCCTGGCTACTCAGATACCTATCAATCTCTGCCTTAAATACACCCAGTGACTTGGCCTCCACTGCTGCCCGTGGCAACAAATTCCATAGATTCACCATCCTCTGATTTAAAAAAATTTCTTCGCATTTCTGTTCTGAATGGGCACCCTTCAATCCTTAAATCATGCCCTCTCGTACTAGACTCCCCCATCATGGGAAACAACTTTGCCACATCCACTCTGTCCATGCCTTTCAACATTCGAAATGTTTCTATGGGGTCTCCCCTCATTCTTCTAAACTCCAAGGAATACAGTCCAAGAGCGGACAAACATTCCTCATATGTTAACCTTCTCATTCCTGGAATCATTCTAGTGAATCTTCTCTGTATCCTCTCCAACGTCAGCACATCCTTTCTTAAATAAGGAGACCAAAACTGCCCACAGTACCTTAAATGAGGTCTCACCAGCGCCTCATAGAGCCTCAACATCACATCCCTGCTCCTATACTCTATTCCTCTAGAAATGAATGCCAACATTGCATTTGCCTTCTTCACTACTGACTCAACCTGGAGGTTAACCTGAAGGGTATCCTGTAAGGGACTCCCAAGTCCTGTTGCATCTCAGAACTTTGAATCCTTTCCCCATTTAAATAATAGTCTGCCCGTTCATTTCTTCTGCCAAAGTGCATAGCCATACACTTTCCAGCATTGTATTTCATTTGCCACTTCTTTGCCCATTCTTCCAATCTATCCAAGTCTCTCTGCAGACTCTCCGTTTCCTCAGCACTACCAGCCCCTCCACCTATCTTCGTATCATCAGCAAACTTAGCCACAAAGCCATCTATTCCATAATTGTTGATGTACAATGTAAAAAGAAGCAGCCTCAACACAGACCCCTGTGGAACACCACTGGTAACCGGCAGCCAACCAGAATAAGATCCCTTTATTCCCACTCTCTGTTTCCTGCCAATCAGCCAATGCTCTATTCACGTATGTAACTTTCCTGTAATTCCATGGGCTCTTATCTTGTTAAGTAGCCTCATGTGTGGCACCTTGTCAAAGGCCTTCTGAAAATCCAATACAACAGGATAAGACAAGATGCTGGGCTGAGAAGAGGCAGATGGAGTTCAATCTGGAAAAATTGTTAAATGATTCACTTTAGGAGATCAAACTTGAAGGCAGAGGACAAGATTAACAGCAGGATTCATTGCAGTGTGGAAGAATTTGGAGTCCAAGTCCATAGGTCCCTTGAAGTTGCCATGCAGGTTGATAAGGTGGTTAAGAAGGCATGTGGTATGTTGGCCTTCACTGGTTGGGAAGCTGAATTTAAGAGCCAGGAGGTAATGTTGCAGCTCTATAAAACTCTGTTCAGATCACACTTGGAATATTTTGTTCAGTTCTAGTCGACTGATTAGATACGGAATCTTTAGAGAGGGTGCAAAGGAGATTTACCAAGATGTTTCTGAAGGTGAAACAAGATGGACTTTGTTTTCATAGGAGTGGAGAAGACAGAAGAGGGAACTGATAGAGATGTGCAAATCTTGTAGGGCATAGATAGACTGATAATGGGGAGTATGCTTGTCTTAGCATGCTTCCAAAACCAGATGACTGGAGTTTAAAGTAAACATTTGGAGCATTAGTGGAGAAAAAATTCTCTCAATTACCGTAAGGGTGGCTACAATCTGGAACACGACCTGAGGGGTGCCATGGAGTAAGATAGCACTGAAATGGGCTTTTCAGCCCAACTGGTCCATGATGTAAAATAAAATTCCTGGGGATTTGCTCACCTTAATACGCATCAACTCAGTAAATACCCACTTCCTGGTAATATGGATAAGTTTCGAGATGTCACTTCTTAATGTATTACTGTCATTTCTTTGGCATCCATGAATTTCTCCTCAGTAAACACCAAGGAGAAAGAGACATTAAAAATCTCAGCCCTCTTCTGAGGCTCTGAACATAAGGGGTGCTGATCTTCTATACAATAGAATAGACTAGAGCTTTATTGTCATTGCTGAAGACAATGAGATTGCGATGCCCCTCCGGTCTGTGCAAAACAAGTATCATGTACTATAGCTTATTTTAAAAAAAATTCCATGTTTGTATGTAACAAGTGAATTTGATAGTCCATAACACTCCGTAAGACGTGAGAGAAAAGTTCCAAGTAAATTTCATTATCAGAGTATGTATATGTCACCATATACAACCCTGAGATTTATTTTCTTGCAGGTGTACTTAATAAATCCATAATAGAATAATAACTATAAAAGAATCAATGAAAGGCTGCAACAACTTGGGTGTTCAACCAGTGTACAAAAGACAGCAAACTGTCCATATACAAAAAGAAAGAAATAATAATAAATAAATAGACAATAAATATCAAGAACAGTGCTCAATTGGGGATCAGGAGCCTAAGAAGATGAAGTTCACTGAGGTTTGCTGATTGAGTAGAAAAGACAGTGACCTGTGGCAGTTTGGAACTTTGAGCAGTACCCAACTAGCCTGACAAACAAGTTAAAGTAAGGCAGGGGCAAGCAGGATTGGCATTTGTCGGAGTGGCTATCATTGGACTGGTCAGAGTTAGAGTGGGGTTTTTGAGACTTTAGCTCTTCAAGGCTTCAGCAAAGAGAGGCTTGAGTGAGAGAAGGCAAAAAAGCTGTAGGTAAAGTTTTTTTTCTATTTCTACTGTTTGTTGTTTTTCCTTTATAGTTGCTCAGTTAGGAATAGTTGAGATGCATACAGTTTAGTTGAATGCTTCTCTTGCAGGATGTGGGAAGGCAGGGAGACCTCCAGTGTCCCTGAGGACCACAACCGTCAAAATTGCATGCAGCTACAGCTTCTGAGCTGGAACTGGATAAACTCCGGATCATTCAGGAGGCTGAGGGGGTGTTAGTATCACAGCAGAATAAAGGGAATTACAGAGGCATGAGAGGATTGGAGGAGGATACTGGCAGGGATAATGACGAAGCAGAGATGGCTGAAGTTTCTGGGTATAGTTCACAAGGCGCAGGATATATATGCTCCACAGAAAATAAGTAGTTCTTAAATGGCAAGGGTAGGCAACCATGGCTGACAAGGGAAGTTAAGGACTGCATAAAAGCCAAGGAAAGGTAGCAAAAGTGAATGAGAAGTTGGTGGATTGTGAAGCTTTAAAAATCCAACAAAAGGCCACTAAAACAACTACAAGAAGGGAAAAGGTGGAATATGAGGGCAAACTAGCAAATAATATAAAACAGGATACTAAAAGTATTTTCAGTTATATAAAGAATAAAAGGAGTGTGCCAGATGTCCGTGAGTGTCAGGGAGCAGGAGTGAGTGCCATTTCTATTACAAAGGAAAAAGTGCTAGGCAAATTCAAAAGTCTTAAGGTGGATAAGTCACCTGGACCAGATGGACTATATTTCAGAGTCTTGAAAGAGGTTGTTGGAGAGATAATGGATGCATTGGTCATGATCTTTCAAGAATCACTTGATTCTGGCATGGTCCCAGAGGACTGGAAAATTGCAAATGTCACTCCACTCTTTAAAATGGGAGGAAGGCAAAAGAAAGGAAATTATGGGCCAGTTAGCCTAACCTCAGTGGTTAGGAAAGTGTTGAAGTCTATTATTAAGGAAGAGGTTTTGGGGTACTTGGAGACTAATGATAAAATAAGTCAAAATCAGCATGGTTTCTGTAAAGGGAAATTTTGCCTGACAAATCTGGTAGAGTTCTTCAAGGAAGTAACAAGCAGGGTGGACAAAGGAGAGTCAGTGGGTGTCATTTACTTGGATTTTCAGAAGGCAATTGATAATTGAATTGACTTTATTACTTGTGTCCTACATGCACACAAGCAGTAAAAATCTTTACGTTACCTCTCCATCTAAATGTGCAACTTATAGTAATTTGTAATAAATAGTTTCAGTCGAAGCAAGCAGCTGAGAAGAAGGGAGTGAAGAAATTAGGTAGAAAAAGTCATTTTTTTTAAACACTGCTCAGGGAGAAGGGTCTGCACTGCGCAGGCGCATGATGTAGCGCGCCAAGGTTTAAAAGCAGACCACCATATACAGTGGCCATCATCAGAGTAGACTGAGTCAGAGTGGGACGGCTTTGGCTCAACAGGCTTCGGCGAGAACAGGCAGAGGCCAGGGTAGGTTCCGGCAAGTTTTTTGTTCAGATTGTTTAGAGTAGAGAGAATGCCAGGCAGGATGTTGGAATACTCCTCTTGCAGGATGTGGGAAGTCAGGGAGCCCTCCGGTCTCCCTGACAACGGCACCTGCAAGAAGTGCATCCAACTGCAGCTCCTAACAAACCGCATTAGGGAACTGGAGCAGGAGCTGGATGACCTGCGGATCATTTGGGAGAATGAGGAGATTATAGATAGTAGCTACAGGGAGGTAGTTACGCTAAAGGAGCAGAGAACAGGAAATTGGGTCACTGTCAGGTGAGGGAAGAGGAAAGGACAAGCAGAGCAGGGTTCCCCTGTGGCCATTCCCCTCAACAAGAAGTATACTGCATTGGATACTGTTGGGGGGGATGACTTAACCTGGGACAAGCTGCAGTAGCTGGATCTCTGGCACTGAGTCTGGCTCTGCAGTGTAGAAGGGAGGGTGGAAAAAGAGGAGAGCGGTAGTGATAGGGGACTCGATAGTTAGAGGTGCAGATAGGAGGTTCTGTGGTCATGACAGAGAATCCAGGATGGTTTGTTGCCTCCCGGGTGTCAGGGTCAAGGATGTCTCTGATCGCTTGCATGACATTCTGAAGTGGGAGGGTGATCAGCCAGATGTCATGGTGCACATCGGTACCAATGACATAGCACGGAAGAGTGAGGAGGTCCTGGAGAGTGAGTATAGAGAGCTTGGTAGGAAGTTGAAAAGCAGGACCTCAAGGGTGGTGTGCTACATGCCAGTGAGGGTAAGAATAGGATGCTCTGGAGGATGAACAAGTGGCTGAGGAACTGGTGTAGGGGGCAGGGTTTCAGATTTCAGGATCATTGGGACCTCTTCTGGGGCAGGTGGGACCTGTACAAGAGAGACGGGTTACACTTGAACTACAGGGGAACCAATATCCTTTCAGGGAGGTTTGTTAGTGCTATTGAGGAGGCTTTAAACTAGATTTGCAGGGGGATGGGAACCAGAGTGCCAGAGCTGACAGTGTGGCTGGGGTGAAAATAAATGATGTTAAAAGTTCAAGCAAATCCGCTAATAGGTTGTGAGTGGTGGTAAAAATCTTCTGAGGTGTATATATTTCAATGCTATGAGTATTGCGGGGAAGGCGGATGAGTTGAGGGCTTGGATTGACACGTGAAATTATGATGTTATAGCAATTAGTGAAACTTGGCTACAGGAGGGGCAGGACTGGCAGCTTAATATTCCAGGGTTCCGATGTTTCAGATGTGATCGAGGCAGAGGAATGAAAGGTGGGGGAGTAGCATTGCTTGTCAGGGAAAATATTACAGCAGTGCTCAGACAGGACAGATTAGAGGGCTTGTCTACTGAGTCCTTATGGGTGGAGCTGAGAAACAGGGAAGGTATAGCCACATTAGTGGCATTGTATTACAGACCACCCAATAGTCAACGAGAATTGGAAGAGCAAATCTGCAGAGAGATAGCAGGCAACTGCAGGAAACATAAAGTTGTGGTGGTAGGGGATTTTAATTTTCCATATATTGATTGGGACTCCCATACTGTTAGGGGTCTAGGTGGTTTAGAGTTTGTAAAATGTGTTCAGGAAAGTTTTCTAAATCAATATATAGAGGGACCAACTAGAGGGGATGCAATATTGGATCTCCTGTTTGGAAACAAGTTAGGACAAGTGACGGAAGTCTGTGTAGGGGAGCACTTTGGTTCTAGTGATCATAACACCATTAGTTTCAACTTGATCATGGACAAGGATAGATCTGGTCCTAGGGTTGAGGTTCTGAACTGGAAGAAGGCCAAATTTGAAGAAATGAGAAAGGATCTAAAAAGCGTGGATTGGGACAGGTTGTTCTCTGGCAAAGATGTGATCTGTAGGTGGGAAGCCTTCAAAGGAGAAATTTTGAGAGTGCAGAGTTTGTATGTTCCTGTCAGGATTAAAGGCAAAGTGAATAGGAATAAGGAACCTTGGTTCTCAAGGGATATTGCAACTCTGATAAAGAAGAAGAGGGAGTTGTATAACATGGATAGCAAACAGGGACTAAATAAGGTGCTTGAGTAGTATAAGAAGTGCAAGAAAATACTTAAGAAAGAAATCAGGAAGGCTAAAAGAAGACATGAGGTTGCCTTGGCAGTCAAAGTGAAGGATAATCCAAAGAGCTTTTACAGGTATATTAAGAGCAGAAGGATTGTAAGGGATAAAATTGGTCCTCTTGAAGATCAGAGTGGTCGGCTTTGTGCGGAACCAAAGGAAATGGGGGAGATCTTAAATAGGTTTTTTGCGTCTGTATTTACTAAGGAAACTGGCATGAAGTCTATGGAATTAAGGGAAACAAGTAGTGAGATCATGGAAACTGTACAGATTGAAAAGGAGGAGGTGCTTGCTGTCTTGAGGAAAATTAAAGTGGATAAATCCCCGGGACCTGACAGGTTGTTCCCTCGGACCTTGAAGGAGACTAGTGTTGAAATTGCAGGGGCCCTGGCAGAAATATTTAAAATGTCGCTGTCTACAGGTGAGGTGCCGGAGGATTGGAGAGTGGCTCATGTTGTTCCATTGTTTAAAAAGGGATCGATAAGTTTAGGGTGAGGGGGGGAAAGTTTAAAGGGAACATTGGGGGGGCTTCTTCACACAGAGAGTGGTGGGAGTATGGAATGAGCTGCCAGACGAGGTGGTAAATGTGGGTTCTTTTTTAACATTTAAGAATAAATTGGACAGATACATGGATGGGAGGTGTATGGAGGGATATGGTCCGTGTGCAGGTCAGTGGGACTAGGCAGAAAATGGTTCGGCACAGCCAAGAAGGGCCAAAAGGCCTGTTTCTGTGTTGTAGTTTCTATGGTTATGGTTTCTAAGTAATCCAGGAAATTATAGGCCGGTAAATTTAACATTGGTAGTAGGTAAGTTATTGGAGGAAGTACTAAGAGACAGAATCTACAAGCATTTGGATAGACAGGGACCTATTAGGGAGAGTCAACATGGCTTTGTGCGTGGTAGGTCATGTTTGACCAATCTATTGGAGTTTTTCGAGGAGGTTACCAGGAAAGTGGATGAAGGGAAGGCAGTGGATATTGTCTACATGGACTTCAGTAAGGCCTTTGACAAGGTCCTGCATGGGAGGTTAGTTAGGAAAATTCAGTCACTAGGTATACATGGAGAGAATTGCTTCTCCGAGTGGAGGCCTGTGACTAGTGGTGTGCCACAGGGATCAGTGCTGGGTCCATTGTTATTTGTCATCTGTATCAATGATCTGGATGATAATGTGGTAAATTGGATCAGCAAATTTGCTGATGATACAAAGATTGGAGGTGTAGTAGACAGTGAGGAAGGTTTTCAGAGCCTGCAGAGGGACTTGGACCAGCTGGAAAAATGGGCTGAAAAATGGCAGATGGAGTTTAATACAGATAAGTGTGAGGTATTGCACGTTGGAAGGACAAACCAAGGTCGAACATACAGGGTTAATGGTAAGGCACTGAGGAGTGCAGTGGAACAGAGGAATCTGGGAATACAGATACAAAATTTCCTAAAAGTGGCATCACAGGTAGATAGGGTCGTAAAGAGAGCTTTTGGTACATTGGCCTTTATTAATCAAAATATTGAGTATAAGAGCTGGAATGTTATGATGAGGTTGTATAAGGCATTGATGAAGCCGAATCTGGAGTATTGTGTTCAGTTTTGGTCACCAAATTACAGGAAGGATATTAATGTTGAAAGAGTGCAAAGAAGGTTTACAAGGATGTTGCCGGGACTTGAGAAACTCAGTTACAGAGAAAGGTTGAATAGATTAGGACTTTATTCCCTGGAGCGTAGAAGAATGAGGGGAGATTTGATAGAGGTATATGAAATTATGATGGGTATAGATAGAGTGAATGCAAGCAGGCTTTTTCCTCTGAGGCAAGGGGAGAAAAAAACGGGAGGACATGGGTTAAGGGTGAGGGGGGAAAAGTTTAAAGGGAACATTAGCGGGGGCTTCTTCACATAGAGAGTGGTAGGAGTATGGAATGAACTGCCAGACGAGATGGTAAATGCTGGTTCTTTTTTAACATTTAAGAATAAATTGGACAGATACATGGATGAAAGGTGTATGGAGGGATATGGTCCATGTGCAGGTCAGTGGGACTAGGCAGAAAATGGTTCGGCACAGCCAAGAAGGGCCAAAAGGCCTGTTTCTGTACTGTAGTTTTTCTATGGTTTCTATAGTATGTACAATAGGACAGTCAATATAACATAGATACACAGTTGAATCAGCATGAATTGATCAGTGATGGCCTGGTGGAAGAAGCTGTCCCGGAGCCTGTTGGTCCTGGCTTTTTATGCTGTGGTACTATTTCCCAGATGGTATCAGCTGGAACAATTTGTGTTTGGGGTGACTTAGGTCCCCAATAATCCTTTGGGTCCTTTTTACACACCTGCCTTTGTAAATGTCCTGAATAGTGGGAAGTTCACATCGACAGAGTCCTGTGATTGAGGGAAGTACAGTTCCCATACCAAGCAGTGATACCGTCAGGCAGGATGCTCTCAGTTGTGCTGTAGAAATTTCTTAGAATTTGGGGCCTGTACCAAACTTCTTCAACCGTCTGAGGTGAAAGAGGCGCTGTTGTGCCGTTTCCAGCACATAGCCGGTACGTACAGACCACGTAAGATCCTCGGTGATATGTATGCCGAGAAACTTAAAGCTGTTCACCCTCTCAACCCCAGATCCATTGGTGTCAATAGAGGCTAGTCTGTCTCCACTCCTCCTGTAGTCCACAACCAGCTCCTTTGTTTTTGTGTCATTGAGGGAGAGGTTGTTTCCTTGACACCACTGTGCCAGGGTGATGACTTCTTTCCTGTAGGTCACCTTGTTATTGTTTGAGATAAGGCCAATCAATGTAGTATCATCAGCTAATTTAATTAGCAGAGTGGAACTGTGGTGGTGACACAGTCATGGGTATACAGAGAGTAAAGGAGGGGACTTAGGACACAACCCTGAGGGGCACCTGTGCCACACATGAGGCTGCTTAACAAAATAAAATCCTATGGTGTTACAGGAAAGAAACTGGCATGGATAGAGGAATGGCTGATAGGCAAGAGACCGCGAGTGGGAATAAAGGGGGACATTTCTTGGTGGCTGCCAGTGATTAGTGGTGTTCTGAGGGTGTCAGTATTGGGGCCGTTACTTTTCACATTTGTCAGAATTTTAGATAATGGAATTGATGGTAGTGCTGAGGAAACAATGTGATTGCAGCAGGACTTGGACAAATTGGAAGAATGGGCAAGAAAAGTGGCAAATGGAATAGAGTGTTGGGAAATGTACGATAATGCATTTTAGTAAAAGGACTAATAGTGCGGACTGTTATCTAAATGGGGAGAAGGTTCAAACATCCGAGGTGCAGGGGGACTTGGGAGTCCTCATGCAAGACTCTCAGAAGGTTAATTTACAGGTGAGTCTGTGGTAAAGAAGGCAAATACAATGTTGGCATTTATTTCAAGGGGAAGAGAATATAAAAATAAGGAGATAATGCTGAGACACTAGTTAGGCCGCACTTGGAGTATTGTCAACAGTTTTGGGCCACGTATCTCAGAAAAAATTGTGTGGTCATTGGAGGGAGTCCAGAGGAGGTTCACAGTGATGATTCCTGGAATGAAGGGGTTAACATGTGGGGACTGTTTGGCAGCTTTGGGCCAGTACTCACTGAAATTTAGAAGAATGCAGGGACATCCCTTTGAAACTGAGATTCTGGACACTTGGGGGTGGAAAAGACCTATGAATTGCTCAGAGACTGATTTTTACTGGCCCCAAATGAAGTCGGAGATTGAAGAATATTGCAAGTTGCACATTCGATGCATACGGCAGAAGACACTGCCTACGTGGGCAGCTCCCTAGTTTCAATTGCAGAATGCGGGGCCTCTGGACATGGTGTGTATGGATTTCCTGTCAACAGAACCCGATGCCAGCAACACAGTGAATGTCTTATTCATCATGGACCACTACACCAGATATGCTCAGGCTTTTCCTACCAAGGACCAGGGATTGTCCACTGTAGCCAAAGTGTTATGGGAGAAGTATTTCATTTATTATGGCCTCCCCAGGTGGCACACAGTGATCAGGGATGGGATTTCGAGAGCAGACTCATCCATGAGTTACTGGGCATGTTTGGAGTGGAGAAGTCGAGGACAGGGTGATCCCCAGCCAGAGAGGTTTAACTGGACCTTGCTAGACATTCTCAGGACCCTGGAGATCTGCAGGAAGAGCAGGTGAATTCAACATATTGGACATCTGGTTCACAGTTACAACTGTACCCAAAATAAGCCTACTGGGTACTCACCGTACTATCTGATGTCTGCGCGCGAGGCAAGGTTACCCATTGACCTTTGTTTTAGGACTGACGAGGGCGACCTACCACCGAAGACTTATGTGAAGTATGTATCTTATATGAGAAGAGAGCTGAAAAGGGCTTATGAATTAGCTGGAGTCGTGGCTGCCAAACAGAATCAAGGGAGTGAGAGGAGGTACAATCAAAAGGTGAGGTTCTCCCAACTCCTGCCAGGAGACAGAGTCCTCATAAGGAAATTGGGGCTACCTGGGAAACATAGGTCAGCTGACCGCTATGTTTCACACACCCGATGTGGTGGAGAGTCAGATGCCAAACCTACCAGTTTTCTGGGTGAAACCAGAGGATGGGAATGGGCCTGTCAAGATCCTCCATCAGAACCACTTGCTGCCCCTGGGACAAGAGGTGCAGGTAGACCCAGAGCCTACACCTAGTAAGAGGACTCAGTGGAAACGCTGGGCAACTGCAGGGCCAACAGCAGGAGAAGTTAAGCCGGCCCCCACCCCTGAGAGGGATACTGATTTGGAGGATGAGGACCTGGATGTGTGGTATATGCTGCCTTTTGCTCACTCCCTATTGTTTGAGGAAGAGACTTCCAGCTTTCTCCTGCTGAATCAGGTGAAGTGGGGTGGGGGCCTGTCTGTGGACAGCCTGGGTTGCAGTGGGACCCTGGAAATGATGAAGTGGGGCTTGACCATGGGACAGAGGGGTCTGAGTTGCAGGTGGGAACAAGTGAAAGGTCAGGGGAGGCCTCACCAGGTAAACTGGAAGTATCCCCAGTAGTGTCTGAACCTAAAGAGTTAGGTGAGGGGGTCTCAGAGAATTAGGAGACCACTGGATAGGCTGACCTATATAGCACCAGGGGGACAGAGTGTGACCCCTACAGTTTTGGGGAGCTAGGTCACTGTCTTGTGCACCTGGATTGGACTTTGTGTTTTGTAGGAAGGGTTGGCAAATTATCTCAATGTCATGAAGACATGACTAAATTTGGTGGGGGAGAGTGTTACACGCTGTAAGGTTTCACTGCTAATGTAATGGTTTCTCTGTAGCAGTAATGTTTGGGTTATGACTAGAGATAATGGGGGCTTTGGGATGTGCGCTATCCAGTGAGGGGCATGTTGTTTCTTTCTTGTGGGAGAAGGAATTTCGCAGTCTTTTGTCAGCGAAGGATGGTGAGAAGAGGCGAGTGGGGAGAGTTGGTAGTCTGCTGATGGAGTGGACTTGGAGAGAGGGTCCGTGACGCTTGGAGGAGGTCAATGGGGAGCAATGAGCTCCAGACTGTTTCATGTAAATGTGCCCTTTTTCTTTCTCGTTTCTTTACCAACCATATAGTTAAATTAAGAATTATAAAGCTTGATTGTTTAATTGCATATTGTGTACTGTTTGTTATTTTGTGGTACTGATTTGTAACGGGGAACACATCATGCAGCATCCACCCAAACAAGATTTCTCAAGTTTGGCCGGGCCGGAGGCTGTCTTCCCCTAGATTAATCCATTAGCTGAACCTGAGGGTTACAAGAGGTAAGGAGGAATTTTTTTTAGTCAGAGAGTAGTGAATCTGTGGAATGCTCTGACACAGACTGTGGTGGAGGCCAAGTCCGTGGGTATATTGAAGGCAGATGTTGATATTTTCTTGGTTGGCTAGGGCATCAAAGGACATGGTGAGAATGCAGGTGTGTGGAGTTGAGTGGGATCTGGGATCGGTCATGATGGAATGGTGGAGCAGACCTGATGGGGTGAATGGCCCAATTCTGCTCCTATGTCTTATGGTTGAGGACATAAAGTGAGGTAGTTATACTCAAGATGCAGGACACTGGAGACTGGGTGACAGTCAGTAAGATGAAAGGGGTTAAGCTATCAGTACAGATCATCCTTGTGGCCATTCCCCTCAACAACAGGTTTGCCACTTTGGATACTGTTGAAAACAAGAGCAAATCTGCAGGTGTTGGAAAATCAAGCTACACACACAAAATGTTGGAGGAACTCAGCAGTCCAGGCAGCATCTAGGGAAAGAGTACAGTTGATGTTTCCGGCAGAACATGCCATACTTTTGAAAAATATTTCCTAGCAGAGGAAAATCACAGCAGTCAGGTTTCCAGCACTGAGTCCAGTTCTGTGACTCGGAAAGGGGGCGGGGGGAGAGCCAAGATGTGGTGATGGGGAATTTGTTAGGGGAACAGAAAGGAGGTTCTGTGAACACAAATGAGATTCGCAGATGGTATATTGTCTCCTGGGTACCAGGGTCTGGGATATCTTGGAACGAGTCCTCAACACTCTTAAGTGGGAGGGTGAACAGCTAGAGATCGTGATCCATGAAGGTACCAATGACATGGGTAGGACAAGTGATGAGGTTCTGCATAGGGAGTTCAGGGAATTAGGTGCCAATTTAAGGGCAGAACTGCCAAGGTTGTGATCTCGGGATGCTAGCTGTGCCACGTACTAGTAAGGCCAGAAATAGGAAGATTATACAGCTTAACTCGTGGCTAAGGAGTTGGTTAGGAGGGAGGGCACAAGGTTTTTGGATCATTGGGCTCTCTTCCAGGGAAGATGGGACCTGTACAGAAAGGACAGTTTGCACCTGATCTAGAAGAGGACCAGCAGGAAGGTTTGCTAGCGCTGAACTGAGGTGAGGGGATTTAAACTAGAGTTGCATAGGGATGGGAACCAGAGTACCAAGGCAGATAGTGGAGACAAATTACCGCAGACAGGAATCAAAACGTTGAGCATGGTGCAAATAATGTCCTGAGCTGCAATAATTTCAATGCATTAACTATCATAGGAAAGTTAGATGAGCTCAGGGCATGGATTAATTTCTGGAACGCATTTGATTAACTCTATCCCATCCACCCTTTTTACAGTACATAGAAGTCCCATTGAGTAAGTGTGCAATACTTAATCTGCAATTAGGAAATGAAAACATAAGATCATAATACATAGGAGCAGAATTAGGTTACCTGGCCAGTCAAATCTGCTCCGCCATTGAATAATGGCTGACCCTTTTCTCTCCTCCTCAGCCCCACTCCTCAGCCTTTTCCCCGACCTTCGTGCCATGTGCAATCAAGAACCGAACAATCTCTGCCTTAAAGAAGGCAAAGAGTGGTTGTAGATGGGTCATATTCTGCATGGAAGTCGGTGACCAGTGGTGTGCCTCAGGGATCTGTTCTGGGACCCCTACTCTTAGTGATTTTTATAAATGTCCTGGATGAGGAAGTGGAGGGATGAGTTAGTAAATTTGCTGATGTCACAAAGGTTGGGGATGTTGTGGATAGTGTGGAGGGCTGTCAGAGGTCACAGTGGGACATTGATAGGATGCAAAACTGTGCTGAGAAGTGGCAGATGGAGTTCAACCTGGATAAGTGTGAGGTTGTTCATCTTGGTAGGTCAAATATGATGGCAGAATATAGCATTAATGGCAAGACTCTTGGCAGTGCGGAGAATCAGAGGGATCATGGGGTCTGAGTCCTTAGGACACTCAAAGCTGCTATGCAGGTTGACTCTGTGGTTAAGAAGGCATACGGTGCATTGGCCTTCATCAATTGTGGGATTGAGTTTAAGAGCCGAGAGGTAATGTTGTAGCTATATAGGACCCTGGTCAGAGCCCACTTGGAGTACAGTATGCTCAATTTTGGTCCTCACTACAGGAAGGATGTGGAAACCATAGAAAGGATGCAGAGGAGATTTACAAGGATGTTGCCTGAATTGGGGGGCATGTCTTATGAAAATAGGTTGAATTAACTCAACCTTTTTCTCCTTAGAGCAACAGAGGATGAGAGGTGACCTGATAGAGGTGTACAAGATATTGAGAGACATTGATCGTGTTGATAGTCGGAGGCTTTTTCCTGGGTCTGAAATGGCTAGTATGAGAGGGCATAGTCTTAAGGTGCTTGGAAGTAGGTACAGAGGAGATATCAGGGTAAGTTTTTTCTGCAGAGAGTGGTGAGTGTGTGGAATGGGCTGCCGGCAGCCGTGGTGGAGGCAGAAATGATAGGTCTTTTAAGAGACTCCTGGATGGCTACAGGGAGCTTAGAAAAATAGAGGTTTTTGGGCCTAGGTAGTTCGAAGGTGAGGACATGTTCGGCACAGCTTTGTGGGCTGAAGGGCCTGTTTTGTGCTGTAGGTTTTTCTATGTTTTTATGTTTCTAATACATTCAATCACCTGGCCTTCACAGCTTCCTGTGGTAACGAATTCAATAAATTCATCACCCTTTGGCAAAAGAAATTTCTCCGCATCTCTATTTTAAATGGACACCTCTCTCTCCTGAGGCTGTGTCGTCTTGTTGTAGACTACCCCACCATGGTCCTCTTGTTGTAGACTGCCCCACCATGGTAGATATCCTTTGCACACCTACTCTGTCTAGGCTTTTCAACCTCCGAAAGGTTTCAATGAGATCCCCCCCCTCATCCTTCTAAATTCTAGTAAGTACAGACCCGAAGCCATCAAACGATCCTTGTATGATAACCCTTTTTTTTGTAATTTATTTTTTATTGAATTTTATCATCAAACATTTCCATAAGATGTATTTCAGATACTGTACATATATATCATATAATCATTTGTCACAAATCTCCACATATTTATCTGAGGTATACACTTATGGAAAGGAGAGGAAAGAAAGAACAATCTGAAGAAGAAAACTATGTACAGAGTAGGGAGAGATTTTTTTTTACAACATATTCATTGACTTGTGAGAATAAAATCAGGCCTGTGAGGTGTTATGTAGTTAAACCATTTTTCCCAGTATGAATCAAATTGTTCCAACTTATGATTAACAGATGCTGTTATCTTCTCCATTTTGTAAATATCCATTGTAATTTTCATCCATACATTTAAAGTTGGGCTCTCCTGTGATAACCATTTCCTGGTAAGGGTCTTTTTACTAGCCGCCAGCAGTACATTCATAGAAACATAGAAACATAGAAAATAGGTGCAGGAGTAGGCCATTCGGCACTTCGAGCCTGCACCGCCATTCAGTATGATCATGGCTGATCATCCAACTCAGAACCCTGTACCAGCCGTCCCTCCATACCCCCTGATCCCTTTAGCCACAAGGGCCATATTTATTAAATATTCATTCATTAAATATTTATCTCTTTTCAACCATTCTTGAAGTATATACGCAAAATATATGGTCTTACTCTCTAAGGGTATTTCACATTTAAAAATGTCTTGTAGGGCATTATGTATCCCACTCCAATGGTCTTTGATAATGGGGCGATCCCAGAAAATATAATAGTGGTTTGCATTTTGATTTCCACAATTTCTCCAGCAAGCAGAGATGTTACTATCATAATGGGATTTCTGAGAGGGTGTAATAAAATATCTTGTCAAGTTTTTCCACCTGAACTCACTCCATTTCTGTGAACTGGTACACTTCCATTGATACCTCCAAATTATTGTCCAGTCTTCCTCAGATATTATTATCCCTCCCTCCTTCTCCCATTTTGTTTTAATGTATGAAGTCGAATGTGTTTTAAGATTTTACAAACCCTTATAAACACTTGAAATTATTCTACTACCGTTGTCTGAATTATATGCTTTTCTAAATAGCTCTATCAGACATGTACTTGCCTTGGTTACATTTTTAACCATCCTATTAACATACTGTCACATCTGTAAATACCAGTAAAAGTTTTGTTTTTCTAATAAGTGTTTCTCTTTGAGCATTTTAAAACTGAACAGTGTTCCTCCTTTCATTATATTGCAAATAGCTGTTATTCCTTTAGCTGTCCAGTCCTTAAATCTAGCATCCAGCTTATTCGGCGTAAAATCCGAGTCATATGCACACCATTTAAGAATTGCAATGTCTCTCTCTAGTTTATATTCTTTTATAATAGTTTCCCATATTTTAAAAGTCCATTGCACCCATGGGTTGTCAATATTATTTATGTAATCTTGTAGGTTGTTATCAGCCAAAATTGCCTGTATGGGGATGGAAAGTATCCTCTCCTCAATGTTTTTCCATTGAGCGTCATATGATGGGTTGCACCAGCATATCATGGCTCTCAACTGTGCTGCAAAATAATAATCTCTAAGAGAAGGTAGACCCCATCCCCCTTTTCCTTTGCTAATTGCAAAGTTTTGAGACAAATTCTAGGCCTTTTACCTTGCCATATATATCTTGATAGCATCTTGTCCCATTCATTGAATTGATTTTGGTTAATCTCTATTGGTAGGGTCTGAAAGAGATATAGTAGTCTGGGCAATATATTCATTTTAATAGATTCAATCCTTCAACTGAGACCAAGAAAAGGAATTAGGTTCCATCTTGTTATATCTTCCTTAATTTTTTTATATATAGGCTGATAATTGCATTCTGGTAATTTTGCCAAATCTTTTGGCATAGTGATGCCCAAATATTTGACGGACTCTGTTTGCCATGCCCAAGGATATCTACTTTCAATTTCTCTTGGTGGGCTATAGTTATATGAAAGTAGTTGGGTTTGATCTAAGTTGATCTTGTATTCTGATAATTGGCCATATTGTTCAATGGATTGCATCAATTTAGGTAAAGAGTATGTTGGTTACCCTAGATAGATCAAAATGTCATCCACATAACAGGCCAATTTATGCTCTGTCCCTTTAATAGTAATTCCCCTGATATCATCATTTTGTCTGACGTGTTGAACTAATAGTTCCAGATATAATGCGAAGAGTAGCGGTGACCATGCACAACCCTGTCTCATGCCCATTTCTAGGGTAAAACTATTAGATAAATATCCATTGATTTTAATCCTGGCAGTTGGATTGTCGTATAGTGCCTGTATAGTTTTAATAATTATGTGATGTAGACCAAATCTATGTAAAACTTCCAATTAACCAAATCAGATGTCATTTCAGCATCCACGCTTATCACTATTGCTTCAATTTCATTTTTTTGTGTATGATCCATAATGTGAAGTGTCCTTCGTATATTGTCTTGTGTTTGACGTTGTTGTATAAAACCAGTCTGATCATTATGTATCAGTGTGGGTAGAAACTCTTCTAATTGTTTGGCCATAATGGAAGTAAATATTCTATAATCCACATTAAGAACAGATATTGGTCGAAATGAGCCACATTCCATTTATCCTTGCCTTCTTTCGGTGTAGCTGAGGTTATCGCCTCCTTCCAGCTGGGTGGCATTTGAGCCTTTCTTAGGACCCAGTTCAGTGTGGGGAGTAAAACAGGAATTAACTCACTTCTAAACTCTTTATACCACTCTGCCGTATATCCATCTGATCCTGGTGACTTGCTTAATTTAAGCCTACTAATTGCAGTTTTTAGTTCAGCTTCAGTTATGTCAGCAGTCATCGTTCTATTTTGTTCTTTGCTTAAAGTGGGTAACTCTAAAGAATTCAGGAAGGTGTCAATTTGGGTTATACTTCCCCCTGGAACTTTGGAATATAGAGTTTTGTAAAACATTTCAAAAGCTTCTTGAATTTCACTTAGCTTATTTTTTTAATCACTTTTGTTCTTGGATCCCTAATTCTATGAATTGTATTTTCTGTTATCTTTTTTTCAGTTTCCAAGCCAGTATTTTCATAGATTTAGATCCACTTTCATAGTGTCTCTGTTTCAGAAGCATTAAATTTTCTGATTTCTTGTGTATCCAAACTATTAATTTCATTCCTAATTTTTTAAAATTTCCTTTAGTGTATCCTGTGCCAAACTCAATTCTTTTTCTAGTTCCTTCAGCTTATTTTGTAATTCCTCTAATGTTTTATTCCTTATTTTTTTCTTATATGAAGGTATCGCTATAATTTTCCCTCTTAAGACAGCCTTCAGAGTATCCCATAGAATGGGAGGGTTTTTTTTAAGCATGTTGTACCAGACATTCAGCCATTCTTGTTTGGCACGTGGTGTCAGTATTAACCGGGTCACGTTATGAACGTTCCTGACTCGATCCTTGTCTCTTTTACGAGGCTGAGTGGCTAGCTCGACACTCAACCTGACACGGATGGAAAGGGTGCTCGGGGGTGGCCGGACCTGGATTCGAACTCGGGAACCTTCGCTCCGGAGTTTGGCGCTGATCTCGCTGCACCACCAGCCGGCCACTATCATTGAATTCTAAGTAAAGACCAATTTCTTTTTTAATTTGTTCCTTAAAATAGGGATCATTGAGTAGACTTGAATTTAGTTTCCAAATAGTATTCTTTAGTTATAGGTCAAAATCAACAGATAAATATATAGGCGCATGGTCACTTACATCTATTGTCCCAATTCCACAGGTGATTATTTTGTCTCTTATCTTTTCCAAATGTTATGAAATAGTCTGTTCTTGTATATACGGAATGGGGTCAGAATAATGAGTGTAATCCCTTCTGTCGGGGAAAAGGTCCCTCCATATATCAATTAGACCAACATCCTCATAAAGAGCTTTAACTTTCTTATGCAGACACGAGGAAATCTGCAGATGCTGGAAATTCAAGCAACACCCACAAAAAATGCTGGTGAACACAGCAGGCCAGGCAGCATCTATAGGAAGAGGTACAGTCGACGTCTCGGGCCGAGACCCTTCGTCAGGACTAACTGAAAGAGGAGATAGTAAGAGATTTGAAAGGGGGAGGGCGAGTTCCGAAATGATGGGAGAAGACAGGAGGAGAGGTATGGATCTAAGAGCTGGAGAAGGGAGAGGATCATAGGATGGGAAGCCTGGGGAGATAGAAGGGGGGAGGGGAGCCCAGAGGGTGGAGAGCAGGCAAGGAGTTATAGTGAGAGGGACAGAGGGAGAAAAAAGAGAGAGAAAAAAGGGGGGAAAAAAAATATATATATATATAAAATAGATAAATAAGGGATGGAGATCGGTGGGGAAGGGATTGGGGGGGACGAATGGACAAGGGAATCGTGTAGGGAGCGATCCTTGCGGAAAGCAGGGGGGGGGGGTGAAAGATGTGCTTAGTGGTGGGATCCCGTTGGAGGTGGCGAAGGTTACGGAGAATAATATGTTGGACCCAGAGGCTGGTGGGATGGTAGGTGAGGATAAGGGGAACCCTATTCCTAGTGGGGTGGTGGGAAGATGGGGTGAGAGCAGATGTACGTGAAATAGGAGAGATGTGTTTGAGAGCAGAGTTGATGGTGGAGGAAGGGAAGCCTCTTTCTTTCAAAAAGGAAGACCTCTCCGTCCTGGAATGAAAAGCCTCATCCTGAGAGCAGATGCGGTGGAGACGAAGGAATTGCGAGAAGGGGATAGCATTTTTGCAAGAGACAGGATGGGAAGAGGAATAGTCCAGGTAGCAGTGAGAGTCCGTAGGCTTATAGTAGACATCAGTACATAAGCTGTCTCCAGAGATAGAGACAGAAAGATCAAGAAAGGGGAGGGAGGGAGGGGAGGGAGGGAGAGGGAAATGGACCAGGTAAACTTGAGGGCAGGGTGAAAGTTGGAGGCAAATTTAATGAAGTCAACGAGCTCAGCATGCGTGCAGGAAGCAGCGCCAATGCAGTCGTCGATGTAGCGAAGGAAAAGAGGGGGACAGATACCAGTATAGGTTTGGAACCTGGATTGTTCCACAAAGCCAACAAAAAGGCAGGCATAGCTAAAACCCATACGGGTGCCCATAGCTACACCTTTAGTTTGGAGGAAGTGGGAGGAGCCAAAGGAGAAATTGTTAAGAGTAAGGACTAATTCCCCTAGACGGAGGAGAGTGGTGGTAGAGGGGAACTAGTTAGGTCTGGAATCCAAAAAGAAGTGGAGAGCTTTGAGATCTTCCTGGTGGGAGATGGAGGTATATAGGGACTGGGCATCCATGGTGAAAATAAAGCAGTGGGGGCCAGGGAACTTAAAATCATTGAAAAGATTCAGAACGTGAGAAGTGTCATGAACATAGGTGGGAAGGGATTGAACAAGGGGGGATAAAACAGTGTCGAGGTATGCAGAAGTAAGTACAGTGGGGCAGGAGCAAGCTGAGACAATGGGTCTACCTGGGCAGGCAGGTTTGTGGATCTTGGGTAGGAGGTAGAAACGGGACGTGCGGGGTGTGGGAACTATAAGGTTGGTAGCAGTGGATGGGAGATCCCCTGTGTGGATAAAGTTGGTGATGGTGTGGGAGACAATGGCCTGGTGCTCCTTAGTGGGGTCATGATTGAGGGGTAAATAAGAAGAGGTATCCGCGAGTTGATGCTTTGCCTCGGCAGGGTAGAGGTCAGTACGCCAGACTACAACAGCAACCCCCCTTATCGGCGGGTTTTATAGTAAGGTTAGGATTAGTGCAGAGGGAGTGGAGAGCAGAGGGTTCAGAAGGAGTGAGGTTGGAGTGGGAACAAGGTGTGGTGAAGTCGAAACGGTTGATGTCCCGTCGGCAGTTAGCAATAAAGAGATCCAGAGCAGGCAGAAGACCAGAGCGGGGTGTCCATGAAGAGGAGGAGGGTTGAAGACGGGAGGAGGGGTCATTGGTGGGGGTGGGAGAGTCCTTGCCGAAGAAGTGGGCTTGAAGACGGAGCCGGCGAAAGAAGAGTTCAGCATCATGGCGTACGAGGTAGGGTTCCCCTTGTCCTAGCCTACCAGCCTCCGGGTCCAACATGTAAACTTTAGGGTGTTCTGCACAAGGAATCCCAAGTCCTTTTGCCTCTCAGATTTTTGGATTTTCTCCTCATTTAGAAAATGATCAGCACGTTTATTTCTACTACCGAAGTGCATGACCTTGCATTTTCCAACATTGTATTTTATTTGTCACTTCTTACCTATTCTCCTGATCTGTCTAAGTCCTTCTGCAGCCTGCCTATTTCTTCAACACTACCTGTGCCTCATCTGAGTCAATGATGAACAGCATAAAAGAAATGGTCCCAACACTAGCCCCTGTGGAACACCCCTAGCCACTGGCAGCCAACCATAAAAGGAACCTTTTATTCCCAGTCACTGTTTCCTACCAATCAGCCAATACTCTAACTGTACCAGTGACTTTCCTGTAATACCATGGGCTCTTAACTTGGTAAGCAGTCTCATGTATGGCAGCTTGTCAAAGGCCTTCTGACAGTCCAAATATTCAACATCCACAACATTCCCTTTATCTATCCTACTTGTAATCTGCTTAAAGAATTCCAACAGGTTCGTCAGGCAAGGTTTTACCTGAAGGACAGGGCAGTTGTCAGAAGTTTATGTAGGGGAACTTTGAAACTAATTGCTTTGTGATCACTAGATGCAAAGTAAAAATGTGAAATGATGGGTCTGGTCCATGGGTTGAGATTCTAAATTGGAGAAAGGCCAATTTTGATGGTATCTGAAATGATCTGGCAAGTCTGGGTTGGGACAGAGTGTTTTCTGGCAAGGGTGTACTTGGTAAGTGGGACACCTTCAAAAGTGGAGGATCAGAATGCATGACTCCAGAAGAAATGGGGGAAAACATTAAATGCATTTGTTTTTGTATCTGTATTTACTCAGGATAAGGACACTGAGTTTATAGAAGTGAGGCAAAGTGGCGTCAACTTCATGGACTCTGTACAGATTACAGAGGAGGAGGTGCTTGAAGTCTTGAAGCAAATTAGTGTGGATAAATCTCTAGGCCCTGACAAGGTGTTCCCTCAGCAAGTGCAGAAATTGCTAGTGCCTTAGTAGAGATATTTAAACAATCATTAGTGACAGGTGACCAACCTCTCATGAGGGACCTTGTCAAAGGCCTTGCTAAAGTCCATGTAGACAGCATCCACTGCCTTGCCTTCATCAACTTCCATGGTAATTTCTTTGAAAAACTCTGTTAGATTGGTTAGACGTGACCTACCATACATGAAGCCATGCTGACTATCCTTAATCAGTCCAAGTTTATTCAAATAAATGTACATTTGGTCCCTTACAATACCTGCCAATAACTTACCCACAACTGATGTCAGGCTTACCACCTATAAATTCCTGGTTTATTTTCCAAGCCTTTCTTAAACAGCAGAACAAATTGGCTGTCCTAGATAGCATGGCTTTATGTATGGTAGGTCATGTCTAATCAATCTTAAGAGCTTTTTGAAGAAATTACCAGGAAAGTTGATGAAGGCGAGACAATGGATATTGTCTACATGGACTTTAATAAGGCCTTTGACGAGGTCTCGCATGGGAGGTTGGTCACGAAGGTTCAGTTTCTCGGCATTTAAGATGAAGCAATTAATTAGATCAGACTTTGCTTTCTGCAAGAAACTAGAGAATGATAGTAGATGGTTGCCTTTCTGTTTGGAGGCCTGTGACATGTGGATTGTGGCAGGGATTGGTGCTGGATCCATTGTTGTTGGTCATCTATAACAACGATCTGGATGATAATGTGGTTAACTGGATCAGCAAGTTTTCAGATGACACCAAGACTGGGAGTGTAGTGGACAACAAGGAAGACTACCAAGCATCGGGTTCTGGACCAGCTGGAAAAATGAGATGAAAAATAGCAGATGGAATTTAATGAAACAAGTGTGAGGTGTTGCACTTTGGTAAGACCAACCAGGACAGGTCTTACACAGTTATCAGAAGGATACTGAGGAGTGTGGTTGAACAAAGGGATCTGGGAATACAGGGTCATACTTAATTGAAAGTGGTATCACAGGTTGATAGGGTAGTAAAGAAAGCTTTTGGCAAAATTGACCTTCATAAATCAAAGTGTTGAATACAGGAGAAGGGATATTTAAGTTGTGTAAAACATTTGCCAGGCCTAATTTGGAGTATTGTGTGCAATTTTGGTCACCTACCTACAGGAAAGATATAAATAACGTTGAAACGGTACACAGAGAATTTACAAGTACATTGCCAGGTTTGGAGGACCTGAGTTATAACAAAAGATGGAATAGGTTAGGGTTTGATTCCTTGGAACAGTGAAGATTGAGAGGAGATTTGATAAGAGGATACAAAATTATGAAGGGTGTAGATGGGGTAAATACATACAGGCTTTTTCCACTGAGGTTGGGTGGGGCTACAACTAGAGGTCATGGCTTAAGGGTGAAAGGTGAAAAGTTTAAGGAGAACATGAGGGGAAACTGTACTTTTCTATGACATGAGATGGTAAGTCCGTAGGTTGTCATAACAGTCCAGTGATGGGGTAGGTGATGTTGAATGAAGTTATCCCTTTTGGTTCAAAGTCTAATGTTTGAAGGGTAATAACTGTTTCCGAACTGTCACTTGACCGGCAACAATGAATATAGAATTGAGTCAGGTTTTATAAAAACAAACAAACATTTATTAAACTTTGCTCAAAATTAGCGAAATGTATTTAAACGACTAACTTAACCGGAAGTTAACTGCTATACCCCAACTCTGGAACAGTTCTTAAAAGGGTAAATGCGAACACAGTTCTTAGAATGGTAAATTCGAAAGTCCAAGAGACTTATGGAGTCAATTAGGAGAAACTTTCCTGAAGTAAAGAATTCCTCGAAGATACATTGTTACTGCTGATCCCAGCCGGAACCTGCCTTGTCTGCAGGGTTCACAATGACGGAAATAAATGGCTTAAAAGGAACTGACCCTTTTCCTGGCGAGCGAACCTTGCACGAACTTCCCTGCTCTTTTGGCAGGAGTTATCTCAGGCACTGGTCACTATCTCTTGATCGAAGAATCAATAAGGTCGATCCTCTACGAAACTGCCGAATGACACCAACTTTACTCGACTCGGCAAATTCGTGAATTTTGGTAAGGTCTTCACTCTCCAATACTACTTATAATAGAAAGTAGAACTCCACTTTAAAATGAAATTGCGTCATCAGCCGAATACGCAGCAAAGACAGAGCATCTAACACAAAACTAAACTGAAAATCCCAACTATGTCACATCAGGAGTCTTTTTTATATACCTGTTGAAAACAGGTCATCATGTGACCTCACCGGCAGGAAAATTACATCATGTGACCTCCGCAAGACCATTTGAACAGGTCACACCTTCCCCATAAGAGATCTCAATGATCCAGAAATCTGAAATTCTGCCCCCTGCACCAGTGCTTAGCCAAGCAATTCATCTGCCAAATCATCCTATTCTTAACTACACTGGTGTGTGGCACAGGCAGCAATCCAGAGATTACATCTCTGGAGGTTCAGCTTTCTACCTAGCTTCTTAAACTCTCTTCAGCATCTCCTGCTTTTTCCTACCTATGCCATTGGTGCCAATATGTACCATGACTTCTGGTTGCTCATCTTCCCCTTTAGAATGCGGTGAACCCAATCCCTGGCATCCTTGATCCTGATACCTGAGAGGCAACATACTATTCGGGCATCTGTATTGCGCCCACAGAATCTCGTGTTTGCTTCTCCAATGATGGAATCCCACATCACTATTGCAGTCCTCTTCTCTCCCCTTCCTTTCTGAGCTTTCGTGCCAGATTCAGTGCTCATGCCCTGTTTTCTACCACTCCACCCCCCCTCCCCACAACAGTATCCAAATTGGTATATGTTATTGAGGGGAATGGCCACAAAGCTCTTCCACACGGGCTGCCCATTTCCTTTCTCTCTCCAGACAGTCACTCAGGTAGCTGCCTCCTGCAACCTAGGAGTGACTAATCTTTTTGTACCTCCTATCTATCAGCTCCTCATTTTCCTGTATGAGCTGAAGGTCATCGAGTTGCAACTCCAGTTCCTTAATACATTCTCAAAGGAGCTGCAGCTCTGTGCACATGGTGCCAATGTGGTTTTCTGGGAGTCTGGAGAATCCCCACATCCCACACAAAGAGCACAACACTGCCCAACTATGCCCTAACAGATGAAGAAACTTATCAGATATTTTAAAGAGATACCTTTCAGGACTTAGTCTCTCTCTTTTACTGTTCATACAGTGGAAGTACCTTCTAGCATTATTTATTAACACTGCCTACCAAATCCATCTCCTACCCTCATTTTGCCATCCTGACTGCCCTCTTAAGCCTGCTTTTGAACTTTATATTTGTTAGGGGTTCATTCGTACCCAGCTGCCGAAAGGCAATATATGCTTCCTTTTTCCTGACTAGAGACTGAAAATCTCTCGTCATTGAGAGTTCCCTTAATTTTGTATCTCAACATACAGCATAACAGGAACAGGCTGCCAAATACTCCTCTGCTTTTAAAAAGTCAGCCCCTGATAGATCCTGCGTAATGCACTCAAGTAATGCCTTAAAAAAAGCAGCATCCGTCTTTCAGGGCCCCCACCACCCAGGACATGCCCTCTTCTCATTGCAACCATCACGGAGGTGGTACAGGAGCACAAAGCCAGACAGTCGATGTTTCAGGAGTGGTTTGTTCTCCTCTGCCATCGGATTTCTGAGTGGACAATGAGCCCATGTACACTATCTCACTTTATTTTTCTCTTGCACTAATTTGATGTTAAATTTTTAAATATTTTATAATTTATAGTATATTTATGTATTGCACTGTACTGCTGCTGGGAAACAACACATTTCAAAGCATAGTTTGGCAAGGGGATGTGAACCAGAGCTCCATGTCAGAAAGGGATGGAAAAGAAGGTAGATGTCAGGGTCAGTAAACAGGCGGGAGCAAAGTAATAAACAGAATAGAATGGATAGTTTGAAGTGTGTGTATTTTAATGCTAGGAGTATTATGGGTAAAGATGACGAACTTAGAGCTTGGATCAGTACATGCATGTTGTGGCCTTTACAGAGACTTGGTTGAGAGAGTCAGGGGTGGGTGCTTAATGTCCAGGGAATTTAACCATATAACCATATAACAATTACAGCACAGAAACAAGCCCTCTCGGCCCTTCTAATCCATGCTGAACTCTTACTCTCACCTAGTCCCACCGACCTGCACTCAGCCCATAACCCTCCATTCCTTTCCTGTCCATATAGCTGTCCAATTTAACTTTAAACAACAACATAAAACCTGCCTCAACCACTTCTGCTGGAAGCTCGTTCCACACAGCTACCACTCTCGGAGTAAAGAAGTTCCCCCTAAACTTTTGCCCTTTAACTCTCAACTCATGTCCTCTTGTTTGAATCTCCCCCACTCTCAATGGAAAAAGCATATCCATGTCAACTCTATCTATCCCCCTCATAATTTTAAATACCTCTATCAAGTCCCCCCTCAACCTACTACGTTCCAAACTATAAAGACCCAACTTGTTCAACCTTTCTCTGTAACTTAGGTGATGAAACCCAGATAACATTTTAGTAAATCTTCTCTATACTCTCTCTATTTTGTTGACACCTTTCCTATAATTCGGTGACCAAAACTGTATACAATACTCCAAATTTGGCCTCACCAATGCCTAATACAATTTCAACATTACATCCCAACTCCTATACTCAATGCTCTGATTTATAAAGGCCAGCATACTAAAAGCTTTCTTCACCACCCTATCCACATGAGATTCCACCTTCAAGGAACTATGCACCATTATTCCTAGACCCCTCTGTTCTACTGGATTCTTCAATGCCCTACCATTTACCATGTATGTCCTATTTTGATTAGTCCTACCAAAATGTAGCACCTCTCATTTATCAGCATTAAACTCCATCTGCCATCTTTCAGCCCGCTCTTCAAACTGGCCTAAATCTCTCTTCAAGCTTTGAAAACCTACTTCATTATCCGCAACTCCCCCTATCTTAGTATCATCTGCATACTTACTCATCCAATTTACTACCCCATCATCCAGATCATTAATGTATATGACAAGCAACATCGGACCTAGTACAGATCCCTGAGGCACACCACTAGACACCGTCTTCCAATCTGACACACAGTTATCCACCACTACTCTCTGGCATCTCCCATCCAGCCACTGCTGAATCCATTTTACTACTTCAATATTAATACCTAACGATTGAACCTTCCTAACTAACCTTCCATGTGGAAACCTGTCAAAGGCCTTACTGAAGTCCATATAGACAACATCCACTACTTTACCCTCGTCAACTTTCCTAGTAACCTCTTCAAAAAATTCAATAAGATTTGTCAAACATGACTTTCCACGCACAAATCCATGTTGACTTTTCCTAATCAGACCCTGTCTATCCAGATAATTAGATATACCATCTCTAAGAGTACTTTCCATCAATTTACCCACCACTGACGTCAAACTCACAGGCCAATAATTGCTAGGTTTACCCTTAGAACCCTTTTCAAACAATGGAACAACATGAGCAATACGTCAATCCTCTGGCACCATCCCCATTTCTAATGACATTTGAAATATTTCTGTCAGAGCCCCTGCTATTTCCACATTAACTTCCCTCAAGGTCCCAGGGAATATCCTGTCAGGACCCGGAGACCTATCCACTTTTATATTCCTTAAAAGCTCCAGTACTTCCTCTTTTTTAATCATCATAGTTTCCATAACTTCCCTACCTATTTCCCTTATCTTACACAATTCAATATCCTTCTCCTTAGTGAATACCAAAGAAAAGAAATTGTTCAGAATCTCCCCCAACTCTTTTGGGTCCACACATAGCTATCCACTCTGATTCTCTAAGGGACCAATTTTATCCCTCACTTTCCTTTTGCTATTAATATAACTGTAGAAACCCTTGGGATTTATTTTCACCTCACTTGCCAAAGCGACCTCATATTTTCTTTTAGCTTTTCTCATTGCTTTCTGAAGATTTTTCTTTTCTTTATGATTTATAATTTAATTTTTTAATATTTACTAATCTTAACTATTTTTAAATATTTATAATATCTAATATTTGTAATCCAGGGAGTGTGAAGCACAGAATCAGATATTGCTGTGATGATTGTACAATGAAGTATAAAGTAAGTATAAAGATTCTTTTTACATTCTTTATATTCTTCGAGCACCTCATTTACTCCATGCTGCTTATATTTATTGTAGATATCTCTCTTTTTCCGAACCAAGTTTCCAGTATCTCTTGAAGACCATGGCTCTCTCAAACTTTTAACCTTTCCTTTCAACCTAACAGGAACATAAAGATTCTGTACCCTCAAAATTTCACCTTTAAATGACCTCCATTTCTCTATTACATTCTTTCCATAAAACAAATTGTCCCAATCCACTCCTTCTAAATCCCTTCACATCTCCTCAAAGTTATCCTTTCTCCAATCAAAAAATCTCAACCCTGGGTCCAGACCTATCCTTCTCCATAATTATATTGAAACTAATAGCATTGTGATCACTGGACCCGAAGTGCTCCCAACACAAACCTCCGTCACCTGACCTATCTCATTCCCTAACAGGAGATCCAACACTGTCCCTTCTCTAGTTTGTACATCTATGTATTGCTGCAAAAAACTATCCTGCACACATTTTACAAACTCCAAACCATCTAGCCCTTTTACAGTATGGGCTTCCCAGTCTATGTGTAGAAAATTAAAATCTCCCACAGTCACAACCTTGTGCTTACTACAAATATCTGCTATCTCCTTACAAATTTGCTCCTCCAATTCTTGCTCCCTATTTGGTGGTCTATAATACACCCCCATAAGTGTTACTACACCTTTCCCATTCCTCAATTCCACCCAAATAGCCTCCCTAGACGAGCCCTCTAATCTATCTTGCCAGAGCACCGCTGTAATATTTTCTCTGACAAGCAATGCAACACCTCCCCCTCTTGTTCCTCCGATTCTATCACACCTGAAGCAATGAAATCCAGGAATATTTAGTTGCCAATCACACCCCTCCTGTAACCATGTTTCACTAATAGCTACCACATCATTCCTAGCATTAAAATAAATGCATTTAAGAAATTTTCCACTTCTTACTCTCTGTTTATCACTAACGGTGCAAACAACTTTGCTATTTTCTTTTTCTTCCTTCTCCCCTACATCTGTTCCTACACTCTGGTTCCCCTCCCCTCTTGTATCTAGTTCAAATCCACCAGAGCCCCTCTAGCAAACCTTCCTGCAAGAATATTTGTCCCCCTCCAGTTCAGATGTAAACCGTCCCACTGGAACAGGTCCCACCTTCCCTGGAAAACTGCCCAATTATCTATAAATCTGAAGCCCTCCCTCCTGCACCATGTCTTCAGCCACATGTTGATCTGCGCTGTCTTACTATTTCTAAACCCACCTGTACGTGGCACTGGTAGCAATCCTGAGATTGCTATCCTGGAGGTTTTGTCCTTTAACTTGGCGCCTAACTCCCTAAACTCACTTTTCAGGACCTCCTCACTCTTCCTACCAACGTCATTGGTCCCTACATGAACCACGACATCTGGCTGCTCACTCTCCTTCCTGAGAATACCGAGAACTCGATCCGAGATATCGCGGACCTTGGTACCAGGGAGGCAACAGACCATCCGGGATTCTCGATCTCTTCCACAGAACCTCTTATCTGTCCCCCTAACTATCGAATCCCCTATCACTACTGCTCTCCTCTTTTCCCTCCTTCCCTTCTGAGTTGAGGGTCCCATCTCGGTGCCAGAGACGCAACCACTGCAACTTATCCCTGGTAGGTCGTCCCCATCAACAGTATCCAAAACGATGTACTTATTATTGGTGGGAATGGCCACGGGGTGCTCTGCTCATTCTGTCTATTCCCCTTCCCTCTCCTGAAGGTCACCCAGCTACCTGTCTCCTGACTTTTAGGAGTGACTATCTCACTGTTACTCCTGTTTATTTCTGTCTCTGCCTCCCAAATGATCTGAAGTTCATCCAGCTTGAGCTCCAGTTCTCTAACTCAGTTTGTCAGGAGCTGCAGCTGGATGCACCTTTTGCAGGTGTAGTCATCAGGGACGATTGTGCTCGCCCTGACTTCCCACATCCTGCAAACGGAGCACTCAACTGCCCTAACTGCTGCCTCCATTACCTACTCTTAAGGTAATTAGATTTATTAAAGGAACTTACCCAGCTGTACTTCATTTGGAGTGAAGCTCTTCCTCAGCCTCAGGAGCCAAAGCCTTCCTACTCTGTCTCCCTCTACTCCGTCGCCCGCTATAATGTTGCCCACTCCGTTAATCTGCTCTCTTTTAAATACTCCCGCTGCCTCACGGTCCGACTTACACACGCTTGCACAGTCGTGCCCCGTTCAACTGCCGAAGAAAAGACAGGGAGGTAAAAGTGGGATAGTTACACTACTAATCAGGATCAATATCACAGTTGCACTCAGAGGGAACATAATGGAGGGCTCGTCCTCTGAGTTTATATGGGTAGAACTCAAAAATAAGAAAGGTGCAAATACTCCGATGGGATTGTATTACAGACCCTCCAGTAGCTACCAGGACATTGAGGAACAGATATGCATTCAGATTAAGGAAACGTATGAAACCAATAGGGCTGTTGACATGGTGGACCTCAACTTCCCTAATATAAATATGGTGGTCCTAATATAAACTGGGACCACTATAGTGCAAAGCAAAATTTGTTAGGCGCATCCAGAAGGGTTTCAATATGTTGTTGTACAACAAGTGGTGGGCTGTATTGTATCTGGTATTGGGTAATGAGCCTGGCCAGGTGACTGACTTTCAGTGGGTGAGCAGTTAAGGAGTTGTGGTCATTGTAACCTAAGTTTTAAGAATGCTATTGAATAAGGATAATTGCCTTCTGGTGGGGTATTGAACGACAGCAGGGCAGATTACAAGAGCATTAGGCATGAGCTAGGGGGAGATAATTCGGAACAGCTGTTTTTGGGCAAGTTCACATTCGACATGTTGAGCGTGTTTCAAGAGCAACTGCACAGAGTACAAGACAAGTACATTTATGTTCCAGTCAGAAAGATGGACAAAGATGGCAAGGCAAGAGATGGCAAGGATGTCGACAGAGCTGTCAGTTTAGTCAAGAAGGAAAAGGATGTAAAGTTTATGAAGCTAGAATAACAGTGCCCTTGAGGATTATAAAAAAGCCAGAGAAGAACTTGAGAAGGGAATTAGGAAAGCCAGGAGGAGCCATGACATAGAAACATAGAAACATAGAAAATAGGTGCAGGAGTAGGCCATTCGGCCCTTCGAGCCTGCACCGCCATTTATTATGATCATGGCTGATCATCCAACTCAGAACCCCGCCCCAGCCTTCCCTCCATACCCCCTGACCCCCATAGCCACACGGGGCATATCTAACTCCCTCTTAAATATAGCCAATGAACTGGCCTCAACTGTTTCCTGTGGCAGAGAATTCCACAGATTCACCACTCTCTGTGTGAAGTAGTTTTTCCTAATCTCTGTCCTAAAAGGCTTCCCCTCTATCCTCAAACTGTGGCCCCTCGTTCTGGACTTCCCCAACAACGGGAACAATCTTCCTGCATCTAGCCTGTCCAATCCCTTTAGGATCTTATACATTTCAATCAGATCCCCCCTCAATCTTCTAAATTCCAATGAGTACAAGCCCAGTTCATCCAGTCTTTCATCATATGAAAGTCCTGCCATCCCAGGAATCAATCTGGTGAACCTTCTTTGTACTCCCTCTATGGCAAGGATGTCTCTCCTCAGATTAGGGGACCAAAACTGCACACAATACTCCAGGTGTGGTCTCACCAAGGCCTTGTACAACTGCAGTAGTACCTCCCTGCTCCTGTACTCGAATCCTCTTGCTATAAATGCCAGCATACCATTCGCCTTTTTCACCGCCTGCTGTACCTGCATGCCCACTTTCAATGACTGGTATATAATGACACCCAGGTCTCGTTGCACCTCCCCTTTTCCTAATCGGCCACCATTCAGATAATAATCTGTTTTCCTATTTTTGCCACCAAAGTGGATAACTTCACATTTATCCACATTAAATTGCATCTGCCATGAATTTGCCCACTCACCCAACCTATCCAAGTCACCCTGCATCCTCTTAGCATCCTCCTCACAGCTAACACTGCCACCCAGCTTCGTGTCATCCGCAAACTTGGAGATGCTGCATTTAATTCCCTCATCCAAGTCATTAATATATATTGTAAACAACTGGGGTCCCAGCACTGAGCCTTGCGGTACCCCACTAGTCACCGCCTGCCATTCTGAAAAGGTCCCGTTTATTCCCACTCTTTGCTTCCTGTCTGCTAACCAACTCTCCACCCACACCAATACCTTACCCGCAATACCGTGTGCTTTAAGTTTGCACACTAATCTCCTGTGTGGGACCTTGTCAAAAGCCTTCTGAAAATCCAAATATACCACATCCGCTGGTTCTCCCCTATCCACTCTACTAGTTACATCCTCAAAAAATTCTATGAGATTCGTCAGACATGATTTTCCTTTCACAAATCCATGCTGACTTTGTCCGAACATTTCACCGCTTTCCAAATGTGCTGTTATCACATCTTTGATAACTGACTCCAGCAGTTTCCCCACCACCGACGTTAGGCTAACCGGTCTATAATTCCCCGGTTTCTCTCTCCCTCCTTATTTAAAAAGTGGAGTTACATTAGCCACCCTCCAATCCTCAGGAACTAGTCCAGAATCTAACGAGTTTTGAAAAATTATCACTAATGCATCCACTATTTCTTGGGCTACTTCCTTAAGCACCCTGAGATGCAGACCATCTGGCCCTGGGGACTTATCTGCCTTCAATCCCTTCAATTTACCTAACACCACTTCCCTACTAACATGTATTTCGCTCAGTTCCTCCATCTCACTGGACCCTCTGTCCCCTACTATTTCTGGAAGATTATTTATGTCCTCCTTAGTGAAGACAGAACCAAAGTAATTATTCAATTGGTCTGCCATGTCCTTGCTCCCCATAATCAATTCACCTGTTTCTGTCTGCAGGGGACCTACATTTGTCTTTACCAGTCTTTTCCTTTTTACATATCTATAAAAGCTTTTACAGTCCGTTTTTATGTCCGTTTTCAAATAGGATGAAAGAGAATCTTAATGTATTCTATACATACATCAAAAGCAGGAGGATAAGTAGAGAGAAGGCATGACCACTCAAAGATATATGGGGGGGGGAGCGGCGGATGTTGATGTTGGTGGATGAATTAAAAGTGCAGGTTGTTATTAATGAATATGGTATAGTTAGGATCACAGAGGCATGGCTCCAGGGTGACCAAGGATGGGAGCTCAACATTCAGGGATATTCAATATTCAGGCGGGATAGACATGAAAGAAAAGGAGGTGGGGTGGCGTTGCTGGTTAGAGAGGAGATTAACGCAATAGAAAGGAAGGACATAAGCCGGGAGAATGTGGAATCGATATGTGTAGAGCTGCATAACACTAAGGGGCAGAAAACGCTGGTGGGAGTTGTGTACAGGCCACCTAACAGTAGTAGTGAGTTTGGGGATGGTATTAAACAGGAAATTAGAAATGTGTGCAATAAAGGAACAGCAGTTATAATAGGTGACTTCAATCTACATGTAGATTGGGTGAACCAAATTGGTAAGGGTGCTGAGGAAGAGGATTTCTTGGAATGTATGCGGGATGGTTTTTTGAACCAACATGTTGAGGAACCAACTAGAGAGTAGGCTATTCTGGACTGGGTATTGAGCAATGAGGAAGGGTTAATTAGCAATCTTGTCATGAGAGGCCCCTTGGGTAAGAGTGACCATAATATGGTGGAATTCTTCATTAAGATGGAGAGTGACATAGTTAATTCAGAAACAAAGGTTCTGAACTTAAAGAAGGGTAACTTTGAAGGTATGAGACGTGAATTAGCTAAGATAGACTGGCAAATGACACTTAAAGGGTTGACAGTGGATATACAATGGCAAGCATTTAAAGATTGCATGGATGAACTACAACAATTGTTCATCCCAGTTTGGCAAAAGAATAAATCAAGGAAGGTAGTTCACCCGTGGCTGACAGGGGAAATTAGGGATACTATCAATTCCAAAGAAGAAGCATACAAATTAGCCAGAAAAAGTGGCTCACCTGAGGACTGGGGGAAATTCAGAGTTCAGCAGAGGAGGACAAAGGGCTTAATTAGGAAGGGGAAAAAAGATTATGAGAGAAAACTGGCAGGGAACATAAAAACTGACTGTAAAAGCCTTTATAGATATGTGAAAAGAAAAAGATTGGTTAAGACAAATGTAGGTCCCCTACAGACAGAAACAGGTGAATTGATTATGGGGAGCAAGGACATGGCAGACCAATTGAATAATTACTTTGGTTCTGTCTTCACTAAGGAGGACATAAATAATCTTCCGGAAACAGTAGGGGACAGAGGGTCCAGTGAGATGGAGGAACTGAGGGAAATACGTGTTAGTAGGAAAGTGGTGTTAGGTAAATTGAAGGGATTAAAGGTAGATAAATCCCCAGGGCCAGATGGTCTGCATCCCAGAGTGCTTAAGGAAGTAGCCCAAGAAATAATGGATGCATTAGTGATAATTTTTCAAAACTCTTTAGATTCTGGACTAGTTCCTGAGGATTGGAGGGTGGCTAATGTAACTCCACTTTTTAAAAAAGGAGGGAGAGAGAAACCGGGGAATTATAGACCGGTTAGCCTAACATCGGTGGTGGGGAAACTGCTAGAGTCAGTTATCAAAGATGTGATAACAGCACATTTGGAAAGCGGTGAAATAATCGGACAAAGTCAGCATGGATTTGTGAAAGGAAAATCATGTCTGACGAATCTCATAGAATTTTTTGAGGATGTAACTAGTAGAGTGGATAGGGGAGAACCAGTGGATGTGGTATATTTGGATTTTCAAAAGGCTTTTGACAAGGTCCCACACAGGAGATTAGTGTGCAAACTTAAAGCACATGGTATTGGGGGTAAGGTATTGATGTGGATAGAGAATTGGTTGGCAGACGGGAAGCAAAGAGTGGGAATAAATGGGACCTTTTCAGGATGGCAGGCAGTGACTAGTGGGGTACTGCAAGGCTCAGTGCTGGGACCCCAGTTGTTTACAATATATATTAATGACTTGGATGAGGGAATTAAATGCAGCATCTCCAAGTTTGCGGATGAGACGAAGCTGGGCGGCAGTGTTAGCTGTGAGGAGGATGATAAGAGGATGCAGGGCGACTTGGATAGGTTAGACGAGTGGGCAAATTCATGGCAGATGCAATTTAATGTGGATAAATGTGAAGTTATCCACTTTGGTGGCAAAAACAGGAAAACAGATTATTATCTGAATGGTGGCCGATTAGGAAAAGGGGAGGTGCAACGAGACCTGGGTGTCATTATATACCAGTCATTGAAAGTGGGCATGCAGGTACAGCAGGCGGTGAAAAAGGCAAATGGTATGCTGGCATTTATAGCGAGAGGATTCGAGTACAGGAGCAGGGAGGTACTACTGCAGTTGTACAAGGCCTTGGTGAGACCACACCTGGAGTATTGTGTGCAGTTTTGGTCCCCTAATCTGAGGAAAGACATCCTTGCCATAGAGGGAGTAAAAAGAAGGTTCACCAGATTGATTCTTGGGAAGGCAGGACTTTCATATGATGAAAGACTGGATGAACTAGGCTTATACTCGTTGGAATTTAGAAGATTGAAGGGGGATCTGATTGAAACGTATAAAATCCTAAAGGGATTGGACAGGCTAGATGCAGGAAGATCATTCCCGATGTTGGGAAATTCCAGAATGAGGGGTCACAGTTTGAGGATAAAGGGGAAGCCTTTTAGGACGGAGATTAGGAAAAACTTCTTCACACAGAGAGTGGCGAATCTGTGGAATTCTCTGCCACAGGAAACAGTTGAGGCCAGTTCATTGGCTATATTTAAGAGGGAGTTAGATATGGCCCTTGTGGCTACGGGGGTCAGGGGGTATGGAGGGAAGGCTGGTACAGGGTTCTGAGTTGGATGATCAGCCATGATCATAATAAATGGCGGTGCAGGCTCGAAGGGCTGAATGACCTACTCCTGCACCTATTTTCTATGTTTCTATGTTAGAAACATTTGCTTGGATGCAGAGGATACGGGTGAGTTCCTTAATGAGTACTTTATATCAGTATTTACCAAGGAGAAGGACATGGAGGATAAGAGCAGTGCCGAGTGTATTAATACACTAGGGCATTTTGAAATTAGGGAGGAAATTGTGTTGTGTCGGTCTGTTAAAGAGCATTAAGGTGGATAAGTCAGCAGGGTTGTTTGGGGATGTACTCCAGGTTATTGTGAAAGGCAAGTGAAGAGATTGGTGGGGCCTTGAGCAATATCTTTGTGCTCTCTCTAACCTTCAAGGTGGATACCAAGGATAATCTCAGAAACTATAGATAGGTGAGTCTCATGTTAGTGGTAGGGAAATTACTGGAGAGAATCCTTAGGGATAGCATTTGGAAAACGATGGCCTAACTAGGGAGAGCCAGCATGGTTTTGTGCAGGGAAGTCGTGTCTTATTAACTTGATAGAGTTTTTATGATGAGGTAATGAACGTGATTGATGAAGGTAGAGCTGTGGATGTTGTCTTCATGGATTTTAGTGAGGCATTTGACAAAGTCCTTCGGAGGCTCATCCAGAATATTAAGATGAATGGGATCAATAGTGAATTGGCTGTTTAGATTTAGAACTGGCTTGCCATAGAGGGCAGGGGTGGTGGTTGAAAAGACTTATTCTAGCTGGAGATCTGTCATTAGTGGTGTTCTGAAGCGATATGGACTGGGACTGCTGCTGTTTGTGATGTATATAAATGACCTGGATGCAAATATAAATGGGTGGGTCAGTAAGTTTGTAGATGATAAGAAGATTGGTGGTGTTTTGTATAATGTAGATGACTGGCAAAGAATACTGTAAGACCATAAGATATAGGAGCAGGGGTAGGCCTTTGGCCCATCGAGTCTGCTCTGCCATTCCAGTCATCCCCACTCCCCTGCCTTCTCCCCATACCCTTTGATGCCCTGGCTAATCAAGAACCTATCTATCTCTGCCTTAAATGCACCCAATGACTTGGCCTCCACAGCCGCTCGTGGCAACAAATTCCACAGATTTACCACACTCTGACTAAAGTAATCTCTCCACATCTCTGTTCTAAATGGATGTCCTTCAATACAGTGAAATATTGGGTCAGTTGCAGATATGGGTAGAGAAATAGCAGATGGAATTTAACATGTGAAGTGTTACATCTTGGTGTAAAGAGACAGTACACTGTTAAGGACAAGACCCTTGAGTGTTGATGAACAGAGGGATCTTGAGGTCCAAGTTCATAGCTCCATGAAAGTGATGACATAGGATGCCATCTACCATAAACGCTGCCTGGACAGGGTGAAAAGCATTATCAGGGATGCATCTCACCCTAACCATGGACTTTTTACTGTCCTCCCATCCGGTAGGTGCTACAGGAGCCTCCGCTCCCGCACCAGCAGGCACAGGAAGATTTTCTTCCCTGAGGCTGTGACACTGCTGAACCTCACATCACAGCACTAAGCAGTATTGCACCCATATTGTACTATCTCAGTACTTTTATATTTGTGTGCTGTAGCACTTACGTTTTATTCGCAGTTATTTTGTAAATAACACTATTCTTTGCATTTCTGGTCAGATGCTAAATGCATTTCATTGGCTTTGTATCTGTACTTGGCACAATGACAATAAAGTTGAATCTAATCTACTAATAACCTAAGGAGGTTGAGAAGACATATGGCATGCTCACCTTTATTAGTCAAGGCACTGAGTTCAAAAGTCAGGAAGATAAATTGCAGCTTTATGAAACTCCAGTTAGGTCCAACCTGGAGTATTACATACAGTTCTGGTCACCCCAGAATGGGAAAGTTTTTGAGGCTTTGGAGAGGGTGCTAAAGAGGTTCACTAGGATACTTCTGGATTAGAGCGTATGTGTTATATTGAGAGTTTGGACAAACTTGGGATGTTTTCTCTGGAGCGGCAGAGACTGAAGGGAGATCTGATCAAAGTTTATAAAATTATGAAGGGCATAGAGTAGACAGTATATTTTTTCCAAGGTTGAAATATCCAATATTAGAGGGCATGCATTTAAGGTGAGAAAAGGTTATTTCAGAGTGGTGTGTGCTTGGAATGCACTGCCTGGGATGGTGATAGAGGCAGATATAATAAGAGATTTTTACGAGACTTTCAGTGTTGTGAGGAAATGGAAGATTGTTGACATTGTGTAGGCAATAGGGATTAGAAACAGAAAACCTACAGCACAATACAGGCCCTTCGGCCCACAAAGCTGTGCTGAACAAGTCCCTACCTTAGAACTACCAAAGCTTTACCTATAACTCTCTATTTTTCTAAGCTCCATGTAGCCATTCAGGAGTCTCTTAAAAGATCCCATCATTTCTGCCTCCACCACCGCAGCCGGCAGCCCATTCCACGCACTCACCACTCTCTGTGTTAAAAAACTTACCCCTGACATCTCCTCTGTACCTACTTCCAAGCACCTCAAAACTATGTCCTCTCATGCCAGCCATTTCAGCCCTGGGGAAAAGCCTCTGACTATCCACACGATCAATTCCTCTCATCATCTTATACACCTCTACTAGGTCACCTCTCATCCTCCGTTGCTCCAAGGAGATAAGGCCAAGTTCACTCAACCTGTTCTCATAAGGCATGCTCCCCAATCCAGGCAACATCCTTGTAAATCTCCTCTGCACCCTTTCTATGGTTTCCACGTCCTTCCTATAGTGAGGCGACCAGAACTGAGCACAGAACTCCAAGTGGGGTCTGACTCAGGTCCTACATAGCTACAACATTACCTTTCGGCTCTTAAATTCAATCCCACGATTGATGAAGGCCAATGTACTGTATGCCTTGTTAACCACAGAGTCAATCTGCGTAGCAGCTTTGAGTGTCCTATGAACTCGGACCCCAAGATCCCCTTGATCCTCCACACTGCCAAGAGTCTTACCATTAATGCTATATCCTGCCATCATATTTGACCCACCAAAATGAACCCCTCACACTTATCTGGGTTGAACTCCAGTGGCCACTTCTCAGCCCAGTTTTGCATCCTATCAATGTCCTGCAGTAACTTCTGACAGCCCTCCACACTATCCACAACACCCCCAACCTTTGTGTCATCAGCAAATTTACTAACCCATCCCTCCACTTCCTCATCCAGGTCATTTATAAAAATCACGAAAGTAGGAGTCCCAGAACAGATCCCTGAGGGACACCACTGGTCACTGGCCTCCATGCAGAATATGACCCGCCTACAACCACTCTTTGCCTTCTGTGGGCAAGCCAGTTCTGGATCCTCAAAGCAATTTCCCCTTAGATCCCATGCCTCCTTACTTTCTCAATAAGCCTTGCATGGGGTACCTTATCAAATGCCTTGCTAAAATACATATACACTACATCTACGGCTCTACTTTCAGCAATGTGTTTAGTCACATCCTCAAAAAATTCAATCAGGCTCGTAAGGCACGACCTGCCCTTGACAAAGCCATGATGATTATTCCTAATCATATTAGGCTTCTCCAAATGTTCATAAATCCTGCCCCTCAGGATCCTCTCCATCAACCTACCAACCACTGAAGTAAGACTCACTGGCCTATAATTTCCTGGGCTATCTCTACTCCCTTTCTTGAATAAGGGAAAAACATCCGCAACCCTCCAATCCTCTGTAATCTCTCCTGTCTTCATTGATGATGCAAAGATCATTGCCAGAGGCTCAGCAATCTCCTCCCTCGCCTGCCACAGTAGCCTGGGGTACTTCCCATCCCGTCCCGGTGACTTATCCAACTTGTTGCTTTCCAAAAGTTCCAGCACATCCTCTTCCTTAATGTCTACATGCTCAAGCTTTTCAGTCCGCTGTAAGTCACCCTTACAATTGCCAAGATCCTTTTCCATAGTGAATACTGAAGCAAAGTATTCATTAAGTACCTCTGCTATTTCCTCCAATTCCATACATATTTTTCCACTGTCACATTTGTTGGTCCTATTCTCTCACATCTTACCCTCTTGCTCTTCACATACTCGTAGAATGCCTTGGGGTTTTCCTTAATCCTGTCCACCAAGGCCTTCTCATGGCCCCTTCTGGCTCTCCTAATTTCATTTTTAAGCTCCTTCCTGCTAGCCTTATAATCTTCTAGATTCCTATCATTACCTAGTTTTTTTTGAACCTTTCATAAGCTCTTCTTTTCTTCTTGACTAGATTTACAACAGCCTTTGTACACCACGGTTCCTGTACCCTACCATCCTTTCCCCGTCTCATTGGAACGTACCTACTCAGAACCCCACGCAAATATCCCCTGAACATTTGCCACATTTCTTCCGTACGTTTCCCTGAGAACATCTGTTTCCAATTTATGCTTCCAAGTTCCTGCTTGATAGCCTCATACATCCCCTTATTCCAATTAAACATTTCCCTAACTTGTCTGTTCCTATCCATTTCCAATGTTATGGTAAAGGAGATAGAATTGTTATCACTATCTCCAAAATGTTCTCCCCCTGAGAGACCTGACACCTGACCAGGTTCATTTCTCAATACCAGATCAAGTACAGCCTCTCCTCTTGTAGGCTTATCTACATATTGTGTCAAGAAACCTTCTTGAACACACTTAACAAACTCCACCCCATCTAAACCCCTCACTCTAGGGAGATGCCAATCAATATTTGGGAAATTAAAACCTCCTACAACAGTCCTGTTATTATTACTCCTTTCCAGAATCTGTCTCCTTATCTGCTCCTCTGTCCCTGTTACTATTGGGTGGTCTATAAAAAAAACACCCAGTTGAGTTATTGACCCCTTCCTATTCCTAATTTCCACCCACAGAGACTGTGTAGACAATCCCTCCATGACTTCCTCCTTTTCTGTAGCCATGACACTATCTCTGATCAGCAGTGCCACGCCCCCACCTCTTTTGCCTCCCTCCCTGTCCTTTCTGAAACACCTAAAGCCTGGCACTTGAAGCAGCCATTCCTGTCCCTGCACCATCCATTTGAATACTAATTTAATGGTTTTGGGTGGAAGGATCTGCTTCTGTGTTGTACTGTTCCATGCTCTGTATTGTAAGTAACAATAAACCTGATTCTGATTTTGGCCCTGCTCCAATTCAAGAGTTTAACTTGTCAACCTATTCTATCTTTTCTTCCATAATGATTTTAAAATTAATAGAGTTGTGATCCAACTACCACTTCAGTTTAGGGAAGTTAAACTCTCATTTGATAAGCACCAGAAACGTGAATCGCCAAGACAGTTTAGACTGTCGGCCAAGTCCTAGTAAATGGTATCCACATAGAGTGATGCTGGAAGCCTGCACAGACATCTGCAGGTTGATCAAAGCGTCTTGATGAAGGATCTCAGCCCAAAACGTTGACTCTTTATTCTTACTGTAGATGCTGCCTGACCTTAGTTCCCCCAGCATTTTATGTGTATTGCTTCAGGTAGATTTACCCAGTTGTAGTTGTCACTGTGTGCTAAGTTGTTGACAGACATTGTGTTGGACGTGTGCTGGTGTGCCTTCATACGCCAGAGTAATCACTGGACCAAAGCCATAAGGTTTTAGCAGTTAATGTGATTTTATTCATAATTATTAACCCCGTTCGATTCTTTCAATTTGAAAAGCTATCATCTGATCTGCAATTCATGCTGCTATTTTCCAAATGTGGTTGAATAAAGACTCTCCTGGTGTTGCTGGGAATCAGAGAATAGCTCAGTCCACTTGGCAGAGCTCACCCGATCATCTGCTGGGCAGCTAAAGAGCAGTTGGCCCTTATGTTCAGATTAGTCCATTCATAATGCACAGGGAATCATTCTCTCCTCGCAGCCTCAACTAGCAGCTGTTGAACACTCACCCACGTGCACCACGGGGTGTTGGAACGCACCAAGGTGCAAGATGGCAGTCACCCAGGGCCCTTGCTGTCCTTTCCCCCTGCACTGGCTTGGGCTAAATACTCTCTTCCTCTCCTTATTTTCTGCCTGCTTTTGGCTGGGAAGGCTTTATTGGTTTGTAAAGTGCATTAATGAGATTGCTCTAAATCACTGGAATTGCTCCAAAATGGAACATAAATGGCTTACAGATCTGTTCCTCTGCTGTACACCAAGTCTCGGCCATAAGCAGCCTTGTACCGGTTTATCATTGCTGTGCAACTCAGTACCAAAATATCAGCAGAACGCTGGATTCTCTCCAGGTGCTTCCTGATCAGCTGCTGTATCCACCATCAAATTCCAAAGCACCCCGCTGCCGGTCCCTCAAAAGACGAGAGATTTTATTCACTTCCAGATTGAGGAAAAGAGCAGCCCATGCAGATCTATTATATTGGGTTTACCCTTGAGGGGGTGGGTAAAATTAATAGAAGTTGATTATGAGGAGGAGCAACACAGTTAGAAAATGCATCAACATTTCCCGTAAGAGAAGTGATCAAGGTACTTATTGAAAACATTAACTTTGTCAAATCAGTCCCGTAGTTATCGAGCAGTCCCTGCTGCCCCGGCTGGCAGGTCTCTCGGTGCTGGATGACCAGAATGGCTCCAACCGCACACTCATCTGCTTGGTAGGATGTCACTTCACAGAGATGCTTCATTCAAGATGATCGAATTGTGGATTCCTTCTGTGGCCTTGTTGGATAACTGCTGTGTGTGAGAGTAACAACACGTGTTAGGCAGTGTGGGTAGTCAACATTACTGGATAGACCCACTAACATCATCTAATCCAATGGTAGGAATGTGGGCTAGACTCCAGAGGGAATGTCACTCAAACCCACCCACTGCCAAATACTGACTCATGGCAAAGGCAATGGTAGAAAACTTTCCACATTAGGAAACTTCTGAAATAGAGTTAGCACCTTCCAGGGTCTGGACCTGAAACAGTAACTGTTTCACTGCCTAAGCGTGGTGTTTCATTTTGACGTTTCAGGTCAAATCCTTCAACTAAGGACAAGTGAGAAAACTAACATGTTTAGTTCAAGAGAGACGAGAGTAGAGAGAACAGAGAGGACTATCTATGCAGAGGTGAAGACCAGGGTTGACCTTCGGAATGAGAGAGCCTGGTGAGCTGATTTTGAGAGATACTAAAAACCTGAAATGACCAAGACTGCTGGAGATACCCAGCAGGTCAGGCAGCACCTGTAGAGACAGAGAAAATGTCAATGTTTCAACCAGTCTAATACACAGTGGACCTGTTGAATTCAGGGTAGCAAATCACCTGGATCGTCATAGAGAAGTACAGCACAAAACAGGCCCTTCGGCTCATCTAGTCCATGCCAAAACCATTTAAACTGCCTATTCCCAATGACCTGCACATGGACCATAGCCCTGCTATCCATGAACCTATCCAAACTTTTCATAAACATTGAAATCAAGCTTGCATGGACCACTTGTGCTGGCAGCTCTTTCCTCACTCTCACAGCCCTGAGTGCAGAAGTTTTCCCTCATGGGCCTTAAACTTTTCTCCTTAAGCCATGACCTCTGGTTGTAGTCCCACCCAACCTCAGTGGATAAAACTGGTTTGCATTTACCCTATCTTTCTATCTCTATCAAAACTCCTCTCAATCTTCTATGTTCTAAAGAATACAGACCTAACCTATTCAATTTTCCTCCTAACTCAGGTCTTCAGACCCAGTATCATCCTTGTACATTTTAACTGGACTTTTTCAACCTTGATTAAATCTTTCATGAGGTAGGTGACCAAAACTTAACATAATACTCCAAATTAGGCCACACCAATGTTTTATACAACTTTAACCTACCACTCTTCTGTACTCAATACATGTATTTTTGATCAATATGCCCAAAGGGTTTCTTAATGACCCTATCTACCTGTGACACCACTTTCAATGAATTACGTACCTGTATTCTCAGATCCATTTGTTCTACCACACTCCTTAGTTCCCTACCGTTCACTGTGTAAGATCTACCCTCACTGGTGCTGTCTAAGTGCAAAACTTTGTACTTGTCTGCATTAAATACCATCTGCTATTTGCCAGCCCATTTTTCCTGCTGATGCAGCCATGACAGCCTTCCTCACTATCCACTACACCCCAAATCTTGATGTCATCTGCAAAGTTGCTGATCCAGTTAACCACATCATCATCCAGATCACTGATAGAGATGACAAACATCAAAGGATCCAGCGCCAATCCCTGCGGCACACCACACGCCTCCTCTCAGAGACGACCCACTACTGCCACTCTCTAGCTTCTACCACAAAGCCAATATCTAATCCAATTTTACTACCTCATCCTGCAGGACCTTGTCTATTGCCTTATTAAAGTCTGTGTAGACAGCATCCACTTGCTGGTAACTTCCTCTAAAAACTCCTGAAGGATGGTTAGACATGATTTACCATGCATGAAGCAGAGAAGCCATCCTTAATCAGTCCATATATATCCAAATACTTACATATCTGGTCCCTTTGAAAACCTTCCAATAACTTTCCCACATCCGATGTCAGACTCATTGGCCTATAATTTCCTGGTTTATGTTTAGAGCCTTTTTAAATAGCAGAACTTTGGCTGTTCTCCAATCCTCTGGTACCTCTCCTGTCGCTAAAGATGATTTAAATATCTCTGCTAGGACCCTGGAAATTTCTACACTTGCCTCCCATAGAGTCCGAGGGAACACCTAGTCAGGCCATGGGGATTTATCCCAGCAAGCACCACCTCCTCTGTAATCTGTACAGGGTCCATGAAGTTAATGTGCATTGCCTCACTTCTATAGACTGTATATCTGTCTCCCAAGTAAATACAGATGCAAAGAACATATTTAAGATCTCCCCCATCTGTTTTGGCTGCACATATGGATTACCATTCTGGTCGTCCAGAGGGCCAATTTTGTCCGGAACAATACTTTTGCTCTTAACATACCTGTAGAATCCCTTGGGATTCTCCCTCACCTTGTCTGCTAGAGCAACTATATACTTTCTTTTAGCCTTCCTGATTTCTTTTAAGTATTCTCTTGCATTTCATGTACTCCATAAGCACCTCATTTTTCCTATTTGCCTATACCTGCTATGCACCTCCTTTTTTCTCTTAAACAGGGCCTCAATATCTCTTGAAAACCGAAGTTCCTTACACTTGTTATCTTTACTTTTATTCTGACAGGTATACACAAGCTTTGTACTCTCAAAATTTTATTTTTGAAGGCCTCCCACTCCTTTTTTTTAATTTTATTTTTATTTGGATAAGGAATTCACAAATATCATGTACTTTTTCCACACATATAACCTTTTCCATTTTTTTATATGTATAAAACTACAATTATTTATACATTCTTAAGTAGACATTGAGATGATATAAAAGGAAAATAAACATTTAAATAGATAATTATGTACTGTGGTAAATCTAACCTATTAGGCTAAGTAATGGAATTAGTTGTTAAGAAAAATGGTAATAATAGTTTCCATATAACCCTTCTGGACCATTTCCACTGGTCCAAAATGTTGTATATAAGCCTATGTATCAACCATTGTAGGTGTTTATATCCTAATTTGTTCATGCTTGCTCCTGCCCACAGACATAATTATCCAATCCCTATGTAGTTATTTACTTAATTTTTTCATTTTTTTATCCCTTTCCCAAATCTTTCCCTTTACTTGTGTTAATTCTCTATTTTCCAAAAGAAAACAAAAAAAACCAAACATTTAGACTAGGGGTGCTTACGTTAGCAATATTACTGTGTTGATGAGAAGAGCAGTATAAATCATTAGGAAAGTCATCTAAAGTCTGCTCGCATTGGGGTTATATATTCAATCCATTTATTCCAGATTTGATAAAATTTTTCTTTTTGAGTTCTCAGGGAGTAAGTCAACTTTTCCATTTTAAATATTTCCAAGATAATTTCGTACCAATCTTCTAATGTAGGTGGTATTGGATTTAGCCATTTTCTAGCGATTGATTTCTTACTTGCCGCTAAGAGGGCCTGCAGCAACTTTATATCTTCCAGCTGTTCAAGAAACAATACATGCCCCAAATAGAGCGTCTCAAAGTTCAGAGGTATCTGGGACCTAAGTACCTTAACTAATGTTCTATGAATACCTTCCCAAAATAGACTTAATTTAGGGCAATCCCAAATAATATGAGAATGATTTGGAGCCGCACCTTCTCCAACACATCACATTTGTATCTTTATATTTTTCCTGATATGGGGTCTTGAAGTATCTTATAATGTTTTTCCAACAATGTTCTCTCCAAGTCAAAGAATTAGTCGAGGACCATTGAAAGCTGCAGATTTTCTCCCAAGCCTCCTCTGAAAGTACCAACCCCACTTCTTTCTCCCACTTCTCTTTAATATACAGTGTATTTACATTTTTAGCATGGGAGAGTGCATTATATAATCGAGAAACTGATTTACTAGGTATTGAACTGCAAGCCGAATTCAGAATCTTGAAAAATTCTAATTCTACTGTTGATAGGTCTGTATATCTACAACTCTGGTTAACATAGTTTCGTACTTGAAGGTACCTAAAAAAGTCATTATGTTCTAGGCCATGTTTGTCCTGCAGGATTTGGAAACTTTGTAATACTCTTTTATCTATAAATGAGAGGTAGGTTGTAAGACCTTTCTTTATCCATAGCTCAAATCTTTTATCTCCTCTGTTGGGAAGGAATTCGGTATCATATGCACACCATCTAAAGAGTTTTAACATGTTATTAATTCCACATGAATTAACCACCTTCTGCCATACTTTTAATGTAAGATTTATCCAAGCGTTTTTAAATTTTTCCAACTGGGCCATCAATCCTTTGTCAGCTATTGAGGCCTGAAGAGGAAAACTGTCAACTAATCCAAATTCTATTTCCTTCCATGTAGCCTTATATTCCCTATTACACCAATATAACAGAGGGGTTATCTGTGAGGCATAAAAATAATTTCTCAGGCAAGGAAGAACCATACCTCCTCCTTCCTTCCCTAACTGTAAGGTGTTATATCGAATTCTAGGTTTCTTTCCTTGCCAAATAAAGCGGGAAATCCATTTGTCCCATTCCCTGAATTGATTATCATCCACCTCCACCGGTAAAGTACGGAAAAGATACAATAACCGAGGAAGAATATTCATTTTTATAGTATTTATCCTTGAATTTAAACTTAAAAAGGGGATAAGATTCCATCTATGCATATCTGCTTTTATCTCTGAGATTAATGGCCCATAATTTACCTGTGACAGTGTTGAAAGATCCTTTGGCAGGGTTATTCCTAAATATTTTAATGATTTTGCTTCCCACTTAAGATCATATGTATCCTGCAATTTTTTGGATGGTGTATAATTTAGGGACATAACCTGCATTTTCTTTACATTTATTTTATAACCTGATATTTTCCCAAAGTCATCCAACAGTGTAAACAATCCTATAAATGATTTTCCTGGTTCACTCAGATAGACCAAAACATCATCTGCGAATAACACCACTTTCTGTTCAATCCCTGCCACCTTGATACCTTTTACGATTTCGCTCTGTCTTATTAGTTGGGCAAGCAGTTCAATATATAGCGCAAAAAGGAGAGGAGAAATTGGGCATCCCTGTCTAGTGCCTCTCTCTAAGATGAAGGAGTCAGAGAGGTCCCCATTTATCTTAATTCGGGCTGTAGGGCTGTCATATAGAGTCTGAATTACTTTAATAAACTTTTCTTGAAAGCCGAATCTTCCTAACACTCTGTATAGGAATGCCCAACTAACCGAATCAAAAGCTTTCTCAGCGTCCAATCCTACTACCATTGTCTCTGTCTCGTTCTTATTAACCTGTTCTAATATGTGCAGAGTTCTCCTTATGTTATCCTGTGTTTGTCTTTGTTGAATAAATCCAGTCTGGTCTAAATGGATTAGGCCAGGTAAAAGCTTTTCCAATCTGCGCGCTAATATAGATGTAAATAGTTTGTAATCTAAGTTAAGAACACTAATTAGCCGATAATTGCCACATTCTAGTTTATCTTTACCCTCTTTAGGAATAACTGAAATAATCGCTTCTCTCCAGGAAGGTGGAGTTTCTCCTCTCTGCAAGATCCAATTAAAGGTGTTAAGTAGTAATGGGGCTAACTGTGTCTTCAGGGACTTGTACCACTCTGAGGTAAACCCATCAGAACCCGGGGACTTTCCAGCCTTTAACCTAGAGATGGCCACGTTCAGTTCTTTGACAGTTACTGGTTCTAATAAACTTTCATTTTGTAAATCTGTAAGTTTAGGTAGATCTAAAAAATTCAATACACTGTCTATATAGGGCTCATTGGGGGCCCAGGGTTGGGAGTACAGCTCTCGATAATATGTTTCAAAACTCTCTTGAATTTTCCCTATTGTACTCTCCACAAGCTTTGTCTTTGGATTCTTTATTTTATGAATTGTATTGTCTGCTTGTTGTTTTCGTAATTTATATGCTAATAATCTAGCTGATTTACCTCCTACTTCATAATTCTTTTGTCTCAGGTAAAGAAAATTTCTTTGAGTTTCCAACGTATAAATATCGTCAGTTTCACTTTGCAATTTCCTAATTTCCTGTTTTCGATTTGAATTACTTTAGTTGCTATCTACAACTTGAAGTTGTTTTAATTTTCCTTGAAGGTCTGCTAATTTTTGTGCATTGATTTTTTTCATGTGAGTGGTAATGGAAATAATTTTCCCTCTCAGTACAGCTTTCAATGTATCCCATAAGATCACTGGTGATGTTTCTCCCGTGTCATTAAGGTCTAGATATTCTTTGATTTCTCCCCTTAATCTCTCCATTACTTTCGGGTTATTGAGTATATGTGAGTTTAGCCTCCATAGTGTTTTCCTCATTTTCCTTTCCAGGATTAGAGACATAGAGACTGGGCTATGATCCGACAGATCAATTGTTGCAATATTACAGTTTTTTTATCCTGAGTCTATCTGTATCAAAGATAAAGAAATAGTCTATCCTTGAATAGGCTGAATGAGGGAAAGAGTAATATGTATAATCTTTACTAGTAGGGTGTAATTCCCTCCAGACATCTATAATTCCCAACTCCTCCATCAATGAATTCACTTTCCGAGTCAGAGGTTTATTCTGAGTAACTATTCTTGAAGAATCTAATATAGGATTTAATCTAATATTAAAATCCCCTCCACAAATTACTACCCCTTGAGAACTGACCATTAGGTCAAAAATGTGTCTATAAAATGACCATTCACAACCTGGAGGAGCATAAACATTCAGCAATGTTATTTCTGTACCTTCTATTCTTCCTGTGATTTTTACGAACCGTCCTTCTTTGTCTCTAGTCTCTGAAATATGTTCATAATTAAGAGTACTTGATATTAAAGTAGCTACCCCTCTTTTGCGACTCAATTTATATGATGAATAAAATACATGCTTAAAGCCCATTCTTTTTAATTTTCCATGTTCAGATTGGCTCATATGTGTTTCCTGGAGGAAAGCTATTTGTGCCCTCTCTTTTTTCAATTTAGACATAATCTTATTTCTTTTAATTGGATTCAAAACCCCATTAACATTATAGGAAATTATTTTTACCAATTCAGTTTGCATTTTTCTCTAGTAGAAAAAAAACCTCTCCTTTTCTAACCAAACAGTAAGCAATCCCTTCTCAACAGTAAACCAAGACATATAACCACACGCTAGACATTTTCGAACTTGCAACATTTGAAAATTTTTCCCGACTTCCCACAGTGAGGCCTGAGCACCGACCCACCTCAGTTCAGAGGGATGACCTCTATCTTCACCCTGTGTTAGAGGGCCCTCAGCAGTTTGAATAATCATAGAGAATTTTCTCCTATTTATGTCTCGACCATATTGCTATCATTCAAGTTATTCCGTCTAGTTTATTTTCAGTTACCAGTTTTCATTTTACCTTTAAGTCCGATTTACTCTTTTCAGTCATTTCTCTTAATTAATCTGTGTTCTCTGTACATTCGCGTCTGAATATTTGCAGCTTTTCCTTGTAGTTTGACACTCTGGGTCGTGTGGAGCGTCTTCGCCGCACTGCCTGCCACGACTTTTGCCGAATCCTCTCCAGTAGCGACTCCGGTTGGGTGATAACTTTAATAGGTAGTCCCCGGTCCGCCAGGTCCAATGTTGCCTCCTCCACCGTAGCGTAAGTTTTTGTCCCTTCGTCATAAAAGACTCTCAGCCGAGCTGGATACAGGGTCTGGCATCTGATGTTGTTTTCCTTCAGGACTCTCCGTGTTTCCGTATATTCCTTCCGTCTGGCAAGAATCCCCGGTGCGTAGTCGTGGTCTAAACTGATTTTACAGTTGTTCCACATGAAACCTTTCTTTTGCCATGCCCGTTTAAGCACCTCTTCCTTCGTTCTGTAACTGAGAAATCTGACCAGAATCGATCTGGGCTGGGCGCCTGCCGGGGACTGTGGTGCCAACGCGCGGTGAGCCCTTTCTACCTGTAGGTCTTTTGCGGCCGGTATATCAAGGTTCTCTCTAAGTGGCTTCTCCACGAAGGGAATCATCAATCCGGGTTTACCTTCAGTTCCTTCGGGAACTCCGTAAATCCTCACATTTTCCCTTCTTGATCTATTAGTTTCCACTGGAGCTGGTCTTGCAGCTTCAGTATTTCTGCTATCACCTCCTCTGCGTTTTGTAGCTTCTCTTCAATTCCAACAATCCTCGCTTCGGCTTCATCTATCCGCGAGTTAGTTTTTACTATTTCTCCTTTAATATCTTCCAGCTGTTTGCTGTTATCTTGTCGGAACTCGCGAATCTCTCCGAGAATCAAGGACAGAGTCACCGATTCCCCCTCATTATCTCCGTCCTGGCTTGCCGTGGGGGAGCTAGGCCCGTCGCCTTGCTGCGTCTCTTTATGTTTATCAGCCTTCGGAGCGGACTTTTTAATCTTGTTCTTAGACATCATCCTTGCCCCTTTTATTAATATAGTTATGCAATATTAAGTATTTGTCTAAATTCGATTATGGGGCAGTTTACCTTCTTTTTTGTCGAGAGACCTTTTCCTTACGCCGCCATTCCCTTGATGACCCGGAAGTCTATATCGGCCTCCCACTTTCCAAGTACACCTTTGTCAGAAAACAGCCTGTCCCAATCCACACTTGCCAGGTCATTTCTGATACCATCAAAATTGGACTTTCTCTGATTTAGAATCTCAACCTGTGGACCAGACCTATCTCTTTGCATATTTACTTTAAAACTAATGGCATTTTAGTCATTTGATGCAAAGTGTTTCCTACTCAAACTTTTGTCTCCTGCCCTGTCTCACATCCCAATAGCAGATCCAGTATTGCACACACTCTCGTTGTGACTCCTATGTACTGATGAAGGAATCTTTCCTGACCACATTTTACCAACTCTGATTGAATTTTTTGAGGATGTGACTACACACATTGATGAAGGTAGAGCAGTAGATGTAGTGAATATGGATTTTAGTAAGGCATTTGCTAAGGTACCCCATGCAAGGTTTATTGAGAAAGTAAGGAGACATGGGATCCATGGGGACATTGCTTTGTGGATCCAGAACTGGCTTGCCCACAGAAGGCAAAGAGTGGTTGTAAACGGGTCATATTCTGCATGGAGGCCGGTGATCAGTGGTGTGCCTCAGGGATCTGTTTTGGACCCCTGCTCTTTGTGATTTTTATAAATGACCTGGATGAGGAAGTGGAGCGATGGGTTAGTAAATTTGCTGATGACACAAAGGTTGGGGGTGTTGTAGATAGTGTGGAGGGCTGTCAGAGCTTACAACGGGTCATTGGTAGGATGCAAAACTGGGCTGAGAAGTGGCCAATGGAGTGTGAGGTGGTTCATTTTGGTAGCTCAAATATGATGGCAGAATATAGCATTAATGGTAAGACTCTTGGCAGTGTGGAGGATCAGAAGGATCCTGGGGTTCAAGTCCATTGGACACTCAAAGCTGCTGCACAGGTTGACTCTGTGGTTCAGAAGGCATATGGTGTATTGGCTTTTATCAGTCGTGGGATTGAGTTTAAGAGCCAAGAGGTAATGTTGCAGCTATATAGGACCCTGGTCAGACCCCACTTGGAGTACTGTGCTCAATTCTGGTCGCCTCACTATAGGAAGGATATGGAAAGCATAGAAAGGGTGCAGAGGAGATTCACAAGGATGTTGCCTGGATTGGGGAGCATGCCTTATGAGAATAGGTTGAGTGAACTCAGCCTTTTCTCCTTGGAGCGATGGAGGATGAGAGGTGACTTGATAGAGGTGTACAAGGTGATGAAAGGTATTGATCGTGTGGATAGTCAGAGGCTTTTTCCCAGAGCTGAAATGGCTAACATGAGATGGCACAGTTTTAAGGTGTTTGGAAGTAGGTACAGAGGAGATGTCAGGGATAAGTTTTTTATGCAGAGAGTGATGAGTGCGTGGAATGGGCTGCCGGTGACGGTGGTGGAGGCAGATACAACAGGGTCTTTTAAGAGACTCCTGGATAGGTACACGGAGCTCAGAAAAATAGAGGGCAATGGGTAAGCCTAGGCAATTTCTAAAGTAAGTACAGCATTGTGGGCTGAAGGGCCTGTAAGGTGCTGTAGGTTTTCTATGTTTACTTAACTCTGCACTTGCCAGCCAGCAACTACCTATCAGTTACTGATCCCATCAATCAACCGCCATTTGGTAGCCTTCAATGCCTTGCACTTCAAGTCTGGATACTGGATGGTCTGGATACCATGCAGATCTTGTGAGAATATCCGTCTCCATCTCTGTGTGTTTCATATTTCAACCACCAACTGGCTGAAAATCATCTCTCCAGATCCTCCGTCAATCTCTTCCTCCTTGCCTTAAAATTATGGCCTCTTGCCTTAGACACTTCTGCAATGTTGAAAACATTCCTGCTATGTATGAAGTCTAAGCCGTTTATAATCCTGTACACTCCTTCCAGTCATAAAATACCACATCGATACAGGTCCTTCAGCTCACCCACTCCATGACACCCACAGTGCCCACTCAGCCTGTCCCAATTTGGCAATAACCCCACCCCTCCAAAAAACTATCCAAGTGCTCCTGAATTTATATTATTGTACATGCCTCCGTCATTACCTCTGCCTGCTTGTTCCATACACTCAGCACCCTCTGTGTGGAAAAAGTTGCCCCTTGGTCCCTTTGAAATATTTCCCCTCTCAGCCTAAATCTATGCCCCCTAGGTTTGGACTCCTCCTACCCTGGGAAAAAACTCCACTTTATCTCTGCCTCTCATTCCGGCCCTCTGGCTCAGAAGGGTAGAGAAAGGAAGATGAAGGCAGTAGTGATAGGGGACTCTATAGTTAGGGGGTCAGACAGGTGATTCTATGGATGCCAGAAAGAAGCACGGATGGTAGTTTGCCTCCCAGGTGCCAGGGTCCGGGATGTTTCAGATAGTGTCCACGATATCCTGCAGTGGGAGGGAGAACAGCCAGAGGTCATGGTACATATTGGTACCAATGACATAGGTAGCAAAAGGGAAGAGGTCCTGTAAACAGACTACAGGGAGTTCGGAAGGAAGTTGAGAAGCAGGACCGCAAAGGTAGTGATCTCAGGATTACTGCCTGTGCCATGCGACAGTGAGTATAGGAATAGAATGAGGTGGAGGATAAATGCGTGGCTGATGGATTGGCGCAGGGGGCAGGGATTCCGATTTCTGGATCATTGGGACCTCTTTTGGGGCAGGTGTGACCTGTACGAAAAGGACGGGTTGCACTTGAATCCCAGGGGGACCAATATCCTGGTGGGGAGGTTTGCTAAGGCTACTGGGGAGAGTTTAAACTAGAATTGTTGAGGGGTGGGAACTGAACTGAAGTGACTGGGGAAGAGGCGGTTGGCTCACAAATAGAGAAAACATGGAGACAGTGTGTGAGGGAGGATAGGCAGGTGATAGAGAAGGGATGTGCCCAGACCAACGGTTTGAGATGTGTCTATTTTAACGCAAGAAATGTTGTGAACAAAGCACATGAGCTTAGAGCATGGATCAGTACTTGGAGCTATGATGTGGTGGCCATTACAGAGACTTGGATGGCTCAGGGCCAGGAATGGTTACTTCAAGTGCTAGGTTTTAGATGTTTCAAAAAGGACAGGGAGGGAGGCAAAAGAGGTGGGGGCGTGGCACTGTTGATCAGAGATAATGTCACGGCTGCAGAAAAGGAGGACGCCATGGAGGGATTGTCTACGGAGTCTCTGTGCGTAGAGGTTAGGAACAGGAAGGGGTCAATAACTTTACTGTTTTTTATAGGCCGCCCAATAGTAACAGGGATATTGAGGAGCAGATAGGGAAACAGATCCTGGGAAGATGTAATAATAACAGAGTTGTCGTGATGGGAGATTTTAATTTCCCAAATATCGACTGGCATCTCCCAAGAGCAAGGGATTTAGATGGGGTGGAGTTTGTTAGATATGTTCAGGAAGGTTTCTTGACACAATATGTAGATAAGCCTACAAGAGGAGAGGCTGTACTTGATTTGGTATTGGAAAATGAACCTGGTCGGGTGTCAGATCTCTCATAGTGATCTAACTCCTTTACAATAGCATTGGAGAGAGATAGGAACAGACAAGTTAGAAAAGCATTTACTTGGAGTAAGGAGAATTATGAGGCTATCGGGCAGAAAATTGGAAGCTTAAATTGGGAACAGATTTTCTCAGGGAAAAGTACAGAAGAAATGTGGCAAAGTTCAGGGGATATCTGTGTGGAGTTCTGCATAGATATGTTCCAATGAGACAGGGAAGTTATGGTAGGGTACAGGAACCATGGAGTACAAAGGCTGTAATAACTCTAATCAAGAAGAAAAGAAAAACTTACAAGAGGTTCAGAGAGCTTAGGCAATGTTAGAGATCTAGAAGATTATAAGGCTAACAGGAAGGAGCTTAAGAAGGAAATTTGGAGAGCCAGGAGGGACCATGAGAAGGCCTTGGTAGGCAGGATTAAGGAAAACCCCAAGGCATTCTACAAGTATGTGAAGAGTAAGAGGATAAGACATGAAAGAATTGGACCTACCAAGAGTGAAGTGGGAAAGTGTGTATGGAACTGGAGGAAATAGCAGAGGTACTTAATGAAGACTTTACTTCAGTATTCACTATGGAAAAGGATCTTGGTGATTGTAGTGATGACTTGCAGCAGACTGAAAAGCTTGAGCATGTAGATATTAAGAAAGAGGATGTGCTGGAGCTTTTGGAAAGCATCAAGTTGGATAAGTTGGCGGGGCAGGATGAGATGTACCCCAGGCTACTGTGGGAGGCAAGGGAGGAGATTGCTGAGCCTCTGGCGATGATCTTTGAATCATCAATGGGGATGGAAGAGGTTCTGGAGGATTGGAAGGTTGTGGATGTTGTTCCTTTATTCACGAAAGGGAGTAGAGATAGCCCAAGAAATTATAGACCAGTGAGTCTTACTTCAGTGGTTGGTAAACTGATGGAGAAGATCCTGAGAGGCAGGATTTATGAACATTTGGAGAGGTATAATATGATAACGAATAGTCAGCATGGCTTTGTCAAGGGCAGGTCATGCCTTACGAGCCTGATTGAATTTTTTGAGGATGTGACTAAACTCATTGATGAAGGAAGAGCAGTAGATGTAATGTATATGGATTTCAGCAAGGTATTTGATAAGGTACCCCATGCAAGGCTTATTGAGAAAGTAAGGAGACATGGGATCCAAGGGGACATTGCTTTGTGCATCCAGAACTGGCTTGTCCACAGAAGGCAAAGAGTGGTTGTAGACGGGTCATATTCTGCATGGAGGTTGGTAACCAGTGGTGTGCCTCAGGGATCTGTTCTGGGACCCTTACTCTTTGTGATTTTTATAAATGACCTGGATGAGGAAGTGGAGGGATGGGTTAGTAAGTTTGCTGATGACACAAAGGTTGGAGGTGTTGTGCATTGTGTCAGAGGTTACAGCAGGACATCGACAGGATGTAAAACTGGGCTGAGAAGTGGCAGATGGAGTTCAACCCAGATAAGTGTGAAGTAGTTCATTTTGGTAGGTCAAATATAATGGCAGAATATAGCATTAATGGTAAGACTCTTGGCAGTGTGGAGGATCAGAGGGATCTTGGGGTCCGAGTCCATTGGACACTCAAAGCTGCTGCACAGGTTGACTCTGTGGTTAAGAAGGCATACGGTGTATTGGCCTTCGTCAATCATGGAGTTGAATTTAGGAGCCGAGAGGTAATGTTGCAGCTATATAGGACCCTGGTCAGACCCCACTTGGAGTACTGTGCTCAGTTCTGGTCGCCTCACTACAGGAAGGATGTGGAAACCATAGAAAGGGTGCAGAGGAGATTTACAAGGATGTTGCCTGGATTGGGGAGCATACTTTATGAGAATAGGTTGAGTGAACTTGGCCTTTTCTGCTTGGAGTGACGGAGGATGAGAGGTGATCTGATAGAGGTGTGTAAGATGATGAGAGGCATTGATCGTGTGGACAGTCAGAGGCTTTTTCTTAGGGCTGGAATGCCTAGCACAAGAGGGCATAGTTTTAAGGTGCTTGGAAGTACATACAGAGGAGATGATAGGGGTAAGTTTTTTTACAAAGAGAGTGGTGAGTGCGTGGAATGGGCTGCTGGCAACGGTGGTGGAGGCGGATACGATAGGGTCTTTTTCGAGACTTTAAGATAGATACATGGAGCTTAGAAAAATAGAGGGCTATGTGTAAGCCTGGTAATTTCTAAGGTAGGGACATGTTCGGCACAACTCTGTGGGCCAAAGGGTCTGTATTGTGCTGTAGGTTTTCTATATTTCTATAATTTTAAACATTTCTATAAGGTCACCTCTCATTCTCCTACGTTTCAAGAAATAAAGACCCAGCCTAGCCAACGTCTCTTTATAACTGAGGCCCTCTGGTTCTAGCAACGTTCTCATTAAATCTTTTCTGCACTCTTTCCAGTTTCACCACGTCTTTCCTATAACATTGTGATCAAAACTACACAGTCCTCCTATGAATCATAGAACTACAATATCATGTCCGAACTCCCGTTTCAATGCCTGACTGGTGAATGTCAGTCTGCTAGATGCCTTTTCTACCTGTGATGACACTTGTAATCCTGTCCCTGTCCCAATATGCAACTTGTGATCCTATCTCTCTATTCCGTTACACTCCCTAGGGCTCTATCATTTATAGTGTAAGTCCTGCACTGATTTGACTTTCCAAAATGTATAACCTCATACTTATGTACCACCCCTGGGTCCACATGTCTGACTGATCCAGATCCCGCTGTAATCTACAATAACCTTCTTCACTATCAACAAAACCTCCTAATTTTTGTGTCACCCGCAAACTTGCTGACCTAGTCTTGTGCATTGACATCCAAATCATAAGTATAAATAACAAATGACAAGGACTGCAACACCAACCCCCCACAGCGCACCTGTAGTCATTGACCTCCATTCTGAGAAATAACCTTCAGCCACTGCCCGCCCGCTTCCTAAATCGCAGCCAATTGTGAATCCACATCACCATCTCTCCCTGGAATCCACATGACCTAGCTTTCCTGACCAGTTGATCACATGGGATCCTGTCAAGAGCTTGATAAAATCCAAAGACACACACAAGGCCATGTTAACTCCTTCAGATCAGACTGACTACCGCTCAGAATTTCCTCCAGTAATTTCCCCACCACTGATAACAAGCTGACCAGCCTATAGTTCCCTGGCTTGTCCTTGCTACCCTTCTTAAACAATGGAATGGAATTAGCTACCTTCCACTCTTTGGGAACTTCACTAGTGGCTAATGATGAAGCAAATAATTCCATTAGGGCCCCTGCAATTTATTCTCTAGACTCCTACAAAGTCCAAAGATACACTCAGTCAAGCCCTGGGTATTTATCCAGCAGAAGGCAGTGTAAAGGCTGCACTCCTTGCTGGTAACATGAATCACTTGCACTTGTTTTCTTTATCTCTTGAGCAACCTGTGATTTTCTCCTCAGTAAACACTGAGGAAAAATATTCATTAAAAATCCCACACATGTCCTACAGTTCAAGAAACAGATGCTCCTGCTGATCTCCAAGGGGACCAACTTTCCATCTAGCCACCCCTTTATTCTTAATGTGGCTAAAGACTGGGATTTTCCTTAACCTTACCTGCTGGATGGGAGTCAATAGATACTTGATTGGTCAGGGCATGAAAGGATACGGGGGGGGGGGCGTGGTGGGGGGAGGCTGGAGATTGGGGCTGAGTAGAAAAATAGATCAGTCGTGATGAAATGGCAGAACAGACTTGATGAACCAAATGGCCTAATTCTGCTCCTATATCTTATGGTCTCGTGGTCCAGATCCACCCCACATCCTCTCTTTGTCCTTCTGATTAATTAAGAGTATTATTAATCTTTCTATAGTCATCAAGGGACTAGAGTCTTAATTACCACAGTACATCTTGTCCTTGCTGACCTGATCTTCCACCTAGTCCCATCTACCTGCACACGGACAATATCCCTTCAAAACCCTCCCAGCCATGTGCCTGTCCAAACTTCTCTTAAATGTTACATCTGGTCCTGGATCTACCAATTCTATTGGCTGCTCAGTCTACACTCGCACCATCCTCTGAGTGAAAAAAAATCCGCCCCCCCCCCCCCCGATTCATCTTAAACATTTCACCTTTCACCATAGTACTATGGCATCTAACTCTAGTCTGAGGAGAAAACGACCACATGCATTCACTCTATCAGTTTTCTATACTGTACTTCTATAAAATTTCCCTTCATTCTCCTGTGCTCCAGGGAAGTCTTAACCCACTTAACCTTTCCTTATAACTCAGGTCTTCAAGTCTTGACAACATCCTTGTAAACCCGAACAATCTCTTGACTACCCACAGGTAATTAAAGAAGAAAACTTTAGACAAAAATTTACAAGGTAAAACCTTCTTTGGTTTTTTAAGTTTTACTTTTAAATGACATACTACTGGGTTATGGTCACTATTACAGTCTGCGCCTGGATATGCTTTGCATTGAATCACCGAGTTTCTAAATCTTTGGTTTATAGTAATAAAGTCAAGTTGATTTCTGGTGTTATCACCTGGACTTTTCCAGGTCCACAGGCGTCTTGGATGGTTTTTAAAGTAGGTATTCATAATGACCTGATTATTCATCTTGCAGCATTCTACCCATTTCTCACTTCCTTCATTTCTTTCCCCTAGTCCAAATTTTCCTATGGTATTTCCATCAGCACCTTGTCCTACTTTAGCATTTAGATCTCCCATGACAATAACAATATCTTGAGATTTGCATTCATTCTTTACTTGTTCAAGCTCTTCATAGAATTTATCTATATCCTCATTTGTTCCATCTGTTGTTGGTGCAGAGACCTGTATAATTGCTAAATCAAATGGTTGTCCTCTGAACCTAACAAGGAGCATGCTTTCTGATATTGCCCAATGTCCTATAACAATTTTTGCCATGTTTTCATCCATAAGAATTCCTAATCCATTAGTATGGGATGTTTCACAAAAATAAATTAGTGTTTTATTTCTATTCTGACATGTTCCAGCACCTCTCCAATGAACTTCGCTAATTCCCATGATGTTAATCTTTAGTCTTTCCATTTCATTTATCACATTGTCCAATCTTCCTGCTTGATATAGGGTTCTTACATTCCAAGTGGCAATAATTTTTTTTTGTGTTACTTGAATTTTATGAGCAATAGCTTGATGATGGTCGGGGATCCCCTGCTGCCCAGAATCAACCCTACCGAGCGAAGCATCTTCAGAATTGTCTTGAAGATCCTCTTGACGCTGTTGTTGTGTGATACATTTTGTGAGTTTGACTATGGTTTTCCTAGCAAATAGATTCTAGGGAATCTAGTATCTAGCAACGGTGGTTTGCTGTTGCCTACCATTGGGCGAACTAAAGAAATCATCATTTCTCTTCCCAAATGTTCATCCGCCTATACTATAGCTGTTGACATTTGAGGTCCTAGCTCATCCGCCTTCTCCGTCATAAGTTCAGTTACTGAACCTGCCAGATCTGCCATTGGCCTTTGCTCGTATCCCGAGCAGGAATCCCTGCAGGTGCTACCGTTCCGGGTCAGAGCGGCCCTGGGAGCAATGAATGACTAAGGGGTAACTCCACTTTCCCCAAAGCTCTGAAAGTCCCCAATCACAGCCTCATCACCGTTTGCAGTTTAGAGTCATACCCAGGACTTCCACCTAACACCTCCCAGCTTCTCACTTCATCCCACCCACCTTTCGTTTCACCTGGCCTCACCTACCACCCGCAAGCTCATACTCCTTCCCCCCCAACCTCTTATTCTGGCATCTTCCCCTTTCCTTTCCAATCCTGATGAAGGATCTCAGCCTGAAACTTCAGCTGTTTATTCCCCTATGATTTCCTCCAGCATTTTGTGAGTTAGTCTGATCTAACTAGCTTCTCCCAATCCACTTTTGTCAGCTCCTATTTTATCACACTGAAATAGGCCTTCTCTCAATTCAGGATCTTAATATCTGCTCTATTCTTGCCTTTCTCCAAAATAAGACTAAAATCTGTAGTCTTTCACTGGTCTAACCGCTTGTCTGCCACATTCCCTAAGATTAGGTCAGGCGCCAGCCTCTCTCTGGTAGGTCTACCTGCACATTGTCTCAAAAAGCTCTCCAAAATGCACTTTAAGAATTCCACTGCATCTAATATTTTAACACTCAGAAAAGTAGGGATCTTCACACTTAACTGACATTACACCGCACCCCCTTGCCCGGTCTGTCTAAATCACCCTGAAAACTCTGCATTTTCCACACAATTCACAGCCTCATTCTTGAGAATCAAAACAAACTTTCAAACTACACCTGTGCCTTGATTCTGGTGGAGTTGCACCAGTCATCGCCCACCAAACTGTTTCTCCCTGATTTTTGCTTTCTGCCAAAAGAGCACTTTCAATTCATGCCAAAAGAAGTATCCAGCTGCTTTCCTTCCACAGCTGTAGTTTTAACGTCGAACATTCCATTAGATGCTGACTGGAGTTTTCACTTTTATCTAGAACTGGCAGCTTCTACGGTGTTTGCATAAATATGCTTGTGGGGGTTTGCACATTAGATAATCTTGGACAGTTTCCGTAGCTGAACTTTGGGAATATACTGAGGGCACGATTCATGAAATGTGCTGTCTTTCACTTCATTAACCACCTGCTGATTCCAGATCAAAAGGTGTGTTTGTGCATGAGCACGAGGTAGATACACACAGCATGGAGGCCCAGAACAACCACTAAATAGTACATCACCTCAATACCACAGCTTCTTCCACTGGGTAAGGTGACACCAGTGGCTGCTGACACATCGTGGTGTCACTCCCATGTGGGTCATTGTAGCCTGCTGCAGCCGACTCAGACTAAAAGTCATCCGTGAGCAGAAAGTGACTCAAAATCGTACCTCCGATGGCAACATGCGAAGAGGGAGGATGAATGAGGAAATCGTAGCAGTTGTGGTGCCGTAACCGAGAAGGTGGTTTGCTGCTATGCTCTGTAATACACACACTGCACATGATTAAACGATCAGACAACAATCATTTGTGAGAAGCTGCATGCCAACACAAACCGTACACCAGGGAGACGAGATTCACCGAAAGACCATCACCACCAAACACCTTGTCACACCAAAAGACCATCACCACCAAACACCTTGTCACAATGCCACCAACTACCATTAACAACATGCTCTTGGCTCCTCATCTGAACACTCACATTTCACCAGATCCACATGCAATGCAATTGAGTTTGCTCTGGCAAAGGTGTTGGATAAATTACTCTGATTTGAAGGCCAGAGAGGTAAGCAACACAATGTTAGTAGCAGTGCCCAGGAGGTTTAAACACACACACTTCAGTGGGGCAGCTGACTGAACCACTTGCTTCAGCTTCAATTAATGTCCTGTTGAGACCAAACACCAAACACAGGCAAAGTTTGAAGTGAAACGATCAGCTTGATCTAAAACCCAGCTCCAGCAGTTTCCCCACAAGTGAACAAGCTGCATGTGGTCTGAAGGCTTCTTGGCGACTGTGATCCAGAGCAGCAACTACTGGGCTGGACACCTGTCACCAGTCGGACTGAGAAGAACCACGATGTGGAAGGCTGGGCATAGTTTAGCTCTACCATCTGCATGTTTGATGTGAGTTACCAGAGTCGGGCCTGAAAATGGAGAACGTGGCTGGGGAGGGGTTAGACTGCGGGTGAGGGTGGAGTAGCTGCTGCCGCCAGGGACAAGTGAGGGGCCAGCAGAGGGATGCAGGTACTGGGCTGAGGGGGGACACTGACGAAATGCTGCCACGTAAACCTGACGGGTCTAGAGAGCTGTTAGTCACAGAGCCTGTGAAGATGCAGCGGGTACAGGAACACTGGTGTAGCCATCAGACCATGAGTTAGCCCACAACCTTCCTACGGAGCAACCACAGTGCAAAAGAAAAGGTGAACGCCCGTGGTAAATAACATCTTCCAGAAGGGAATGGAAACAGACTTGCTAGCAGCCTCAAGCTGGAACAGTCTCACTACCTCCTGCAGCTTCCATGTGTTGGCCTTTACAAGGAGAGCACTGATCACTGATTCTGCTTTCTGTGCCAGCTCACCTCGGGGACGAGCTTTGCGGACTTTTCTTCCAGCAGGCCTGGAAAACTCCAGCCATGGAAAGCAGCAGGAGATTCATTGCCATTCCATTCTGACCACCTCCCCTTAGACTCCCTTATCCAAAGCAAAGGAGCTGTCCTTGCCCGTGTAGGGTGGTGTGTGATGATGACATTGATAAGATTTACAACTCTCCGAGTGAAGAAATTTCTACTCTGTCAGTCTCAGCCACCCAGGCCCCCTACTTCTGCACCGCTGGCTGAGGGCAAATACACAAATGGGAATCGTAATATCCAAGAAAGCAGGGAATTACCATATTCCATACATAGTCCAAAGGGTGAAATTCTGCCAAAGGTGAGACACAGAGTTTCATACAGTAATACAGCACAGAAACATGCCCTTTGGCCCAATCTGTCCCCACTGAACTAGCTGCCTATATAAACTAATTTAGAGCGTGTGTAATTAAATCCTGCTCCAAATGGTTAAACCGTATCTGCCATTACTCAGCAAGCACTACAGGTGTGCTGCAGTATTGGAGGAGTTGTCTGTTTTCTGCCAAGTTAAATCGAGGCTGTTCCCTCCTCAGCAGATATGACCGGAGGAGCAGCAAAGCAGTACCTAACTGACCTGGCTATTGTTAGTTATTTATTATTTAGATGTGGTGGCCCACACACGCGGGACTCGAACCGCCATTGGGAGCCGCGGGCAGACACGCGGTAGCGCGTTTGGAACTACCCGCTCGGGGTGGACCTTCCGGGGACAGTCTGAGGTCACGTCTGCCCCGCGGGTCGCAGGGACCCACGGGAGGGGAGATTTAAGCGTGTGATTTTGAATCAGTAAAGGCATTCTGAGTTCAGCTGTCTCTGCCTCTGTGTTTCTTTAGTGGCGTGTTTGCGCGCAACTGCATTGGTGACCCCGACGTTCCAGACGGCATCTGGAGCCGGCGACTCAGCGACCAGCCATGAGTTCCAGCAACTCGCACAGCGCAGTCTCTCTGAAGCTCCTGACTTTCTGGGCCACTCAGCCCCACGTTTGGTTCGAGCAGGCTGAGGCTCAGTTCAGTATCAGAGACAGCTGACACCACGTGGTACTACTACGTGGTCAGCACGCTCGACCGGGAGATCGACTTCTTGGGCCACAGAGTCAACCGACATGGCGCAGTTCCCCTACCGGACAAGGTCCAGGCTATCCGCCAGTTCCCCAAGCCCAGCATGGTCAAGGGCCTGCAGGAGTTCGTAGGGATGGTCAACGTTTATCATTGGTTTGTGCCGGCGGCGGCACGTATCATGAGACCCTTGTTCAGCCTGATGGCCGGCAAGGCCATAGAAGTAGCATGGGACGCGGAGACCACGGAGGTGTTCGAGCAGGCCAAGGAGGCGCTGGCAAAGGCGGCCCTCCTAGTGCACCCGAGAGTCGATGTACCCACGGCACTCACAGTTGACGCTTCCGACACGGCCGTCGGCGGAGTCCTGGAGCAGATCGTTGAGGACCAGTGGTGACCACTCGCTTTCTTCAGCCCGCACCTACGGCCACCAGAGGTGAAGTACAGCACTTTCGACAGAGAGTTGCTAGCACTCTACCTGGCTGTACGGCATTTCTGGTACTTCCTCGAGGGAAGGGAGTTCACCGTGTATACAGACCATAAGCCCCTCACCTTCGCACTGGCCAAGCCATCGGACCCATGGTCGGCTCGGCAGCAGAGTCTTTTATATCAGAATTCACCACGGACGTCCGCCACATCGCAGAGAAGAACAACGTCGTCACCGACACACTGTCTCACCCCTGTCTCCACTCAGTAGGCATATCATCCTCAGGAATACACTACGCAGCACTGGCAGAACCACAACGGTCGGACACCCGAGATCCCGGCTTACCGCACCACTGCTTCGGGGCTCTAGTTGGAGGATGTCTCCATCGGCCTGGCAGCGGATCGACTCCTGTGCGATGTGTCTACCGGCAAACCCCGACCCGTGGTACCAGCAGCATGGAGGCGCCGGGTGTTCGAAACGCTGCACGACCTGGCCCACCCGTCCATCCGGGCGTCCATCAGGCTGGTAGCAGACAGATTCGTCTAGCACGGTTTGTGCAAACAGGTCGGACACTGGGCCAGGACCTGCGTACACTGCCAGACCGCCAAAGTCCAGCGGCATGTGAAGGCTCCCCTCCAGCAGTTCCAGCCGACGCACAGGAGGTTCCAACACATCCACGTGGACATCGTCGGCCCCCTGCCAGTCTCCCGGGGCGCCAGGTATATTTTTACCATGGTAGACAGGTTCACCAGATGGCTGGAAGCCCTACCGCTCGCAGACACGTCCACTGAGTCCTGCGCCAGGACGCTCATTGCAAACTGGATCGCCAGGTTTGGCCTCCCAATGGACATCACCTCCGACAGAGGGGCGCAGTTCACACCTGGTTTGTGGACAGCACTGGCGCAGCTCCTGGGCACCCAGCAGCATCACACCACAGCGTACCATCCCTGTGGACAGCACTGGCGCAGCTCCTGGGCACCCAGCAGCATCACACCACAGCGTACCATCCCCAGTCCAACGGTTTGGTACAGCGATTCCACCGGCATCTCAAGTCGGCCCTGATGGCATGCCTCAGGGGCCCCAACGGGACAGATGAGCTTCCCTGGGTCCTACTGGGCATCCGCACAGTCCCCAAGGAGGACCTGGACACCTCCTCGGCAGAATTGGTCTACGGTGCCCCCCTGACGGTTCCAGGCGAGTTCGTACCAGAGGCCCGAGGTTCGGAAGAAACTCCAGCAGCGGTGCTAATGAGGCTGCGGGACAAGGTAGGGACCCTGGCACCGGTCCCGACCTCCAGGCGTGGTCCCACGCCATCCTTCAGCCCTAAAGACCTCGGAGACTGTGAGTATGTTTTTATTCGCAGGGACATGCACAGGTCACCTCTACAGCAGCTGTACGAGGGACCCTTCAGGGTGATCCGGCACAATGGAGCCACGTGTGTCCTGCAGGTGGGTGGCCGGGAAGAGACTTTTACAGTGGACCGCCTCAAACTGGCGCACTTGGACATTCAGCAACCAGCGAGGCCGGCCACACAGACTGGGGGCTCCACTCCCCCAATGGACGTTTCTGGGGGGAGGGGGGGCGGGGGGGGGTGTGGCGACCCGCACACGCGGGACTCGAACTGCCATTGGGAGCCCTGGGCAGACACGCGGTAGCGCGTTTGGAACTACCTGCTCGGGGCGGACCTTCCAGGGACAGTCTGACGTCACGCCCGCCCCGCGGGTCGCAGGGACCCATGGGAGGGGAGATTTAAGCGCGCGATTTTGAATCAGTAAAGGTATTCTGAGTTCAGCTCTCGCTCCCTCCATGTGTTTCTTGAGTATCGCGTTTGTGCGTTACTACATAGAGATACTTACTTCAGTGGTTGGTAAGTTGATGGAGAAGATCCTGAGATTTATGAACATTTGGAGAGGTATAATATAATTAGGAATAGTCAGCATGGCTTTGTCAAAGGCAGGTCATGCCTCACGAGCCTGACTGAATTTTTTGAGCATGTCACTAAACACATTGATGAAGGTAGAACAGTAGATGTAGTGTATATAGATTTCAGCAAGGCATTTGATAAGGTACCCCACGCAAGGTTTATTGAGAAAGGAGGCATGGGATCCAAGGGGACCTTGCTTTGTGGATCCAGAGTTGGCTTGCCCACAGAAGGCAAGGAGTGGTTGTAGATGGGTCATATTCTACATGGAGGTTGGTGACCAGTGGTGTCCCTCAGGGATCTGTTCTGGGATCCCCAACTCTTCATGATGTTTATAAATGTCCTGGATGGGTTAGTAAATTTGCTGATGACACAAAGGATGGGGTGCTGTGGATAGTGTGGAGGGCTGTCAGAGGTTACAGCGGGACATCGATAGGATGCAAAACTGGGCTGAGAAGTGGCAGAAGGAGTTCAAACCAGATAAGTGTGAGGCAGTTCATTTTGGTAGGTCAAATATGATGGCAGAATATAGTATTAATGGTAAGACTCTTGACAGTGTGGAGGATCAGAGGGATCTTGGGGTCTGAGTCCATAGGACACTCAAAGTTTTCGTGCAGGTTGACTGTGTGGTTAAGAAGGCATACGGTGCATTGGCCTTCATCAACCATGGGATTGAGTTCAAGAGCTGAGAGGTAATGTCACAGCTATATAGGACCCTAGTCAGACCCCACTTGGGAGTACTATGCTCAGTTCTGGTCACCTCACTACAGGAAGGATGTGGAAACTATAGAAAGGGTGCAGAGGAGATTTACAAGGATGTTGCCTGGATTGGGGAGCATGCCTTATGAGAATAGTTTGAGTGAACTCGGCCTTTTCTTCTTGGAGCGACGGAGGATGAGAGGTGACATGATAGAGGTGCGTAAAATGATGAGAGGCATTGATTGTGTGCATAGTCAGAGGCTTGTTCCCAGGTATTGAAATGGCTAACATGAGAAGGCACAGTTTTCAGCTGCTTGGAAGCAGGTACAGAGGAGATGTCAGGGGTAAGTTTTTTACACGCACTCACCACTCTCTGCGTAATGGGCTGCTGGCGACGGTGGTGGAGGCGGATACGATAGGGTCTTTTAAGAGACTCCTGGATAGGTACATGGAGCTTAGAAAAATAGGGCTATGGGTAACCCTAGGTAATTACTAAAGTACATGTTTGGCACAACATTGTGGGCCGAAGGGCCTGTATTGTGCTGTAGGTTTACTACGTTTCTATCTGTACGGCGTGGAATAGGCACTTACAGCTCTGTGAGCCGTGCCACCAGCTATCCCCGAATTTTAAACCTTGCCTAAACCTAATCAAGGGATGATTTACAATGACCAAATAACCTACTACTGGGTACACCTTTGGCCATGTGATCTTGTGGAAAACATACAAGCTCCTTACCAAGGAAGCAGGGATTGAACTTCGAATTCTGACACTCTGAGTTGTATTAGTGTCATGCTAACTGTGGCGCCCTTATCTCCACATCGGAGATAATAATATGTGCAAGGGCTGCTATGTGCCTTCCACCAGTACATTCAGCATGTTTGCAAATCACCTCACCAGCTCTGCAGCTCTTGAGATGACCTGAAAGAGGCTTAAAGCTGCTACACAAATGCAGCCCTTTCAGTCTGCATGCCCTTTGATAAGAATCGCAGGATAGAAGAGAACAGAGAAATGAACACTGTCATGTTAACATGCAGCAGGTCCAAGTAAAAACCAAATGTGATCACAAGAAAGGTTCGTGATTACACATCCCCATAATTACAGTTCGCAATATAACAGTACATCCTTTCCCACAAACAAAAGGTACTGGATAGGAATTTCTGAATGAGCATTGATTAGATTATTGATTTTTAAAGGCTTAGGAGAGAAGCTGAGAAATGTCAAAGCTATTTGACATGTTTAGTTTTTACAGTGATGATTAGGATTACAACAATGACAGGGACAATATTTGTGGGGAATAGTGATTCAAACGTATAGTAAAGTAATGAAGTGACATGCAATCTAACCAACTGGTAGACAGCTGGCAGTTGATATACAGAGCAAGGACAGTTGCGACATATTGTCTTCTGTTTCTAACCATGAGCTGTCCTTGGGGTGCTTGGGATGTCTTGAGAACTAATTGAGAACTGGATACTCAAGAGTTTCTTAGCCAAGGAGGAGCGATTTCAGAGCATCGGAGAGATTGCTTCCTGGACTGTCTGTTGTGGGAGCATTTAAGGTCTAATCAGCAGGAAAAAAATGGACACTTTTGACATTTACAGGCAACTGGAACGAAAGGAGTGTCTTGAGGAATACAGTGTATGTAGGGGGGAAGTGAAAAAAAAGGGGCTATGGAAAAACCCTTGGTAAGTAAGGTAGTATCCCAAGACTTTCTGTAAGTAAAAAAAACTTTATAAGGACTCAAGGCAACACACACAAAATGCTGGAGGAACTCAGCAGGCTAGGCAGCATCGATGGAAAAAAGTACAGTCAATGTCTCAGGCCAAGATGTCTCAGCCTATAAATGTTGACTGTACTTTTTTCCATAGATGCTGCCTGGCCTGCTGAGTTCCTCCAGCATTTTGTGTGTGTTGCTTGAATTTCAAACACCTGCAGATTTTCTCTTGTTTGTACTACAAGAACTCAGTGGGTGAGGCAACATCTAAAGATGGAAATGGATAGACAGTATTTTGAGTTGAGACCTACACTCAGGGCATATGAAGGATTTTGACTGAAACACTGACTGCACATTTCCCTCCTCAGATGTTGCCTAACCCGCTGAGTTCTTCCAGCATTTTGTTTTTTTTTTACTCCAGTGATGTGTGGAGCCAGGCAGGGTCCTCACGGAATATTTCTCATTTGCATTCACGAAGGAGATGACCTTCCGGTTTGAGATGGTGCTGGTGAAACACAGTGACGACTTACTGACAGCAAACAAAACTACCAGCTACTTTATTAATCACTTTTTCTGGAAAACAATCACTGCAATCAACAGCCTGCAGCTTCCCTTTCGGAGCTGTGGTTTTGAACTGCCAGTACAGCCTGGCATTTTTGTGCTGCGAACTGAACTCTCGAAAGGGCGGGATGGTTGGGGTGCGGCGAATCAGAATCAGGTTTATTATCACTGGCATGTGACGTGAAATTTGTTAACTTAGCAGCAGCAATTCAATGCAATACATAATCTAGCAGAGAAAAAGAAGTAAATAAAATGATAAGTAAATCAATTACAGTGTACGTATATTCAAAGGATTAAAATAACGTGCAAAAAAAATACTGTATATTAAAAATGATAGTGTTCAAGGGTTCAATGTTCATTTAGGAATCGGGTGGCAGAGGGGAAGAAGCTGTTCCTGAATCACTGAGTGTGTGCCTTCAGGCTTCTGTATCTCCTACCTGATGGAAACAGTGAGAAAAGGGCATGCCCTGGGTGCTGGAGGTCCTTGATAATGGACGCTGTCTTTCTGAGACACTGCTCCCTAAAGATGACCCAGGTACTTTGTAGGTTAATACTCAAGATGGAGCTGACTTGATTTACAACCCTCTGTAGCTTCTTTCAGTCCTGTGCAGTAGCCCCCACCTCCTCCATACCAGACAGTGATGCAACCTGTCAGGATGCTCTCCACAGTACATCTATAGAAGTTTTTGAGTGTATATGTTGACATGCCAAATATCTTCGAACTACTGACGAAGTATAGCTGCTGTCTTGCCTTCTTTATAACTACATCAATATGTTGGGACCAAGTTAGGTCCTCAGAGATCTTGACACCCAGGAACTTGAAGCTGCTCACTCTCTCCACTTCTGATCCCTCTATGAGGATTGGTGTGTGTTCCTTCATCTTACCCTTCCTGAAGTCCACAATCAGCTCTTCCATCTTACTGAAGTTGAGTGCCAGGTTGTTGCTGCGGCACCACTCCACTAGTTGGCATATCTCACTACTGTACGCCCTCTCATCACCACCTGAGATTCTACCAACAATGATTGTATCGTCAGCAAATTTATAGATGGTATTAGAGCTATGCCTAGCCACACAGTCATATGTATATAGAGTAGAGCAGTGGGCTAAGCACACACCCCTGAGGTGTGCCAGTGCTGATGGTCAGCGAGGAGGATATGTTATCACCAATCCACAGAGATTGTGGTCTTCCGGTTAGGAAGTCGAGGATCTGACTGCAGAGAGAGGTACAGAGGCCCAGGTTCTGCAACTCCTCAGTCAGGATTGTGGGAATGGTGGGATTCGCTCTCTCTGGGCAGCCCAGCACGGCACAGCAGCAGCGGCCTTTCGGATCTGGTGTTACTTTAATTTAATTTTAAGGCACAGGTTTTGATTAGGGCACATGGATAACAGAGCGACTATCTACCATCGCCAGATACTGCTACAATACAGAGATCGCCCAAAAACAAACCTTCATCAAGACCTGCTGGTTAAATTACGCGACCTCGGCTTGCTGAGGGGATCGGGCCTACTGTCCTCGGAGTCGCCTGATGCCGGTGGCCGGAGGTGGAGAGGTCGTAAGCGGTGTGCGAGGAAGTGGAAGTGAGGCAAGCGGGCAGGAGTCTGTGCCAGGCAGAAAGCAAACCCTAGCCGGCCGGCTCTCCCGTCCATTCTGCTCTCCAATGTCTGCTCCCTGGACAATAAATTGGACTACATCTGACTCCAACGAAATACTCGGCGGGAGTACAGAGTCTGCTGTGCATATGTTTTCACGGAAATGTGGCTCTCCGATGGAATCCTGGACGCCGCCATTCAGTTGGACGGGCTTGTCTTGTTTTGAGCAGACAGAGACGCAGCTCTCTCCGGTAAGACTCGCGGTGGTGGCTTGTGTGTTTACATCAATACGGAATGGTGCAAGAACTCTGTGCTGGTTTCCAGATACTGCTCATCGCTAGTGGAGTTTGTGACTGTTAGATGCAGACTATTTTATTTACCACGGGAATTCACCACTGTCCTTATAGTTGGTGTGTACATTCCCCCCAGCGCTAATGCTAAGTAGGTGTTCTGTGAACTGTATGGGGCTATTAGTGAGCTGCAGCTCGTACTCCCTGATGGACTGTTTATTGGCGCCGAAGATTTTAACCACGCGAACCTTAAGTCAGTGCTCCCCAGATTCCATCAGAACGTGGACTTTGCAATGAGAGGGGAGAACGCGTTGGACATTGTTTACACAAACATTCCCGACGTGTACCGGGCGGAGCCCCGACCCCACCTCGATTACTCAGACCACATCTCTGTTATGCTAATCCCAGCATACAGACCGCTCGTCAGACGCTCCAGACCAGTTCAGAAGCAGCTGAAAACCTGGCCAGCAGGAGCCATCTCTGCTCTTCAAGACTGCTTTGAGCACACTGGCACATGTTCAGGTAGGCTGCAACCGATGGCAATTCTACCAACTTAGAGGAGTACACGGCATCAGTGACAGACATTTACACTACACGCTGCATCCCTAAAGCGAACAGCATTATGAAGGACCCTACGCACCCCTCATACAAACTCTTCTCCCTCCTGCCATCTGGCAAAAGGCACCGAGGCATTCGGGCTCTCACGACCAGACTATGTAACAGTTTCTTCCCCCAAACCATCAGACTCCTCAATACCCAGAGCCTGGACTGACGCCAACCTACTGCCGTCTACTGTGCCTATTGTCTTGTTTATTATTTATTGTAATGCCTGAACTATTTTGTGCACTTTATGCAGTCCTGGGTAGGTCTGTAGTCCAGTGTAGTTTTGTGTTGTTTTACGTAGTTCAGTGTAGTTTTTGTATTGTTCATGTAGCACCATGGTCCTGAAAAACATTGTCTTGTTCTTACTGTGTACTGTACCAGCAGAAATGACAATAAAAAGTGACTTGACTTGACTTGATTAAATGCTGAGCTACAGTCAATGAACAGCATCCTGATGTAAGTGTTTGTGTTGTCCAGGTGGTCTACAGCCGTGTGAAGAGCCATTGAGATTGCATCTGCATTAACCTATTGTGACGACAGGCAAATTGCAGTGGGTCCAGGTCCTTGCTGAGGCAGGAGTTCAGTCAGGTCATAACCAACCTCTCAAAGCGTTTCATCACTGTCGATGTGAGTGCTACCAGGCGATAGTCATTAAGGCAGCTCAGATTATCCTTCTTTGGCACTGGTATAATTGTTACCTTTTTGAAGCAAGTGGGAACTTCCGCCCGTAGCAGTGAGAGGTTGAAAATGTCCTTGAATACTCCTGCTAGTTGGTTGGCACAGGTTTTCAGGGCCTTACCAGGTACTCCATCGGGACCTTCCGCCTTGCGAGGGTTCACTCTCTTTATAGACAGCCTAACATCAGCCTCTGAGACAGAGATCACGGTCCTCTGGCGCAGCAGGGATCTTCACAGCTGTAGTTGTGTTCTCCTTTTCAAAGTGGGCATAGAAGATGTTGAGTTCATCTGGTAGTGAAGCATTGCTGCCATTCATGCTATTGGATTTGGCTTTGTAGTAAGTGATGTCCTGCAGACCCTGCCAGAGTTGTCGTGCATCTGATGTTGCCTCCAACCTCATTCGAAATTGTCTCATCACCCTTGATATAGCCCTCTGCAAATCATACCTGGTTTTCTGGCACAGGCCTGGGTCGCCAGACTTGAATGCCACAGATCTAGCCTTCAGCAGATGATGTACCTCCTGGTTCATCCACAGCTTTTGGTTTGGGAATGTGCAGCAAGTCTTTGTAGGCACCGACTCATCCACACAGGTTTTAATGAAGTCGGTGACAACTGCAGCATACTCATCCAGGTTCAAAGATGAATCCCTGAATACGGTCCAGTCCACTGATTCAAAGCAGTCCTGTAGGCGCTCCTGTGTTTCCCTTGTCCATACCGCTTGGTCCTCACTACTGCTGCTGCAGTCTTCAGTCTCTGCCTATACTCAGGATGTAGAAGTACCGCCAGGTGATCAGACTTCCCGAAGTGAGGGCGTGGAACAGCACGGTAGGCATTTTTGATGGTGGTGTAGCAATGGTCCAGTGTGTTGTTACCTCTGGTATTGCAAGTGATCTGTTGATGGTAAATGCTTTGTGATTTTTTTCAGACTGGCCTGGTTAAAATCTCCCAAAACGATGGTGAAGGCATTAGGGTGTGCTGTTTCGTGCATGTTGATTCCATTGCTCAGATCATCTAAAACCTGCTTGACATTGGCCTGAGGTGGAATGTATACTGCCACCAAAATGACCCCGGAGAACTCCCATGGTAGGTAAAATGTATGGGTCAAATTAAGAGAGTAAGGAACAAGCCAATGTTTGGCCATTACTGGAATGGACCTGGAGTTAATCTGAGGTAGCAGATCTGCGATGAGGTCGAGTCAAGGTAATGGGGCCCATGCCTGAGAAAGATGAACGACTGATGTTGGCCTGATTTAAGCACCAGGCCAGATTGAAAAGCTTGGACACAGGTCGAATCAAGGCAGTGCTGCCCAGGCCCGAGAGCATATCAACGTGGCAGGGGCTGGGTCTAAGTGCAGTGTGAGAGCCGATATTTGGCCGATTTAAATGTCGAGTCATATTGAAAAGGACATGATGTCAAGGAGAAAGACAAGTGTTCAGCTCACTGCTTGGCAGGGTTGACTCATTTCTGTGCTGAACTGAGGTTGTGGCCTGAAACTAACAGGCTCCTAGACTGGCTGTAATGATGAACTGGCACTGTGGCTGTGAAATCACTTTCACAAGCTTGAGATTTGAATGTTATTTGCTTACTTTTAATTGTTTGCATGATGTGTTCTTTTTTTTTACACACATTGGGTGTTTGACAGTCTTTTTGAACGAGATCTGTTGGGTTTCTTTGTTTTGTTAGGTGTAAGGAGATGAATCTCAAGGTTAAATATATACTTTGTTGAATAATACATACTTTGATAAATATATTTTGGATGTTGTGAACGACATAAAAGATAATTAATTTAATGAAGGTTACATGAAATCTCCAATAGTCATGGGAGATTTCAATGCACATCAATTGGGAAAATAAGATTGGTAATGGATCTCAAGAGAGTGAGTTTGTTGAATGCCTATGCTTTTTAGAGCAGTTTGTCGTTGAGCCTACTAGAGGATCTTCTATACTGAATTGGGTGTTATGTAATGAACCAGAGGTGATTAGGGAGAGTAAAGTAAAATTTTTGAACTCTTAGGGGGCAGTAATCACAATACGATTGAGTTCAACTTGAAATTTGATAGGGAGAAAGTAAAGTCTGACGTAGCAGTATTTCAGTGGAGTAAAGTCAATTACAGTGGTATGAGAGAAGAGTTGGCCAAAGTAGATTGGAAGGAGATGCTGGCAGGGATGTCAGCAGTGCCGCAATGGCTTGAGTTTCTGGGAAAAATGAGGAAGGTGGAGGATAGATGTATTCCAAAAACGAAGAAATACTAAAATAGCAAAATAGTACAAACATGGCCGACAAGGGAAGTCACAGCTAATCTAAGAGCAAAGAGAGGGCATACAACAAAGCAAAAATTAGTGGAAGACAGAGGATTGGGAAGAGTTTAAAAACCTACAGATGGCAATTAAAAGAGTGATTAGGAGGGAAAAGGTGAAATATGAAAGCAAGCTAGCAAACAATATTAAAGTGTATAGTAAAATTTTATTCAAGTATGTAAAAAAGTACAATTGAAATGAGAGTGGATATAGGACCACTGGAAAATGAGGCCAGAGAAATAAACACAGTGAGCCAATGAGATGGCAGATGAATTAGATTTCCTCTTGTTTGTGAAAGAACTGAGTATTTCTCATTAGTCTTCACCGTGGAAGACACTAGCAATGTGCCAGGTGTTGAAGGGTGTGCTCAAAAAGCTGAAAGACCTAAGTCACCCGGACCAGAGAACTGCACCCTAGAGTTCTCAAAGAGGTAGCGGTAGAGATTGCGGAGGCATTAGTAATGATCTTTCAAAAATTATTAGACCCTGGCATGGTGCCAGAGGACTGGAAAACTGTAAATGTCACTACACTCTTTCAGAAAGGAGGAAGGCAGCAGAAAGGAAATTGTAGACCAGTTAGCTTGACCTGTGGTTGGGAAAATGTTTGAGTCAATTGCTAAGGATGAGGTTATGGAGTACTTGGTGACACAGGATAAGATAGGATAAAGTCAGCATGGTTTCCTTAAGGGAAAATCTTGCCCAACGAATCTGTTGGAATTCATTGAGGAGATTACAAGTAGGATAGATGAAGGGAATGCAGTTGATGTTGTAAATTTGGACTTTCAGAAGGCCTTTGACAAGGTGCTACACATGAGACCGCTAACAAGACAAGACCCAGGGTATTTTTTTTCTTGAATCCTTTCCTGGTTGACTGCCGGTGACTAGTGGTATTCCACAGTGGTCGGTATTGGGACAGTTTCTTTTTATGCTGTATGTCAATGATTTAGATGATGGAATAGATGGCTTTGTTGCCAAGTTTGCAAACACTGGTGGAGGGGCAGGTAGTGGTGAGGAAACAGGTAGGCTGCAGAAGGACCAAGACATATTAGGAGAATGGGAAAGAAAGTGGCAAATGAAACACAATGTTGGAAGATGTATGTTCATGAACTTTGGTAGAAGAACTAAATGTGTAGACTTATTTTCTAAATGGGGAGAAAATCCAAAAATCTGAGATACAAAAGAGACTTGGGAGTCTTTGTGCAGTTCAGCCTGAAGGTTAACTTGCAGGTAGAATCAGTGGTGAGGAAGGCAAATGTAATGTTAGCATTTATTTCAAGAGGTCTAGAATACAAGAGCAAGGATGTGATGCTGAGGCTTTATAAAGCACTGGCGAAGCTTCACTTTGAGTATTGTGAACAGTTTTGGGCCCCTCATCTTAGAAAAGATGTGCTGGCATTGGAGAGAGTCCAGACGAGGTTCACAAGGATGATTCTAGGAATGAAAGGGTTATCATACGAGGAACGTTTGATGGCTCTGGATCTGTACTTGTTGGAATTCAGAAGGATAAGGGGGGGATCTCATTGAAACCTTTCGAATGTTGAAAAGCCTAGGTAGAGAGGAGATGTTAGGGTTAAGTCTCTTATGCAGAGATTAGTGAGTGCGTGGAATGGGCTGCCGGCCATGGTGATGGAGGCGGATACGATAGGGTCTTTTAAAAGACTCCTGGATAGGTACATGGAGGTTAGAAAATTAGAGGGTTATAGGTAACCCAGGTAATTTCTAAAGTGAGTACATATTCGACACAGCATTGTGGGCCAAAGGGCATGTATTGTGCTGTAGATTTTCTATGTCCCTATATTCTCCCCATTTAGATAATAGTCGGCAACTACTGTTCCTTTTACCAAAATGCATTATCATACACTTCCTAGCACTGTATTCCATCTGCCAATTTTTGCTCATTATTCCAATTCGTCTTAATTCCTGCTGCAATTGCATTGCTACCTCAGCACTGCCTACCCCTCCACCTATCTTCATATCCTCTGCAAACTTTGCCACAAAGCCATCAATTCCATTTTCTAAATCATTGACAAACAATGTGAAAAGTAGCAATCCCCTGAGGAACATCACTGGTCACCAGCAGCCAACCAGAAAAGGCCCGTTTTATTTCCACTTGCTGCCTCCTTCCTGTCAGCCATTATACATGCCCGTGTCTTTCCTGTAACGCCACAGGGTTTATCTTGTTAAGCAGCATCTTTTTATCTTGAAGATTTTATCATTAGGCTCCAAGTACCTCGAAATCTCATCTTTAATAATAGACACCAGCACTTAACCAGTCACTGAGGTGAGGCTAACTGGCCTACAATTTTCTTTCTTGCGCCTTCCTCCCTTCCTAAAGAGTTGAGTGTCATTTGTAATCTTCCAGTCCTCTGGGGCCATGCCAGAATCAAGGGATTCTTGAAAGATCATGACCAATGCATCTGCTATCTCTTCAGCAACCTCTCTCAGGACTCTGGGACGTAGTCCATCTGGCCCAGGTGACTTATCCACCTTAAGACCTTTGAATTTGCCTAGCCCTTTTTCCTTTGTAATAGAAATGGCACTCACTCCTGCTACCCGGCAATCACGGTCCTCTGGCACACTGCTTGTGTCTTCCACAGTGAAGACAGATGCGAAGTACCCATTAAGTTCATCTGTCATTTCTTTGTCCCCCATTACTACCTCACCAGCATTTTCCAGTGATCCAATATCAACTCTCACTTCCCTTTTACTCTTTATATAACTGAAAAAAAACTTTGGTATCCTGCTTTAAATTACTGGCTAGTCTGCCCTCATATTTAATCTTTTCCCTTATAGCTTTTTTAGTTGCCTTTTGTTGGATTTTAAAAGCTTCCCAATCATCCAACTTCCCACTCACTTTTGCTACCTTATGTACCCTTTCCTTGGCTTTTATGCAGTCCTTGACTTCATTTGTCAGTCATGGTTGCCTACCCCTGCCATTTGAGAACTTCTTCCTCTGCGGGACATATTTGTCCTTCGCCTTGTATTCCCAGAAATTTCGGCCATCTCTGGTCTGCCATCATCCCTGCCAGTATCCTCCTCCAATCCACCTGTGGAAGCTCCTCTCTCAGCCATGATTGAATGGCACAGCAGACTCAATGGGCCAAATGTCTAAGGGACGGCTTTTTAGAACAGCTTGTTGTTGAGCCCACTAGGGGATCGGCTGTGCTGGATTGGGTGTTGTGCAATGATCTTGAGGTGATAAGAGAGCTTAAGGTTTGGAAACCTTGCGAACAAAGATCGCAATATGATCAAGTTCACTTTGAAATTTGAGAAGGAGAAACTAAATTCCAATGTGTCGGTATTTCAGTGGAATAAAGGAAATTACAATGGCATGAGAGGGAAACTGGCCAAGGTTGACTGGAAAGAGACACTAGCAGGAAGGACAGCAGAGCAGAAATGGCTGGAGTTTCTGTGAAAAATGAGGGAAATGCAAGACAGATATATTCCAAATAAGAAATTTTCAAATGGAAGAAGGACACTACCCTGGCTGACAAGTGAAGTCAGAGCCAAAGTAAAAGCAAAAGAGAGGGCATACAAGGAAGCCAAAGCTAGTGGGAAGAAAGAGGATTGGGAAGCTTTTAAAAACTTGCAGAAGGAAACTAAAAAGGTCATTAGGAAGGAAAAGATGAATTATGAAAGGAAGTTGGTGACTAATATCAAAGAAGATACTAAAAGCTTTTTTAAGTATATAAAAGGTAAAAAAGAATTGAGGGTAGATATAGGGCCAATAGAAAATGACGCCGGAGATGGCAGAGGAACTGAATACGCATTTTGCATCAGTCTTCACAGTGGATGACATCTGCTATATACTGGACATTCAAAAGTGTCAGGAAAGTGAACTATGTTCAGTGAAAATTACGTCTGAGAAGATGCTCAGGGACCTTAATGGTGTGAGGGTGGATAAATCTCCTGGACCTGATGGAATGCACCCTCGGGTTCTGAAGGAAGTAGCTGGAGAGATTGCGGAGGCATTAACAATGATCTTTCAAGAATCGATAGAATCTGGCATCGTACCGGATGATTGAACAATGCAAATGTTACTTGGCTATCTAAGAAAGGTGGGAGGCAGCAGAAAGGAAACTTATAGTCCTGTTACCTGACAGCAATGGTTAGGATGTTGTTGCAATCGATTGTTTGGGATGAGATTACGGAGTACCTGGAGGCACAAAACAAGATATGCTAAAGCCAGCATGATTTCCTGAAAGGAAAATCCTGCCTGACTAACCTACTGAATTTTTTTGAGGAAATTACAAGCAGGGTAGACAAAGGAGATGTAGTAGATGTGATGTACTTGGATTTTCAGAAGGCCTTTTACAAGGTGCCGCACATGAGGCTGCTCAGCAAGATAAGATCCCATGGAATTACAGGGAAGTTACTAGCATGAGTGGAGCATTGGCTAGTCAGCAGAAAACAGAAAGTGGGAATAAAGGGATCCTATTCTGGCTGGCTGCCGGTTACCAATGGAGTTCCACAGGGGTCGGTGTTGGGACCGCCGCTTTTTACGATTTATGTCAATGATTCGGACTATGGGATTAATGGATAAATTTGGCTAAATTTGGATAAATGTGGCTAAATTTGTCGATGATACAAAGATAGGTGGAGGAATGGGTAGTGTTGAGGAAACAGAGAGACTGTAGAGAATTTTAGATAGTTTAGGGTAATGGGCAAAGAAGTGGCAAATTAAATACAATGTTGGAAATTGTATGGTCATGCACTTTGGTGGAAGAAATAAATGGGCAGACTATTAAACATAGAAACATAGAAAATAGGTGCAGGAGTAGGCCATTCGGCCCTTTGAGCCTGCACCGCCATTCAGTATGATCATGGCTGATCATCCAACTCAGAACCCTGTACCAGCCTTTCCTCCATATCCCCTGATCCCTTTAGCCACAAGGGCCATATCTAACTCCCTCTTAAATATAGCCAATGAACTGGCCTCAACTGTTTCCTGTGGAAGAGAATTCCACAGATATTATTTAAATAGAGAGAGAATTGAAAATGCAGAGATGCAAAGGGACTTAGGAGTCCTTGTTCAGGATACCCTAAAGGTTAACCTCCAGGTTGAATAGGTGGTGAAGAAGGTGAATGCAATGTTGGTATTCATTTCTAGAGGTATAGAAAATAAGACCAGGGATGTGATGTTGAGGCTCTATAAGGCACTCGTGAGACCACACTTGGAGTACTGTGTGCAGTTTTGGGATCCTTATTTTAGAAAGGATATACTGACATTGGAGAGGGTTCAGAGAAAATTCATGAGAATGATTCCAGGAATGAAAGGGTTACCATATGAGGAACATCTGGCAGCTCTTGGGCTGTATTCCCTGGAGTTCAGGAGAATGAGGGGGGATCTCATAGAAACATTCTGAATGTTAAAAGGCCTGAACAGATTAGATATGGTAGAGTTATTTCCCATGGTAAGGGAGTCCAGGACAAGAGGGCACGACTTCAGGATTGCAGGACGTCCATTTAGAACAGAGATGTGGAGAAATTACTTTAGTCAGAGGGTGGTAAATCCGTGGAATTTGTTGCCACGAGCAGCTGTGGAGGCCAAGTCATTGGCTGTATTTAAGGCAGAGATAGATAGGTTCTTGATTAGCCAGGGCATCAAAGGGTATGGGGAAAAGGCATGGGCGTGGGGATGACTGGAAGAATTGGATCAGCCCATGATTAAATGCCACAGCAGGCTTGATGGGCCGAATGGCTACTTCTGCTCTTATATCTTACGGTCTTAAGGTTTTAAATGCCCTAATTCTGCTTCTTTGTCTTATGGTCTAATGGTCACATCTGTTTAAGTCATAGCATAAGGGTTGATAAATCTCCAGGGCCAGATGAGATCTGACCCATGTTGCTACAGGAAGCAAGGTAGGTGATAGCTGAGGCCTTGACAGAGATTTTAACATCCTGCCAGCCAAGATTGAGATGCCAGAAGATTTGAGGGTCGCTAATGATGTTCCTTTCTTTAAGAACATTAAGAACATAAGAAATAGGGGCAGGAGTAGGCCATCCAGCCCATCGAACCTGCCCCTTCATTCAATAAGATCATGGCTGATCTGTCCGTAAACTCAGCTCCATCTACCTGCCTTTTCCCCATAACCCTTAATTCCCTTACTATGTAAAAACTTATCTGCTGGCAACTGTTTCTTAAATATTTTTATTGAAGAAGCCTCAACTGCTTCCCTGGGCAGAGAATTCCACAGATTCACCACTCTCTGGGAAAAACAGTTTCTCCTCATCTCCATCCTAAATCTTCTCCCCTGAATGTTGAGGCAATGTCCCCTAGTTCTAGTCTCACCGAACAATGGAAACAATTTTTCTACTTCTATCTTATCTATCCCTTTCAAAATTTTGTATGTTTCTATAAGATCCCCTCTCATTCTTCTGAATTCCAGAGAGTATAGTCCCAGGCGACTCAATCTCCACTCATAGGTTAATCCCTTCATCCCTGGAATCAATTTGGCAAACCTCCTCTGCACTGCCTCCAAAGCCAGTATATCCTTCCTCAAGTATGGAGACCAGAACTGCACACAGTACTCCAGGTGTGGCCTCACCAGTACCCTGTATAGTTGCAGCATGACCTCCCTGCTCTTGAATTCAATCCCTCTAGTAATGAAGGCCAACATTCCGTTTGCCTTCTTAATAACCTGTTGTACTGGCAAGCCAACTTTTTGCAATTCATGAACAAGTACTCAGAAGTCCCTCTGCACAACAGCATGCTGCAATCTTTCACCATTTAAATAACAGTCTGTTCTTCTATTATTCCTTCCAAAGTGGATGATCTCGCATCTACCAACATTGTATTCCACCTGCCAGACCTTGGCCCACTCACTTAACCTATCTATATCTCTCTGCAGACTCTCCACATCCTCTGTACAATTTGCTTTTCCACTCAGTTTAGTGTCATCAGCAAATTTTGCTACGCTACACTCAGTCCCCTCTTCCAAATCATCAATGTAAATGGTAAACAGCTGCGGGCCCAGCATCGACCCCTGCAGCACCCCACTCACCACTGACTGCCAACCGGAGAAACACCCATTTATCCAACTCCCTGCCTTCTATTGGTTAACCAATCCACTATCCATGCCAATACACTTCCTCCGACTCCATGCATCCGTATCTTATTTATAAGTTTCTTGTGCGACACCTTATCAAACGACTTCTGGAAATCCAAGTATACGACATCCACCTATTCCCCTCTACCCACTGCACTCATTCTGTCCTCAAAGAACTCCAGTAAGTTTGTCAAACAGGACCTGCCCTTTCTGAACCCATGCTGCGTCTGTCTAATGGAACCACTCCTTTCTAAATGTTTCGCTGTTTCTTCCTTAATGACAGCTTCAAGCATTTTCCCGACTACAGATGTTAAACTAACTGGCCTATAGTTGCCTGTCTTTTGCCTACTTCCTTTTTTAAAAAGTGACGTGACAATTGCTGTCTTCCAATCCGCCGGGACCTGCCCAGAGTCTAGAGAGTTTTGATAAATGATTACCAACGTGTCTACTATAACCTCTGCCAATTCCCTCAGCACCCTGGGATGCATCCCATCAGGACCAGGGGACTTATCTACCTTCAGGCCCTCTAGTTTGCTCATCACTATCTCTTTAATAACAGTGATTTTTTTGAGGTCCTCACCTCCCATTTCATCCATAACATCCTTCTTTGGCATATTAGATGCGTCCTCCACCATGAAGACCGACACAAAATAGTTGTTCAATGCCTCAGCCATTTCCTTATCACCCAATATCAATCTCCCTTTCTCGTCTTCCAAGGGACCTATGTTGACTTTAGCTACCCTCTTCCGCTTTATGTATTTATAAAAAAAATCTGTTTTTATATTTTGTGCTAATTTACTTTCATACTCTATCTTCCCTTTCCTTATTTCTTATTTAGTTGTTCTCGTTACTTTTTAAAGTTTTCCCAATCCTCCAGTCTCCCACTACTCTTTGTGACTTTGTACACATGAGCTTTTAATTTGATACTATCTTTTATATCTTTAGTTATCCAAGGCTGGCTCTCCCCACACTTACTGTCCTTACTTTTGACTGGAATATATTTCTGTTGAGCACTGTGAAAAATCTCTTTGAAAGTCTTCCACTGTTCCTCAACTGTCTTACCAAATAGCCTGTGCTCCCAGTCTACACTAACCAAATGCTCCCTCAACCCATTGTGGTCTCCATTGTTTAGGCATAATACACGAGTTTTAGATCTAACTATTTCATTCTCCATCTGAATGCGAAATTCAATCATACCATGATCACTCTTTCCAAGAGGATCCCTGACTAAAAGATTGTTAATCTTACCTGTCTCATTGCACAGGACTAGATCTAAGATAGCATTTTCCCTTGTAGGTTCACTAACATGCTGCTCAAGAAAGCCATCACGGATGCATTCTATGAAGTCCTCCTCAAGACTGCCTTGACCAACCTGATTCACCCAATCTATGTGGAAGCTGGCGTGTGGCCAAGTGGTTAAGGCATTCGTCTAGTGATCTGAAGGTCGCTAGTTCGAGCCTTGGCTGAGGTGGCATGTTGTGTCCTTGAGCAAGGCACTTAACCACACAGTGCTCTGTGACGACACTGGTGCCAAGCTGTATGGGTCCTAATGCCCTTCTCTTGGACAACATCGCTGGCGTGGAGAGGGGAGACTTGCAGCATGGGCAACTGCTGGTCTTCCATACAACCTTGCCCATCCAAGGCGCAAATCCATGGTCTCACAAGACTAACGGATGCCTATTAAATTAATGACAACTGCCGTTCCATTCTTATAAGCCTCAGTTATTTCTTGGTTAATCGCCTCTGCCACTGTAATATTTTTATTAGGTGGCCGATAGACAACTCCCACCAGTGATTTTTTTCCCTTTACTATTCTTAATCTCTACCCAGATGGACTCAACATTCTGCTCCGTAGATCTTATATCGTATCTCACAATCGCCATGTTCTCATTCCTAATCAAGAGCGCCACCTCACCTCCTCTGCCTTCCTGCCTATCTTTCTGTATTACCTGATACCCTTGGATATTTAATTCCCAGTCATCTCCACCTTGCAACCAGGTTTCTGTAATGGCCACTAAATCATATGCCTTGGTAAATATGCCACAGGTTCACTAACCTTGTTTCTAATACTACGGGCATTTAGATAAAGTGCCTCTATACTCATCGTCCTTTTAGAATCTAGTGACCTATGCAATTTTTGCTTTTTACTTTTATGCTCTCTACTCTCACTTTTTTCTTCACTAACTCTAGCTTTGGTCTCTGGTCTCTGCATCACTTCTCTCTTCTTTTCTGTGTGGGTTCCCATCCCCCTGCCATGTTAGTTTAAAGGCTCCAAAACAGCACTAGCAAACACTCTCCCTAGGATATTGATCCCAGCCCTGCCCAGATGTAGACCGTCCGGACGGTACTGGTCCCACCTCCCCCAGAAGCGGTTCCAATGCCCCAAGAATCTGAAACCCTCCCTCCTGCACCACCACTCAAGCCACATATTCATTCTAGCTATCCTGCTATTCCAATTCTGGCTAGCACGTGGCACCGGTAATAATCCTGAGATTATTACCTTTGAGGCCCTACTCTTTGATTTATCTCCTAGCTCCCTAAATTCAGATGTAGGACCTCATCCCGCTTTCTTCCTATATCGTTAATACCTACATGCAGCACGACAGCTGGTTGCTCACCCTGCCCTTTCAGAATGCCCTGCAGCCTCTCTGAGACATCTCTGACCCTTGCACCCGGGAGGCAACACACCATACGGGGGTCCCGTTTGCAGCCACAGAAGCTCCTCTCTATTCCCCTTACCATGGAATCCCCTACCACAACAGCTCCACCACTCTTCTTCCTAGCCTTATGCGCAGCAGAGCCATCCTTGCAAAGAACAGCAGGGATAATCAAGGTAACCACAGGCTGGTGAGTCAAACACCACTGGTGGAGAATACAGTAAGGGCTCCACTATTTATTTGTAAAAATATATTTCTTAGTGTAATTTATATATTTTATTATTATGCATTACACTGTACTGCTGCCACAAAACAACAAATTTCACGACATATGCCAGTAATATTAAACCTGATTCTTATTTTGGATAGGATTTTTGTCCACTAGGAAAGTCAATGGCTGATCAGAGTTAGTAGTCATCCGTTTGTACAGAAAAATCCTGTCTCTGATTATAAGAAGGACGTAGAGAATTTGGAAAGAGTGTAGAAGAGGTTCGCCAGGATGCTGCCTGCACTAGAGAGTGTTAGCTATAAGGAGTGGTCGGACAAATTGAGATTGTTTTCTCTGGAGTGTTGGGGAGTAAAGAGAGATTTGATAAAAATTAAGATTATGAAAGATTTAGAAAGCCAGTATCTCTTTTTCCCAGGATTGAAATGTCTAAGACGAAGGGGGTAAGCTTAAAGGCGATGTGCAGGGCACAGAGAATGGTGGGTGTCTAGAATGCATTGGCAGGAGTGGTGAAGGCATTTAAGAAGCTCTTAGACAGGCAAATGAACGTGCGGAGACTGAGAATATTGCTGGGACAATCATGGCATTCCTGTGAATTGGGAACAACCAATCAGCAATTCCTGTCCACAGTACCCTTTTGGAAAGGATGCCAAAGAAAGTGGTTTCCCCAACAGAGAAAGATTGTGCATGCAGGTGTACGAGGACTGAAGCAGAGTTTACTCACGGACTCCTCTCTCGCATGCATGTTTGCCTTCTGTCTCCTGAGATCCGATTTAATTACAGCTGTCAAATGTGAAGAATGACATCGTTAGTTCCTTCTCACCACTTTTCATTTGCATTTTCATATTTTCTTTCACTAATTGTAATCAGGATTGATTGAAGTAAAAGAAAGTGCAAATCAGGGGGCACCTGCACTGAAAGGTAATATTAACTGAAGTATCTTAGCTCTGACGTAACGGTCACTTGCTCTGCCCCTCGCCCCATAAATACCACCCAGCATCTAAAGTGGAACACTCGAGTGAAAGAGTCACGTCTCACACCAGTCCTGTGACCTGGCAGCACCATTAACAAAGTCATTCACTTCCAATAGCAAACTCTCAGCTGCTAGGGAAAGCAGAAAATGACAGTGGCAATCAGAGATTGGAAGCAAGAGAAGAGGAGACTCTCACAGGTTGGCGAATGTGCATTCAAAACCAGCGCTGAACAGGGTTTCAGCTTTGAGCAGTGGCCAATCAGATTGAGATTGATTAGCAAGGGCAAATAAACATAAGGCACAGGCATTGTTAGAGTGAGGATTTGAGGCTTTAGCGCTTCAAGGATTCAGCGAGGAGAGGATTGAGTGAGAGAAGGCAAAAAGCGAAAGGTAGTGTTTTTTCAGTTTAGTTATTGTTTCCTTCTTTATATTTGCTCAGTTAGAACCGTAGAGATTCCAGGTAGGATAGTGAAATGCTCCTCTTGCAGGACATGGGAAGGCAGGGAGACCTCCAGTGTCCCTGACCACTTCACCTGCAAGAAGTGCATCCTGCTGCAACTTCTAACTCTGTGTTACATTGTTGGAGTTGGAAGTGGATGAATTCCGGATCATTCGGCAGGCTAACAGGGTGATAAACAGGACATATGAAGAAATAGTTACACCCAAGGTGCAGGACACAGGAAACTGGGTGACAGGAAGGGAAAAGCGGTTAAATAACCAGTGCAGTGTACCCCTGTGGCCATCCCTCTCAACAACAGGTATACTTTGGATACTGTTGAGGGTGGGGGTATGATCTAGTGGAGGGAAATGTTCTGTGACCTAGAAGGAAAGGTAGTCGGGGAGAGCGGGGGAGAGGGGAGGAGAGGTGAGCTGTGGTGGTAGGGGGGATGCATTAGATAGGGGAACAGAAAGTTGGTTCCGTGGACGAGAATGAGATTCCTGGATGGCACGTTGCCTCTGGGTGCCAGGGTTCAGGACATCTCGGATCGATTCCTCAGAATTCTTAAGTGGGAGGCTGAGCAGCCAGAGGTGATGGTCCATATAGGTTCCAATGACAAAGGTTGGAAGAGGGACGAGCTTCTACAAAGACAGTGCAGGGAGTTAGGTGCAAAGTTAAAGGACAGGACTCCAGGGTTGTGATCGCAGGATTGTTACTTGTGCCACGTACTAGTGAGGCCAGGAAAGGGTAGAGGGATGGTGTAGGAGGAAGGATTTCATATTTTTGGATCACTGGGCTCTCCTCCAGGAAAGCTGTGACCTGTACAGAAGAAATTTTACTCTGTACGATATCCAGTTACCTGTAGTGTCATCAAATGCGTCAATCTTTCTCTTTTTATAGTTATTATCACCCACTATTCACTGTTTATCAACCCATGAATTCTTCCATTTCAGTTTTTTAACTCGACTGTTTCTGTCCCTTTAAAAGAAGCATGTGCTGCGTTGTGCTGTGTTTTTTAATTTACCTTTTCTCATGGGCATATAAAAAATCTTAACACCTTGTGTTTGTTTTACAAGTACCTTAGTGCCACTGTTATACTTGTAACTCCAAACATAAAAGTAATTTAATGGAAAAAAGAGAGAGTCCAAAATGCGAGTCTAACTCAGTTTTACATGATCCCGATCCCTCCATTTCCTGCATATTCATGGGTCTATCTAACAACCTCATAAATGCCACTGTGCTATTTCACTCACAGAGGCTTGAGTGAGAGAAGGTGAAAAAGTTGTATGTAGATTGCTCAGCTAGGACAGTAGAGATGCCAGGGAGTTGAATGCTCTTCTTATGGGTCACGGGAAGGCAGGGAGAACCCCAGTGTTCCCGATGTCTATACCTGGGAGGACTGCAGACAGCTGAAACTTCTAACACTCCACATTAAGGAGTTGGAGCTAGAACTGGATGAACTCCAGATCATTCAGGAGGCTGAAGGGTGATAGAGGGGTAGTTACACCCAAGGTACAGGACACAGGAAACTGGGCAACACACATAAAATGCTGGAGGAATTCAGCAGGCCAGGCAGCATCTATGGAAAACAAGTACAGTTGAAGTTTTGGGCCGAGACCGAGATAAGGTGGATGATCTTGTTGCCCTATTACAGATGGCCAGGTATGATGCTGTGGCCATCATTGAATCGTGGCTGAAGGATGATTCTAGTTGGGAGCTGGATGTTCAAGGTTACATGTTGTACCAGAGGGACAGGAAGGGAGGCAGAGTGGGATGACGTGGCTCTGCTGGTGAAGAGTGGCATCAAATCAGCAGGAAGCTGTGACACAGGATCATAAGATGTTGAATCCTTGTGGGTTGAGTTAAGAAACTGCAAGGGTAAGAGAACCCTGATGGCAGTTATATACAGGCCTCCCGACAGTGGCTGGGATGTGGACCGCAGATTACAATGGGAAATAGAAAGGGTGTGTCAAAAGGGAAATGTGATAATTCATGGGGAACTTCAAAATGCAGGTTGGTAATGGATTGCGACAGTGAGTTTGTTGAATGCCAACAAGATGACTTTTTAGAGCAGTTTGTCGTTGAGCCTATTAGGGGAACAGCTATAGTGGATTGGGTATTAAGTAATGAATTAGAAGCGATTAGGGAGCTTACGGTAAAATAACTCAGGAGGCAATGATCACAATATGATTGAGTTCAACTTGAAGTTTGGTAGGGGGAAAGTAAAGTCTGATGTAAGAGTATATCAGTGGAGTAAATGAAATTACAGTGGTATGAGAGAGGAGCTGGCTAAAGTAAATTGGAAGAGACGCTGGCAGGGATGACAGCACAGCAGCAATGGCGTGCATTTCTAGGGAAAATGAGGAAGGTGCAGGACAGATGTATTCCAAAAACAAAGAAATACTCAAATGGTAAATAGTACAACTGTGGCTGACAAGGGAAGTCAAAGCTAATGTACAAGCGAAAGAGAGGGCATACAACAAAGCAAAAAAGTTAGTGGATGAAGGGGATTGGGAAGCTTTTAAAACCTACAGAGAGCAACAAAAAGAATCATTAGATGTGGAAAGGATGCTTTCCGTTGTGGGGAAATCTAGGACAAGAGGGCACAGCCTCAGGATAGAAGGGCGTCCATTTAAAATAGAGATGCGGAGACATTTCTTTCACCAGAGAGTGATGAATTTGTGGAATTTATTACCACAGACAGCTATGGAGACCAAATCGTAGTGTGTATTTAAGGTAGAGCTTAATAGGTTCTAGATTGGGCAAGGCATCAAGTTCTTTTAAGAGACTCCTGGATAGGTATATGGAGCTCAGAAAAATAGAGGGCTATGGGTAAAAATAGGTAATCTCTAAGGTAAGGACATGTTCAGCGCAGCTTTGTGGGCCAAAGGGCCTGTATTGTGCTGTAGGTTTTCTATGTTACAGGGAGAAGGCTGGGGAGTGGGGTTGAGGGGAAAAAAGGATCAACCACGATCCAATGGCAGGGCAGACTGATGGGCCAAATGGCCTAATTTTGTACCTATGTCTTTTGTCTTATGGTCTTAATTCCCTTGTCAGCCATGGTTGCCTTCCCGTTTCATTTGAGAACAACTTCTTCTGTGGGACGTACCTATTCTGTGACATATCTGTCCAGTGACTAATGGTGTTCCACAGGGGTCGGTGTTGGGACCACTTCTTTTTAATGCTGTATATAAATAATTTAGATGTTGGAATAGGTGGCTTTGTTGCCAAGTTTGCAGATGATATGAAGATTGGTGGAGGGGCAGGTATTATTGAAGAAACGGGTAGGATGCAGAAGGACTTAGACAGATGAGGAGAATGGGCAAGAAAGTGGCAAATGAAATACAATGTTAGAAATTGCATGGTCAAGCATTTTGGTAGTAGAAATAAACATGCAGACTATTTTCTAAATGGGGAGAAAATCCAATAATCTGAGACACGGAGGGACTTGGGAGTCCTCGTGCAGAACACCCTGAAGGTTAACTTGCAGGTTGAGTCGGTGGTGAGGAAGGCAAATGCAATGTTAGCATTCTTTTCAAGAGGTCTAGAGTACAAGAGTAAGGATGTGATGCTGAGGCTTTATAAGGCACTGGTGAGGCCTCACCTTGAGTATTGTGAACAGTTTTGGGCCCCTCATCTTAGAAAAGGTGTGCTGGCATTGGAGAGGGTCAAGAGGAGGTTCATAAGGATAATTCCAGGAATGAAAGGGTTATCATACGGGGAATGTTTGATGGCTCTGGAACTGTACTCACTGGAATTCAGAAGGATGGGGGGGGGGGATCTCATTGATCGAATGTTGAAAGGCCTAGATGGAGTAGATGTGGAAAGGATATTTCCCACGGTGGAAGAGTCTAGGACAAGAGGGCACAGCCTCAGGATAGAGGGCACCCTTTCAAAACGGAGATGCAGAGAAATTTCTTTAGCCAAAGGGTGGTGAATTTGTGGAATTTGTTGCCACATGCAGCTGTGGAGGCCAGGTCGTTGGATGTATTTAAGGCAGAGAGATTGATAGGTTCTTGATTGGACATGGTATCAAAGGTTACCAGGAGAAGGGCAGGAACTGGGGTTGAGGAGGAGAGGAAAAAAAGGATCAGCCATGATTGAATGGCAGACTAGACTCGATGGGCCAGATGGCCTAAATCTGCTCCTATGTCTTATGGTCTTATCCTGCACCTTGTGAACTATTCCCAGCAACTTCAGCCATCTCTACCCTATCATTATCCCCACCAGTATCCTCCTTCAATCCACCTGGGCAAACTTATAGAAACATAGAAAGCCTACAGCACAATACAGGCCCTTCGGCCCACAAAGTTGTACCGAACATGTCCCTACCTTAGAAATTACTGGGGTTACCCATAGCCCCCTATTTTTCTAAGCTCCATGTACCTATCCAAAAGTCTCTTAAAAGACCCTATCGTATCCATCTCCACCATCGTTGCTGGCAGCCCATTCCACGCACTCACCACTCTGAGTAAAAAACTTACCCCTGACATCTCCTCTGTACCTACTCCTCAGCACCTTAAACCTGTGTCCTCCTGTGGCAACCATTTCAGCCCTGGGAAAAAGCCTCTGACTATCCACACGATCAATGCCTCTCATCATCTTATACACCTCTATCAGGTCACTTCTCATCCTCCGTCGCTCCGAGGAGAAAAGGCCGAGTTCACTCAAGTCAAGTCAAGTCACTTTTTATTGTGGCTAATGTAACCCCACTTTTTAAAAAAGGAGGGAGAGAGAAACTGGGGAATTATAGACCGGTTAGCCTAACGTCGGTGGTGGGGAAACTGCTGGAGTCAGTTATCAAAGATGTGATAACAGCACATTTGGAAAGCGGTGAAATCATCGGACAAAGTCAGCATGGATTTGTGAAAGGAAAATCATGTCTGACGAATCTCATAGAATTTTTTGAGGATGTAACTAGTAGAGTGGATAGGGCAGAACCAGTGGATGTGGTATATTTGGATTTTCAAAAGGCTTTTGACAAGGTCCCACACAGGAGATTAGTGTGCAAACTTAAGGCCAACGGTATTGGGGGTAAGGTATTGATGTGGATGGAGAATTGGTTAGCAGATAGGAAGCAAAGAGTGGGAATAAACGGGACCTTTTCAGAATGGCAGGCGGTGACTAGTGGGGTACCGCAAGGCTCAGTGCTGGGACCCCAGTTGTTTACAATATATATTAATGACTTGGATAAGGGAATTAAATGCAGCATCTCCAAGTTTGCGGATGACACGAAGCTGGGTGGCAGTGTTAGCTGTGAGGAGGATGCTGAGAGGATGCAGAGTGACTTGGATAGGTTGGGTGAGTGGGCAAATTCATGGCAGATGCAATTTAATGTGGATAAATGTGAAGTTATCCACTTTGGTGGCAAAAATAGGAAAACAGATTATTATCTGAATGGTGGCCGATTAGAAAAAGGGGAGGTGCAACGAGACCTGGGTGTCATTATACACCAGTCATTGAAAGTGGGCATGCAGGTACAGCAGGCGGTGAAAAAGGCGAATGGTATGCTGGCATTTATAGCGAGAGGATTCGAGTACAGGAGCAGGGAGGTACTACTGCAGTTGTACAAGGCCTTGGTGAGACCACACCTGGAGTATTTTGTGCAGTTTTGGTCCCCTAATCTGAGGAAAGACATCCTTGCCATAGAGGGAGTACAAAGAAGGTTCACCAGATTGATTCCTGGGATGGCAGGACTTTCATATGAAGAAAGACTGGATGAACTGGGCTTGTACTCGTTGGAATTTAGAAGATTGAGGGGGGATCTGATTGAAACGTATAAAATCCTAAAGGGATTGGACAGGCTAGATGCAGGAAGATTGTTCCCGATGTTGGGGAAGTCCAGAACAAGGGGCCACAGTTTGAGGATAAAGGGGAAGCCTTTTAGGACCGAGATTAGGAAAAACTTCTTCACACAGAGAGTGGTGAATCTGTGGAATTCTCTGCCACAGGAAACAATTGAGGCCAGTTCATTGGCTATATTTAAGAGGGAGTTAGATATGGCCCTTGTGGCTACGGGGGTCAGGGGGTATGGAGGGAAGGCTGGGGCGGGGTTCTGAGTTGGATGATCAGCCATGATCATAATAAATGGTGGTGCAGGCTCGAAGGGCCGAATGGCCTACTCCTGCACCTATTTTCTATGTTTCTATGTTTCTATAACTGCTGGTACAGAACATAGTAAAAATGAGACAACGTTTTTCAGGACCATGGTGCTACATGAAACAATACAAAAACTACACTGAACTACATAAGAAAAAAACACCACAAACTACACTGGACTACAGACCTACCCAGGACTGCATAAAGTGCACAAAACAGTGCAGGCATTACAATAAATAATAAACAAGACAATAGGCACAGTAGAGGGCAGTAGGTTGGTGTCAGTCCAGGCTCTGGGTATTGAGGAGTCTGATGGCTTGGGGGAAGAAACTGTTACATAGTCTGGTCGTGAGAGCCTGAATGCATCGGTGCCTTTTTCCAGAGGGCAGGAGAGAGAAGAGTTTTGTATGAGGGGTGCGTTGTGTCTTTCATAATCCTGTTTGCTTTGCGGATGCAGCGTGTGGTGTAAATATCTGTGATGGCGGGGAAAGAGACCCCGACGATCTTCTCAGCCGTTGAGATTCACTCAACCTATTCTCATAAGGCATGCTCCCCAATCCAGGCAACATCCTTGTAAATCTCCTCTACACCCTTTCTATGGCTTCCACATACTTCCTGTAGTGAGGCAACCAGAACTGAGCACTGTACTCCAAGGGGGGGCCTGACCAGGGTCCTATATAGCTGCAACATTACCTCTCGGCTCTTAAACGCAATTCCACGATTGGTGAAGGCCAATACACTGTATGCCTTCTTAACCACAGAGTCAACCTGTGCAGCTGCTTTGAGCGTCCTATGGATTTAGACCCCAAGATCCCTCTGATGCTCCACACTGCCAAAAGTCTTACCCTTAATACTATATTCTGCCATCATATTTGACCTACCAAAATGAACCACTTCTTATCTGGGTTGAACTCTATCTGCCACTTCTCAGCTCAGTTTTGCATCCTATCAATGTCCCACTGTAACCTCTGACAGCCCTCCATACTATCCACAACACCTCCAATCTTTGTGTCATTAGCAAACTTACTAAACCATCCCTCCACTTCCTCATCAAGGGTTATTTATAAATATCACGAAGAGTAAGGGTGCCAGAACAGATCCCTGAGGCACACCACCAGTCACCGACCTCCATGCAGAATATGACCCATCTACAACCACTCTTTCCCATCTGTGGGCAAGCCAGTTCTGGATCAACAATGAATGTCCCTTTGGATCCCATGCCTCCTTACTTTCTCAATAAACCTTCAATGGGGTACCTTATCAAATGCCTTGCTGAAATCCATATACACTTTCTTGAATAAGAGAACAACATCTGCAACCCTCCAATCCTCTGGAACCTCTCTCGTCCCCATTGATGATGCAAGGATCATTGCCAGAGGTTCAGCAATCTCCTCCCTCGCCTCCCACAGTAACCTGGGGTATATCTCTTTCGGTTCCGGAGACTTATCCAATTTGATGCTTTCCAAATGCTTCAGCACATCCTCTTTCTTAATGTCTATATGCTCAAGCTTTTCAGTCCGCTGTAAGTCATCACGACAATTGCCAAGATCTTTTTCTATAGTGAATACTGAAGCAAAGTATTCATTAAGCACCTCTGCTATTTCCTCCAGTTCCATACACACTTTTCCACTGTCACACTTGATAGGTCCTATTCTTTCACGTCTTATCCTCTTGCTCTTCATATACTTGTAGAATGCCTGGGGTTTTCTTTAATCCCGCTCACGAAGGCCTTCTCATGGCCCCTTCTGGCTGTCTTAATTTCATTCTTATGTTCCTTCCTGCTAGCCTTATAATCTTCTAGATCTCTATCATTACCTAGTTTTTTGAACTTTTTGCAAGCTTTTCTTTTCTTCTTGACTAGATTTTTAACAGCCTTTGTACACCATGGTTCCTGTGTCTACCATCCTTTCCCTGTCTCATTGGAATGTACCGGAGGATTGGAGGGTTGCGGATGTTGTTCCCTTACTCAAGAAAGGGAGTAGAGATAGCCCAGGAAATTATAGACGAGTGAGTCTTACTTTAGTGGGTGGTAAGTTGATGGAGAAGATCCTGAGAAGCAGGATTTATGAACATTTGGAGAGGTATAATACGTTTAGGAATACAGGTGTCCCCCGCTTTTCGAACGTTCGCTTTACGAAACCTCACTGTTACGAAAGACCTACATTAGTTCCCTGTTTTCGTTTTCAGATGGTGTTTTCACTGTTACGAAAAAAAATTCAGCATGCGGGAAAAACAGCGCGCGCCCCGAGCAGCTGCTCTCCCCCGGATTCGGAACTGCTTTGCTTTAACACGTGCCTGTGAGCAGCCGTTTGCAAGATGAGTTCTAAGGTATCAGAAAAGCCTGAAAGAGCTCGTAAGGGTGTTACACTTACGGTAAAACTAGATATAATTAAGCGTTTTGATTGTGGTGAACGAAGTAAGGACAACGTGAGTTTGGCTTGTGGAAGCTGATAAACATGATGTTGAAGAGGTTTTGGCATCCCATCACCAAGAACTGACAGATGAAGAGCTGATGCAATTGGAAGAAAAAAGGATTACAATCGAAACCGAATGAGTAATGATAAAGTATGACTTTAATTTTGAAAGGGTACGTCGGTTTAGGAGATATTTGCAGGATGGTTTGAGTCCTTATTAAAGAACTGTGTGGTAGAAAAATGTGCGAGGCTCAGCAGTCAAGCAAGCCTTCCACATCAGCCACTGCAGACGATGAACCTCGATCTTCAACATCGAGGTGGGCAGAGATAGAAGAAGATGAGCTGCCTGCCCTAATGGAAACAGATGACAAGTTGACAGCCCAGTGTCCCACCACCCGAACCCCCAGGCCACGGACAGATACCGATTTGTGGAGAATACAACGGTAGCCGGGAGACACACAGCACATCTTTAAGAAAAAAGCCGAAATAAACATGCTAATTAATTAGGTTCCGCAGACACAAAATTGTCCTCCCAGATCAGAGACGACGCAATCGGAAATTGGCACTGATCTGGGCCGACAATTACGTGTCGGGCGGCACCTAATTAATTAGCTTGTTTATTTCGGCTTTTTCCTTAAAGATGTGCTGTGTGCCTCCCGGTTACCGCTGGGCCCCTGCGTGCCTCGCAGCAATGTATCGCTCGGCGGCCTGGAGGGTGGGGGCCACTGCACCACCCAACCTGCGACGACTCAGCCTGACACACCATCATCAGTGTGCTCAGCAAGCTGTCTTCCCGATTCCGGTAAGTGATACTACACTGTACATACATTATTTCTACTTTATATAAGCTGTGTATTTTTACGTGTTATTTGATATGATTTGGCAGCTTCATAGCTTAAAGGTTACGAGAGAGCTCTTGCGCCATGTTTTTGCCAACAGCGCTTGCGTGAGATTTTCTGCCGAGAGCGCTTGTGTGAGATTTTCGCTACGGAGAACAGTTCAGTAATGATTATGGAAAAGTATTTCTACTTTATATAGGCTGTGTATTTATCATATCATTCCTGCTTTTACTATATGTTACTGTTATTTTAGGTTTTATGTGTTATTTGGCATGATTTGGTAGGTTATTTTTGGGTCTGCGAATGCTCACAAAATTTTCCCATATAAATAAATGGTAATTGCTTCTTGGCTTTACGACATTTCGGCTTACGAACCGTTTCATAGGAACACTCTACCTCCGGATGGCGGGGGAAACCTGTAGTCAGCATGGCTTTGTCAAGGGCAGTTCGTGCCTTATGAGCCTGATTTAATTTTTTGAGGATGTGACTAAACACATTGATGAAGGAAGAGCAGTAGATGTAATGTATATGAATTTCAGCAAGGCATTTGATAAGGTATCCCATTGAAGGTTTATTGAGAAAGTAAGGAGGCAAGGGATCCAAGGGGACATTGCATTGTTGATCCAGAACTTGCTTGCCCACAGAAGGCAAAGAATGGTTGTAGATGGGTCATATTCTGCATGGAGGTCAGTGACCAGTGGTGTGCCTCAGGGATCTGTCCTGGGACCCTTACTCTTCACGAATTTTATAAATAACCTGGATGAGGAAGTGGAGGGATGGGCTAGTAAGTTTACTGATGACACAAAGGTTGGGGGTGTTGTGGATAGTGTGGAGGGCTGTCAGAGGTTACAGCAGGACATTGATAGGATGCAAAACTGGGCTGAGAAGTGGCAGATGGAGTTCAACCCAGGTAAGTGTGAAGTGGTTCATTTTGGTAGGTCAAATATGATGGCAGAATATAGTATTAAGGGTAAGACTCTTGGCAGTGTGGAGGATCAGAGGGATCTTGGGGTCCGAGTCCATAGGACGCTCAAAGCTGCTGCACAAGTTGACTCTGTGGTGAAGAAGGCGTACGGTGTATTGGCCTTCATCAACCGTGGGATTGAGTTTAGGAGCCGAGAGGTAACGTTGCAGCTATATAGGACCCTGGTCAGACCTCCTGTTTATTTCTGCCTCTGCCTCCCGAATGATCTGAAGTTCATCCAGCTCCAGCTCCAGTTCCCTAACTTGGTTTGTCAAGAGCTGCAGCTGGATGCACCTTTTGCAGGTGTAGTCATCAGGGATGATTGTGCTCGCCCTGACTTCCCACATCCTGCAATCTGAGCACTCGACTGCCCTAACTGCTGCCTCCATTACCTACTCCTAAGGTAATTAATTTATGGTTATATGGTTAAATATAGATCTTTTGAAAATATCTGAATTGATAAGGGGGGGCAAGAATGGGGAAAAAGAATGGAGCTTAAAAGAGCATCACTGCAGAGCCTATGGACGAGAGAGGTGCAACGCGCGGCTCTCCTACCTGAACGCGTGCTAGCGAGGCTGACGATGGGCCTCGTTCAGGCGAGGCAGCAAATATGATAAAAATTCTGGAAGAGATACGGGGATTCCAAAAAGACATAAAACAGCAACTCAGTGATGTCAAGTCAGAGCTCACCAACGTCAATCAGAAAATAGCGGTGGCAGAGACTCGAATTGAGAAAGTGGAAGATCGCGTGCAAAACGTGGAATGGATACTAAGTAAGACGATAAAAATATTAAATCAACAAGAAAGTAAACTGATTGACCGGGAGGGAAGATCACGACAGAAAAATATCAGGATATACAATGTTCCCGAAGGAGTGGAGGATTTGTCTATGACTGAGTTTGTAGGAAAGTTGCTGCAGGACGCACTAGAGATTCCCTCCACTCTGGAGCTTGAGATTGAGAGGGCGCATCGTGCGCTCATCACGAGGCTTACTGGAGACAGAGAAGATAAGCCACGCTCAATAGTAATTAGATTCCTTCGATACAATACCAAGGCAGAGATTCTACGAAGGGCCTGGGTAAGAAGAGGGTGTTTTTGGATGGGAAATTAATATATTTCGATCAAGGTTACCCCCCAGTGGTCCTGCAGAAGCGTAAAGAATACTCTGCTTTAAAGTGAATATTAAAGCAAGGAAAGATTAGATTCCAAACTCCGTACCCTGCTAAACTGCGGGTGTTTTATGAAGATGGTATGCAACTGTATCAGACAGTGGAACAGGCGACTACAGACATGAGGAACAGAGAGAGGGCTGTCCGTCAGTGTGATCAAACCAAGGGAAAGCCTGGCTGAGCAGTTATCCCAATCCGCTTGGGAAATAGTAAGAGAACCGAGAAAGCAGGGGATGGGAGGAGGGCGAGAGAATATCAGGAAGAGACTGTGAGTCTTCCGAAGACAGCCCCCACCCCCTCCAGAAGAGCCATAAAGTTTGGCTAACTTTAAAAGTATTGATAGGATAAATGGAAGCAAAAATAGATGGTGCTATACCTGTTTCAAGAAATCTTTATCATAATGTGGATTTTATATTAACAATTTTTCTAATTCATTCATTCACTCCGTTCCCCACCTAAATGAGAATATTCATATATGTGTGTGTGTGTATATATATGTATTTATGTATAAGAGTTGGAATGTTATGATGAGGTCGTATAAGGCATTGGTGAGGCCGAATCTGGAGTATTGTGTTCAGTTTTGGTCACTAAATTACAGGAAGGATATAAATAAGGTTGAAAGAGTACAGAGAAGGTTTACAAGGATGTTGCCGGGACTTGAGAAACTCAGTTACAGAGAAAGGTTGAATAGGTTAGGACTTTATTCCCTGGAGCGTAGAAGAATGAGGGGAGATTTGATAGAGGTATATAAAATTATGATGGGTATAGATAGAGTGAATGCAAGCAGGCTTTTTCCACTGAGGCAAGGGGAGAAAAAAACCAGAGGACATGGGTTAAGGGTGAGGGGGGAAAAGTTTAAAGGGAACATTAGTGGGGGCTTCTTCACACAGAGAGTGGTGGGAGTATGGAATGAGCTGCCAGACGAGGTGGTAAATGCTGGTTCTTTTTTAACATTTAAGAATAAATTGGACAGATACATGGATGGGAGGTGTATGGAGGGATATGGTCCGTGTGCAGGTCAGTGGGACTAGGCAGAAAATGGTTCGGCACAGCCAAGAAGGGCCAAAGGGCCTGTTTCTGTGCTGTAGTTTCTATGGTTCTATGGTTCTATCAGATTTCGGCTTCTCTTTTTCAAATTTCACAGTGAACTCAATCATGTTATGATCACTGCCTCCTAAGGGTTCCTTCATCTCAATCTCTCTAATCACCTCCGGTTCATTACACAATACCCAATCCAGTACAGCCGATCCCCTAGTGGGCTCAACAACAAGCTGTTCTAAAAAGCCATCTCGCAGACATTCTACAAATTCTCTCTCGAGATCCAGTGCCGACCTGATTTTCCCAATCCACTACTGGAGTGGGATACACAATGCCCTACAAGACATTTTTAAATGTGAAATACCCTTAGAAAGTAAGACCATATATTTTGGGTATGTACCTCAAGAATGGTTGAAGAGAGATAAATATTTAATGAATATAATGCTGGTGGCTGGTAAAAAGACTGTTACCAGGAAATGGTTATCACAGGAGAGCCCAACTTTAAACGCATGGATGGAAATTACAATGAAAACTTCCAAAATGGAGAAGATAACAGCATCTGTTAATCATAAGTTGGAACAATTTGATTCATACTGGGAAAAATGGTTCAACTACATAACACCTCATAGGCCTGATTTTATTCTCACAAATCAATGAATATGTTGCTAAAAAAAAAATCACTCCCTACTTGTACTTAGCTTTCTCCTTTTGCTTGTTCTTTCTTTCCTCTCCTTTCTATAGGTGTACAGATTTCCCCCGCCATCCGAAGGTAGAGCGTTCCTATGAAACGATTCGTAAGCCGAAATGTCGTAAAGCGAAGAAGCAATTACCGTTTACTTATATGGGAAAATTTTGTGAGTGTTCGCAGACCCAAAAATAACCTACCAAGTCCTGCCAAATAACACTTAAAACCTAAAATAACAGTAACATACAATAAAAGCAGGAATGATATGATAAATACACAGCCTATATAAAGTAGAAATACTTTTCCACAATCATTGCTGCACTGTTCTCCGTAGCGAAAATCCAATGCAAGTGCCGTCGGCAAAAACACAGCGCAAGCGCTGTTGGCAGAAACACTCTCTCCAGTAACCCCTAAGCTATGAACCAGCCAAATCATACCAAATAACACGTAAAAATGCACAGCCGATATAAAGTAGAAATAATGTATGTACAGTGTAGTATCACGGGAATCGGGAAGACAGCGAGCACACTGATGATGGTGTGTTAGGCTGAGTCATTGGAGTTTGGGTGCTGCAGTGGCCCCCACCCTCCGGGCAGCGACCCGATACCGATCCGCGAAGCATGCAGGGGTACAGTGGTAGCTGGGAGGCACCCAGCACACCTTTAAGAAAAAAGCCAAAATAAACATGCTAATTAATTAGGTGCCGCCCGGCACGTAAATGTCGGCCCAGATCAGAGGCGACGCAATCAGCAATCACCTCTGATCTGGGCCGACAATTACGTGTCGGGCGGCACCTAATTAATTAGCATGTTTATTTCGGCTTTTTTCTTAAAGATGTGCTGTGTGTCTCCTGGCTACCGCTTCACTCTCCGCAAATCGGTATCTGTCCGTGGCCTGGGGGTTGGGGTGGTGGGACACTGGGGTGTCGTCTGCTTCCATCAGGGAGGCAGCTCATCTTCTATGACTGCCCACCTCGATGTCGAAGGTTGAGGTTCGTCGTCTGCTGTGGCTGATGTGGAAGGTTTGCTTGACTGCTGAGCCTCGCGCATTTTTAGATCATACAGTTCTTTGTAAGCACTCAAACCATCCTGCAAATATGCCTTCAACTGACGTACCCTTTCAAAATTAAAGTCGTACTTTATCATTACCCATTCGGTTTCGATTGTTATCCTTTCCTCTTCCAATTGCATCAGCTCTTCATCTATCAGTTCTTGGTCATGGGATGCCAAAACCTCTTCAACATCATCTTCGTCAGCTTCCACAAGCCAAACTCACTTTGTCCTTACTTGGTTTACCACGATCAAAACGCTTAATTATGTCTAGTTTTACGCTAAGTGTAACACCCTTACGAGCTCTTTTAGGCTTTTCCGATACCTTAGGACTCATCTGGCAAATGGATGCTCACAGGCAAGTGTTTAAGCAATGCTGGCGAGAATGCCGCTTCGAATCTGGGGGAGAGCGGCTGCCTGGGGTGCGCGCTGATTTTTATCGCGGGCTGCTTTTTTTTTGCGCGCTGCCTTTCTTCGTAACAGTGAAAACACCTTCTGTTAGCGAAAACAGGGAACTAATGTAGGTCTTTCGTAACAGTGAGGTTTCGTAAAACGGATGTTCGAAAAGCGGGGGACACCTGTATACCTCAGATAAATATTATGTGGAGATTTATGCAAATATGATTATATGATATAAAATATGTACAATATCTGAAATACATCTTATCGAAACGTTTGTTTGATGATGAACTTCAATAAAATATAGATCACAAAAACAAAGGATTCGTCTCCTTTCGGATTAACCGGGTCATGATATGAATGTTCCTGACTCGACCCTTTTTTTTTTTACGAGGCCTAGCGGCTAACTCGACGCTCAACCCAGCATGGATGAAAAACGTGCTTGGGGGCTGACCTGACTTGGATTCGATTCGGGTGCCTTCGCATTGTCGAAAACAATGGAACCCCAGAATATTGAGCTGCTACTCCTGCCCCTCCTGCAACCAAGTCTCACTAATGGCTACAATATCCCAATTCCACGTGCCAATCCACGTGAAGGAAACAATAAATAAAGCAGGGAAAACATCTACCTACAGCTTTTTCATCTTCTCTCACTCAAGCCTCTGTGAGTGAAATCAAATACCACAGTGGCATTTATGAGGTTGTTAGATAGACCCATGAATATGCAGGAAATGGAGGGAGATTGATCTTATAAGGGCCTGTTAGCCTGACCTCAGTGGTTGGGAAGATTTTAGAGTCAATTGTTAAGGATGAGGTGATGGAGTACTTGGTGACACAGGGCAAGATAGTACAAAGTTAGCATAGTTTTCTTCAGGGAAAATTCTGCCTGATGAACCTGTTGGAATTCTTTGAGAAGATTACAAGTACGATAGATAAAGAGGATGCAGTGGATGCTGTGTATTTGGACTTTCAGAAGACCTTTGACAAGGTGCCATACATGAGGCTGCTTACCAAGTTAAGAGCCCATGGTAACACAGGAAAGTTACCGCCATGGTTAGAGCATTGAATGATTGGTAGGAGGCAGCAAGTGGGAGTAAAAGGATCCTTTTCTGGTTGGCTGCCAGCGACTAGTAGTGTTCCACAGGGATCGGTGTTGGGACCACTTCTTTTTATGCCGTAAATAAATGATTTAGATGTTGGAATAGATGACTTTGTTGCCAAGTTTGCAGATGATACGAAATTGGTGGAGGGGCAGGTAGTGTTGAGGAAACAGGTAGGATGCAGAAGAACTTAGGCAGATTAGGAGAATGGGTAAGGAAGTGGCAATTGGAACACAGGTCGACCTTCACTAATCCAGCACCATTGGGACCTGAGGAGTGCCGGATTAGTGAAGGAACCGGATTACAGGTAGTCGGATTAGTGAAGGTCGACCTGTATAATGTTGGAAAATGCACGGTCATGCACTTTGGTAGTAGAAATAAATGTGCGGACTGTTTTTGAAATGGGGAGAAATTCCAGGAATCTGAGATGCAGAGGGACTTGGGAGTCCTTGTGCAGAACACCCCGAAAGTTAACTTGCAGGTAGAGTCGGTGGTGAGGAAGGCAAATGCCATGTTAGCATTCATTTCAAGAGGTCTAGAATACAAGAGCAGGGATGTGATGCTGAGGCTTTATAAGACACTGGTGAGGTCTCACTTGAGTATTGTGAACAGTTTTGGGCCCATCACCTTAGAAAAGATGTGCTGGCATTGGAGAGGGTCCAGAGGAGGTTCACAAGGATGATTCCAGGAATGAAAAGTTTATCATATGAGGAACGTTTGATGGCTCTGGGTCTGTACTTGCCGGAATTCAAAAGGATGAGGGGGGATCTCATTGAAACTTTTCGAATGTTGAAAGGCCTAGACAGAATAAATGTGGAAAGGGTATTTCCCAGAGTGGAAGAGTCTAGGACAAGAGGGCACAGCCTCAGGATAGAGGGGCACCCTTTCAAAACAGAGATGCGGAGAAATTTCTTTAGCCAGAGGTTGGTGATTTTGTGGAATTTGTTGCCACCTGCAGCTGTGGAGGCCAGGTTGGTGGGTGTATTTAAGGCAGAGATTGATAGGTTCTTGTTTGGACATGGCATAAAAAGTTACGGGGAGAAGGTCGGGAACTGGGGTTGAGGAGGAGATAGAAAAAATGGATTAGCCATGATTGAATGGCAGAGCAGACTGAATGGGCCAGATGGCTTAATTCTGCTCCTATGTCTTATGGTCAGAAGAGCTTTAATTTAATTGGTGCAGACATCTGCGATTTAAAAAAAATGAAGGCTATGTGGGAGTGAAGGGTTAGATTGATCTTAGAGTAGGTTAAAACATTGGCACAATATTGTGGGTTGAAGGACCTGTATTACACTATAATGTTCTATGTTCTATCTAAAAATTTCCTCCTACACAGAATCAGATTATCCCTATACAGCCCATTTTTCTTGCATCTAGCTGAGAGTCTCTTAAATGTCTCTAATAATGCATTTGCCTTTACTACCACCTTGGTAGCAAGTTCCTTCACCCATCAATTTGTGTAAAACACCCCCTGCAATACCTTCCTCCAAACAACTTCCTTGAAATGATAATATTGAAGGTAGCCCCATCATGATATATGTGGATTTACATTGACATATCAAATCTCTGCTTCACAGCTGTATCTAAGCACTGAATTTAATGCAAGGTTTGAGATAAATGCAGAATCTTCCTTACCCGTTAGTACAGTTCCCACGAAGAGAAATACAAAAATGAAAATATTTCCTGCCTTCGTTCCAAAGTAATCAATGAGTTTTCCCTGTGAAATGGTGAAGATGATTCCAAAAACCTGAAATACAAACAATAAACACAGATACAGGTAACATGGTGTGACCCTGGTAGTGGACGCCCACCATGCCCTCCCACGTGTAATGTGTTGTTCTCCTGATTTCTAACATTTTCTCAGTCATGGAATCATACATATTCAGCCCAATTCATCCACACCAAGGAAAGGACACCCTTCCAAACAAACCCCCTCACCCAGTACTTGGCTCATAGCTCTGACCCAATGTCCTGCCCCATTCCCAGACTACTTCCCACTTGGGGCTGACCCCGAGTGACCCAGTTCTCATGCTGGCCCTGTTATGTTGATCTTTTTTGTGTTGACGCAGAGCACACTTTACCAACTCTATGTAAAATACGTCACCCCTGTCTCACCAAATTCCAATACAAGTAATCGTTATTCCCATTCTGTTACAAGTTCCTTCTACACTGTGGTTCATTCATTCAAGTATCTCTCTTATTTGAAACAGTGAACCCCATGTTTAAATTTGTAATCCAATTACCCTTTTAAGCTAAATTTTCGCCAACTTTCCTCCTTCTGTCACTTTTTGCAGCTTGTCCCAAATTAAGTAAATCCTGCTGATGAATACTTTTAATCCACCCTATAACACTGACACTTCAATACAATATCTGAAGGTCATGTCTCAATGCCCTCAGTTAGAGTCATGTTTAGCTTCAAACATCACCTGATATCCGTTGGCATCAACACTTAAGACAGTGACATATTTTCTTGCAGTTCACAGCAACTTTAAATCAACTGTGGAAGCAAATTTTGATAAAGAAAAGTGCTTTTCCAAAACCAGTGCTCAAGACTATCATATATAGGAGCAGAATTAGGCCAGATGGCACATCAAGTCTGCTCCACCATTCCATCATAGCTAATTTATTTTCCCCTCTCACTTCATTCTCTTCCTTTTTCTGGGAACTGTATGCACCTTGGTCCAGGTATGTATGCTTGTTGCAGGCATGTGCTGTAAGAATTTCACTTTCAATGTGACTGGGATCTCCAAGCTAAAATTCATGCTGGGTAGGATAGTGGATCATTACTTAGTAAAACTAGCAGCACCGCAAGCCCCACAACAGATCGATGTTCTTTATCAGCTGAGAAAGGAGGAACCACAGATAGCAGTGTACAATTACAAAGAGAGGGGAAAGTATCTGGCCTGTGGAGAGAGTTTAATGAGCAAGAGGGTGCAGGGAGGAACAATTACACACTGCTGCATTAGGCCATAACTAAGACACATCTGTCTTAATGATACCCCCAATGTGGACGTCACTGGGCACGTGAGATCAATGGAAGTCCGAATAAGTGTACAAACATGCTTACCTGTGCAGCCTCATTGAGCAGTCCCGAAGAGGTTCCCTCAGACTCAGGGTAGGTGAGCTCTGCACCAAACTCAAAGCCAAGTGGTAGATAACCAGTCATAAAGAACCTGATTACGAAACAGGTAAAGTGCAAGACACCATCTGGAACAGTTCTGTCATTAAGATTGTGAACTAAGCAAATATTAGTTAGCACAAGTTATGAACTTAACTTTTGAACTGGACTGCTGCTGGGAAATGGGGATTATGGAAGCTCCAAGACCCCATGAGTGACTGTTGGTCCTCAGGAGCAGCTTGCCATATCTGCTGTACCACTGCACAGGGCTGTAATATAGTTTTGTTGCATGCAAAGAAAGCCAAGGGGAGAAGGTGACAGCAGGCTTATTCTCCAGAAGGATAGTGCTATTCAGCTGGGATTTTACAGCAATTCGACACTTCATGCATACTTTGCGTGGAATGGGCTGCCAGTAATGGTGGTGGAAGCTGATACAATAGGGTCTTTTAAGAGACTCCTGGATAGGTACACGGAGCTTAGAAAAATAGAGGACTATGGGTAACCCTAGGTAATTTCTAAAGTAAGTACACTTTGGCATAGCATTGTGGGCCAAAGGGCCTGTATTATGCAACACACACAAAACACTGGTGGAACGCAGCAGGCCAGGCAGCATCTATAGGAAGAAGTACAGTCGACGTCTTGGCCTGAAACGTCGACTGTACTTCTTCCTATAGATGCTGCCTGGCCTGCTGCGTTCACCAGCATTTTGTGTGTGTTGCTTGAATTTCCAGCATCTGCAGATTTCCTCGTGTTCACATTCTACCCATGCTAGTACCTTTCCTGTAATACCATGGGCTCTGTCTCGTTAGGCAGCCTAATGTGTGGCACCTTGTCAAAAGCTTTCTGAAAATCCAAGTGAACAACATCTGCTGGCTTTCCCTTGTCTATACTACCTGGTATTTCCCCAAAGAATTCCAACAGATTCATCAGGCAAGAATTCCCATTTACAAAACCACGCTGGCCTATTTTAACTTGTGCCTCCAAGTAGCCCAATCTTCATCCTTAGTAACAGACTCCCAACATCTTTTCAACCACTGCGGTCAGACTGACTGGCCTATAATTTCCTTTCTTCTGCCTCCCTCCCTAAAGAATGCAATTTTCCAGTCCCCAGGAATCACTCCAAAATCTATTGATTCTTGAAAGATCATTAGTAATGCCTCCACCTGTTGTGCAGGAGGGAAGGAGGGAGAAAAGGAATGCGGTAGTCATAGGGGATTCCATAGTTAGGTGAACGGACAGGAGATTCTGTGAGCCTGATAGAGATACCCGCATGGTGTGTTGCCTCCCAGATGCCAGGGTACGGGATGTCTCAGATCGGGTCCTGAATATTCTGAAGGGAGAGGGCGAGCAGCCAGTTGTCTTGGTACATGTTGGTACCAATGACATAGAGAGGACAAAGGAGGAGGTCCTGAAGAGAGATTTCTGGGAGTTAGGAAGGAAGCTGAGAAGCAGGACCTCCAGGGTAGTAATCTCAGGATTGCTACCTGTGCCATGTGCTAGCGAGGGCAAGAATAGTAGGATCAGGCAGATGAATGCGCGGCTGAGGGACTGGTGCAGGGGACAGGGTTTCAGATTCTTGGATCATTGGGATCTCTTCTGGGGGAAGCCAGGGCATCAAAGGTTATGGTGAGAAGGCGGGGGAGTGGGACTAAATGGGAGAATGGATCAGCTCATGATAAAATGGCGGAGCAGACTCGATGGGCCGAATGGCCGACTTCTGCTCCTTCGTCCTATGGTCGTATGGTAGTAATCTCAGGATTGCTGTCTGTGCCACGTGACAGTGAGCACAGGAATAGAATGAGGTGGAGGATAAATGTGTGGTTGAAGAAATGGAGCAGGGGGCAGGAATTCAGATTTCTGGATAACTGGGACCTCTTTTGGAGAAGGTGGGACCTGTACAAATGGGTCGGGTTGCACTTGAATCCGAAGGGGATCAATATTCCTGTGGGCAGGTTCACTGGAGCTGTTGGGAGTGGTTTTAAAGTAATATTGCAGGGGCGATGATAGAGTATGTAGCTGAGAATGTAGCTGATGGGTGTAACATGAATGTAAGGAAGGACAAGTCAAATATTGGGTACAAATGAAAAAAGATCAAACAGTTAAATTATACCATTGAGGCAAAATTCAAAAGGGTGAAGAATACAGGACTGAAGGTACGGTATTTACATACGTGTAGCATTCGGAAGAAGGTGGACAAACACGTGGCGCAATTAGAGATTGGTTGTTATGACGTTGTGACTGAACATCGAAGGTTGGGAGCTCATCATCAAAGGATATACTTTGTATGGAAAGGACAGGTAGGAGACACAGGCAGTGGTGTGGCTCTGTTGGTAAGAGATGGAATTACGTCTTTAGAAAGAGGTGACATAGGGTCAAAGAATGTTGAATCTTTGTCAGAGTTATGAAACTGCAAGGGTTAAAAGACCATATCGGAATTATGTGGGCCCCAAGCAGTAGCCAAGTTGTGGGGCTGAGATTGCAAAGGGAGCTGGAAAAGGCATGTTACAAGGTAATGACACAATTGTAATGTGGAATTTCAATATGCAAGGGGTTTGGGAAAATCAGGTTGGTGTCGGATCGCAAGAGAGGGAATTTGTTGAATGCCTACGAGATGGCTTTTTAGAGCAGTTTGTGCTTGAGCCTACTTGGGGAAATCTTAGATTGGGTGTTGCGTAATAACCCAGATCTTATTAGGGTAAAGGTGCCAGGGTCCGGGATGTTTCTGATCATGTCCACGATATCCTGAAGTGGGAAGGAGAACAGCCAGAGGTCATGGTACATATTGGTACCAACAACATAGGTAGGAAAAAGGAGGAGGTCCTGAAAGCAGACTACAGGGAATTAGGAAAGAAGTTGAGAAGCAGGACCTCAAAGGTAGTGATCTCAGGATTATTGCCTGTGCCACGTGACAGTGAGTATAGGAATAAAATGAGGTGGAGGATAAATGCACGGCTGACGGATTGGAGCAAGGGGCAGGGATTCAGATTTCTGGATCATTGCGACCTCTTTTGGGGCTGGTGTGACCTGTACAAAAAGGACGGGTTGCACTTGACTCCAAAGGGGACCAATATCCTGGCAGGGAGGTTTGCTGAGGCTATTGGGAAGAGTTTCAACTAGAATTGCTGGGGTGTGGGAACTAAACTGAAGAGACGGAGGAAGGGGCTGTTGGCTCACAAATACAGAAAGCTCGGAGACAGTGCGAGAGGGAGGATAGGCAGGTGATAGAGAAGGAATGTGCTCAGACCAATGGTTTGAGATGTGTCTATTTTAACGCAAGGAGTATTGTGAACAAAGCGAATGAGCTTAGAACATGGATCAGTACTTGGAGCTATGATGTTGTGGCCATTACAGAGACTTGGATGGCTCAGGGGCAGGAATGGTTACTTCGAGTGTCAGGCTTTAGATGTTTCAGAAAGGACAGGGAGGGAGGCAAAAGAGGTGGGGGCGTGGCACTGTTGATCAGAGATAGTGTTATGGCTGCAGAAAAGGAGGAAGACATGGAGGGACTGTCTACAGAATCTCTGCAGGTGGAAGTTAGGAACAGGAAGGATTCAATAACTCAACTGGGTGTTTTTTATACACCACCCAATGGTAACAGGGATATCGAGGAGCAGATAGGGATACAGATTCTGGTAAGGTGTAATAATAAGAGTTGTCGTGATGGGAGATTTTAATAGCAGGAGAAGATGATGGCATGACACAGTGCGCGTGGCCTCTCTGGTGATGAATATCTGTTATCTGTCAAATCGGGGACCGTGCACAATTCTGATTTGATGGAGGCAGACGTGAGAGCATGGAAGAACATCTGGAGAAACTTCTGAAATGCCTGTTTTGCTGCCGCCGCCACTGTATGATCTGAAATCTCCGGAGAGGAAGGCCCTGAACCCTCCGCTTTGCCTGTTGCTTGGCGGCCGGGGCCGGAGTCGAAGCGCTTGGCAGAGATGGTGCTCGGTGCTCAGTATCGGAGTCGGAGGGCTGGTTGGAGGCTCGAAGTTTTCGGACGGTCTCAGAGTCGGACTGTGGTCGGGTGCTTCCAGGATGCTTCATTGGCAAGTTTGCGGTGCTGGAAGCTCATGGCAGGGAGAATTTCTCCCTTCTACCGTCTGCGTAAGATGTTGGGGCTATCGGGACTTCGAGACTTTTTTTTTTTACCGTGCCCATGGTCTGCTCTTATCAAATTACGGTATTGCTTTACACTGTTGTAACTATATGTTATAATTATGTGGTTTTGTCAGTTTTAGTCTTGGTCTGTCTTGTGTTTCTGTGATATCATACTGGAGGAACATTGTATCATTTTTTTAATGCATGCATTACTAAATGACAATAAACGAGGACTGAGTGTCCTCATAATCTAAAAAAAAATCTAATTTACCAGATATCGATTGGCATCTCCCTAGAGCAAGGGGTTTAGATGGGGAGGCGTTTGTTAGGTGTGTTCAGGAAGGTTTCTATCTCCTTTACAATAGCACTGGAGAGAGATAAGAATAGACAAGTTAGAAAAGCGTTTAACTGGAGTAAGGGGAAATATGAGGCTATCAGGCAGGAACTTGCAAGCTTAAATTGGGAACAGATGTTCTCAGGGAAAGGTATGGAAGAAATGTGGCAAAGTTCAGGGGATATTTGTGTGCAGTTCTGTATAGGTATATTCCAATGAGGCATGGAAAGGATGGTAGGGTACAGGAACCGTGGTGTGCAAAGGCAGTTGTAAATCTAGTCAAGAAGAAAAGAAGAGCTTATGAAAGGTTTGAAAAACTAGGTAATGATAGAGATCTAGAAGATTATAAGGCTAGCAGGAAGGAGCTTAAGAAATAAATTAAGAGCTGGAAGGGGCCATGAGAAGGCCTTGGTGGACAGGACTCAGGAAAACCCCAAGGCATCCTACAAGTACGTGAAGAGCAAGAGGACAAGGCGTGAGAGAATAGGACCAATCAAGTGTGACAGTGGAAAAGTGTGTATGGAACCGGAAGAGATAGCAGAGGTACTTCATGAATACTTTGCTTCAGTAATTACTACTGAAAAAGACCTTGACAATTGTAGGGATGACTTACAGTGGACTGCATAGCTTGAACATATAGACAGTATGAAAGAGGATGTGCTGGAGCTTTTGGAAAGCATCAAGTTGGATAAGTCACTGAGACCGGATGAGATATACCCCAGGCTACTATGTGAGACAAGGAAGGAGATTGCTGAGCCTCTGGCGATGATCTTTGCATCATCAATGGGGACAGGAGAGGTTCCGGAGGATCAGAGGGTTGCGGATGCTGTTCCCTTATTCAAGGAACGGAGTAGAGATAGCCCAGGAAATTATAGACCACAGAGTCTTACTTCAGTGGTTGGTAAATTGATGGAAAAGACCCTGAAAGGCAGGATTTATGAACATTTGGAGAAGCATAATATGATTCGGAACAGTCGGCATGGCCATGTCAAAGGCAGGTCATGCCTTACGAGCCTAATTGAAATTTTTGAAGATGTGACTAAACACGTTGATGTAGGTAGAGTAGTAGATGTAGTGTACATGGATTTCAGCAAGGTACCCCATGCAAGGCTTATTGAGAAAGTAAGGAGCACGGGATCCAAGGGGACCTTGCTTTGTGGATCCAGGATTGGCTTGCCCACAGGAGGCAAAGAGTTGTTGTAGACGGGTCATATTCTGCATGGAGGTCGGTGACCAGTGTTGTGACTCAGGGATCTGTTCTGGGACCCCTTCTCTTTGTGATTTTTATAAATGACCTGCATGAGGAAGTAGAGGGATGGGTTAGTAAATTTGTTGATGACACAAAGGTTGGAGGTGTTGTGGATAGTGTGGAGGGCTGTCAGAGGTTACAGCGGGACATTGATAGGATGCAAAACTGAGCTGAGAAGTGGCAGATGGAGTTCAACCCAGATAAGTGTGAAGTGCTTCATTTTGGTAGGTCAAATATGATGGCAGAATCTGCTATTAATGGTAAGACTCTTGGCAGTGTGGAGGATCAGAGGGATCTTGGGGTCTGAGTCCATAGGACACTCAAAGCTGCTGTGCAGGTTGACTCTGGTTAAGAAGGCATATGGTGCATTGACCTTCATCAGTCATGGGATTGAGTTTAAGAGCCAAGAGGTAATGTTACAGCTATATAGGACCCTGGTCAGACACCACTTGGAGTACTGTGCTCAGTTCTGGTCACCTCACTACAGGAAGGATGTGGAAGCTATCGAAAGGGTGCAGAGGAGATTTACAAGGATGTTGCCTGGATTGGGGAGAATGCCTTATGAGAATTAGTTGAGTGAACTCGGCCTTTTCTCCTTGGAGCGGCGGAGGATGAGAGGTGACATGATAGAGGTGTATAAGATGATGAGAGGCATTGATCGTGTGGATAGTCAGAGGCTTTTTCCCAGGGCTGAAATGGCTAACACGAGAGGGCACAGTTTTAAGGTGCTTGGAAGTAGGTACAGAGGAGATGTCTGGGGTAAGTTTTTTTTACACAGAGAGTGGTGAGTGCGTGGAATGGGCTGTCGGTGACAGTGGTGGAGTTGGATATGATAGGTTCTTTTCAGAGACTCCTGGATAGGTACATGGAGCTTAGAAAGATAGTGGGCTCTGGGTAACCTTAGGTAATTTCTAAAATAAGTGCATGTTCGGCACAGCATTGTCTAGATTGAGTAGAAGTAGAAAGGATGTTTCCCATGGTGGGGGAGTCTAGAACAAGAAGGCACAGCATCAGGATGGAGGGACATCCATGTTGTTTGCACTTTTAAGAGATTGATACGTTCTTGATTGGACATGGCATCAAAGGTTATGGGAATAAGGCCAGGGAGTGGGTTTGAGGAGGGGAAAAAGGATCAGCCATGATTGAATAGCAGAGCAGACTCGATGGGCAAATGGGCTAATTCTGCTCCTATGTCTTATGGTCTTATTCAATCTGTGGTAACTGTTCTGGAAACTGGGCATGTTTTGGGAGACAACAACTAGTGCACCTATCATCCATCTCCTTAAAACCCAACGACTGTTATCATGGAGTCACAGTCATACACAATGGAGTAAGGTCCTCCATGCTGACAGTGTGTTCAGTGAACTAGTCCCAGCTGCCTGTGTTTAGCTCATGCTCTCTAAACTCTTCCATGCATGTGCTTAGCTAAGGAACACAGACAGAATGCTGGAGCAACTCAGCAGGCCAGGCAGCATCTATGGTAAAGAGTCTAATCGACTGCTGAAGGGTCTCGGCCCGAGGCATCAACGGTACACTTTTCCATAGATGCTGCCTGGCCTGCTGTGTTCCTCCAGCGTTTTGTGTGTGTTGCTTGGATTTCCAGCATCTGCAGATTTTCACTTGTTCATGTACTTATCTAAATGTTTTTAAATCTCTCGCCTTTAATCTTAAACTATGGGCTCTTGTTAGCACTCTTTCCTAAGGAAAAGGACGGTGTGTTTTATGATCTGCAGGTGGTGTCTCAACAGGGCTGCATCCATCACCCTAACCATCCACATAGAGGAGCCCGAGGACCCACGCTGAACTTCTTCCCCTCCACCGTCGTTTCGTAACAGTCCATGAACCGATGAACATTACCTCACCATTCCCTTGTTAATTGTTTATTTTGTACCTTATGGTGATTCTGTGCTTTTGCATTGTACTGCTGCCACAAAACAAATTTAACATCATTTAACCCAGTGATAATAAGCCTGATTCTGATCTTTGATAGCGTCAGCTGGGAGGTATCTTGAGCTGAGAACACCTCTGAATACACGGAGCTGGTCACAAGCTTCATTCAGAAGTGCATTGAAGACATTGTTCCCCAAAAATTGGTACGGGTCTACCCAAACCAGAAAGCTTGGATAAATATTTTAGTGTGTGTTGCTCTCAGCGTAAGGGCAGAAGCCTTTACCTCTGGAGACCAACAGTAACTCAAGAGATGCCAGTATGATTTGCGTAGAGCTATCGAGGTAAAACGGCAACACAAGGACAAAATCCATTCACAATTCTGTGACAATGACGCATGCAGAATATGGCAAAGACTGCACACATATCGCGGACTTCAAGAGGAAGCACAGCAGTACAGCCAACATCGCTGCCTCGTTCCTGGACGAGCTAAATGTCTTTTACACTCAATTTGAGGTTGATAGGACTGAACCCCAGATGAGAACTGTTGACAAGACCGGCAGCTTGGTCATCTCAGAGGCTGAGCTACGTAGAACGTTCCAGCATGTCGACAGCTGCAAGGCAATGGGGCTGGACAGCACCCCAGGGCGCATCCTCCAAGTATGTGTGGAACAGCTAGCTGGTGTGGTTAAGAACATTATTAGTTTCTTCCTCCCTAGTGTGTAGTGCCCTCCTGTTTCAGATTGTCCATCATTGTCCCTGTACCTAAGGAAACCCCTGTCGCACTCACCTCAATTATAAGCAAGTGCTTTGAGAGGCTGGTTACAGTCTACGTCTGCAGCATGCTACCACCCGCACTGGACCCTCTACAATTCGCCTACTGACAGAATTAGTTTACTGATGACACCAAAGCCACAGCACTACTCACTGTCCTCACTCACCTGGAGAAGAAGGATGCATACACCAGAATAGTGTTCCTGGACTACAGTTCAGTATTCAACACCATAATTCCCTCCAGACCTGACAGGAAACTCAGAGACCTCGGCCTGCACTCCACCTTGTGCAGCTGGATCCTAGACTTCCTATCGGATCGCCAACAGGTGATAGGGATGGGCTTCCTCACCTCTATCCCTCTGATCCTCAACAGGTGCCCCTGGGTTTATGTTCTGAGTACCCTTCTCTACTCCTTTTACACCCACGACTGTACTGCCAGACACAGCTCCTATCTGCTGATCAAACTCGCAGATGACACGACACTGATCGGCCTTATTTCGAGTGGTAATCAGACAGCCTAGAGAGCAGAGGTTGACACCTTGACACAGTGGAGCCAGGATAAAAACCTCTCCCTAATGTCCGAAAAACAGAAGAGCTGATTGTGAATTACAGGAGGAACAGAGACAGGCTGGGCCCGATCAACATTAATGGGTCTGTAGTTGAGAGGGTGAGTAGTTTCAAGTTCCTCGGTATGCACATCACCGATGATCTCACCTGGACTGTACACACCGGCTTTGTAGCAAAAAAAAGCGCAACAGTGCCTCTTTCACTTCAGGCGTCTGAAGAGGTTCGGCATGGGCTCCCAAATCCTCAGGACCTTCTACAGGGGCCCCATTAAGATATACAGACTGACTGTATCACTGCCTGATACGGGAACTGCACCAACCTTGATTGCTGGGCACGCAGAGAGTGGTACGGACAGCCCAGCGCATCTGTGCACATGAATTTCCCTCCACTGAGGACATTTACAGCAGCAGGTGCAGAAAGGAGGCCTGGAAGATCATCGGGGACACTGGTCACCCCGACCATAAACTGTTTCAGCTACTTCCATCTGGCAAATGCTACCGCAGCATTAAAGCCAGGACCAACAGGCTTCTTTCTACAAGCCATTAGACTTTTAAATTCACATGTCTGTACATTGCGACAGAGTCATAACACAAAGATTTTTACTCCCTCACATTGTGGGATGGATGTAAGATTTAAATATATTCTAAATTCTAAGATTCTAAGATATTCATACCTCTATTAAGTCAGTACTCAATCTCCAGCACTCCGTGGGTTAAAATCCTAGTCCACTCTCCCTGTAACTCGGGCCCCAAATACAGGCAATATCCTGGTAAATCTTCTTCATACTCTTTCTATTTTACTAACATTTTTCCCATAACAGGGTAACAAAAAAGGGACACATTACTCCAAGTGCAGCTTCACCAATGTCATATATAATTGGAACATAACTTCCCAACCCCTATATTCAATGATGAAGGCCGGCTTGCTGAGCACCATCATCACCACTCTATCTACTTGTGATGCTGCTTTCAGTGATCAATGCACTTGTATTCCTAAGTACCTCTGTTCCATAACTCTCTGCCAGCCCCTACCATTATGTACGTTTGATCTCTCCAAATCTGACAGCTCACATTTATCTGAATTGAAAACCATTAGCCAATCCTCAGCCCAATTACCCAGCTTATCACCTTGCATAAACTTCTCAGAATCAGGTTTAATATCAGTGGCATAAGTTGTGCAATTTGCTGCTTTGCAGTGGCAGTACATTCATGAGGCCTTCCACTGGCTGGGCTTGATCACAGAAACATAGAAAACCTACAGCACAATACAGGCCCTTTGGCCCACAAAGCTGGGCCGAACATGTTCACCTTAGAACTACCTAGGCTTTAACCATAGCCCTCTATTTTTCGATGCTCCATGTAGCCATCCAGGAGTCTCTTAAAAGACCCTATCGTATCCGCTTCCACCACTGTTGCCGGCAGCCCATTCCACACACTCACCACTCTCTGCGTAAAAAACTTACCTGACATCTCCTCAGTACCTACTTCCAAGCACCTTAAACCTGTGCCCTCGTGGCAGCCATTTCAGCCCTGGGGAAAAGCCTCTGACTATCCACATGATCGTGGATGTGCAAGATCGATATAGAGAGCAATCTGATGCCCATGCAGCTGATGAATCAAAGAAATGGCAGACAGCAATACAGTTTGGCACCAGTGGCGTCGCCAGAGCTGCGAGTCAGCATTGACCTCAACAAGGACTGCCTCTTGGACTCTAGCTCCGGACTTTCCCATAAGACCACAAGACATAGGAGCAGAAATAGGCCATTCTGTCCATCGAGTCTGCTTCACCATTCCATCAGGGCTAATTTATTATCCCTCCCAAACCCATTGTCCTGCCTTCTCCCTGTCACCTTTGATGTCCTGATTAATCAAGAATCTATCAATCTCTGACTTAAATATATCCTATGACTTGGCCTGCACAGCATCCTGTGGCAATGAATCACCACCTTCTAGAAACATAGAAAACCTACAGCACAATAGAGGTCCTTCAGCCCACAATGCTGTACCAAACATGTCCTTACTTTAGAAATTACCTAGGGTTACCCATAACCCTCTATTTTTCTAAGCTCCATGAGTCTCTTAAAAGACTCTATCATATCTGCCTCCACAACCATGCTGGCAGTCCATTCCACACACAACTCTCTGCGTAAAAAAACTTACCCTGACGTCTCCTCTGTACCTACTTCCAAGCACCTTAAAACTGTGCCCTCTTGTGTTAGCCATTTCAGCCCTGGGAAAAAGCCTCTGACTATCCACATGATCAATGCCTCTCATCATCTTATACACCTCTACCAGGTCACCTCTCATCCTCGGTCGCTCCAAGGAGAAAAGGCCAAGTTCACTCAACCTATTCTCATAAGACAAGCTCCCCAATCCAGGCAACATCCTTGTAAATCTCCTCTGCACCCTTTCTATAGTTTCCACATCCTTCCTGTAGTGAGGTGATCAGAACTGAGCACAATACTCCAAGTGGTGTCTGACCAGGGTCCTAAATAGCTGTAACATTACCTCTCAGCTCTTAAACTCAATTCCACAGTTGATGAAGGCCAATACACCATATGCCCTCTTAACCACAGAGTCAACCTGCGCAGCAGCTTTGAGTGTCCTGTGGACTCAGACCCCAAGATCCCTCTGATCCTCCACACTGCCAAGAGTCTTACCATTAATACTATATTCTGTCATCATATTTGACCTACCAAAATGATAGGTCAAATCACTTCACACTTATCTGGGTTGAACTCAATCTGCCACTTCTCAGCCCAGTTTTGCATCCTATCAATGTCCTGCTGTAACCTCTGACAGCCTCCACACTATCCACAGCACCCCCAACCTTTGTGTAAATTTACGAACCGAACACTTCAACTCCTCATCCAGGTCATTTATAAAAATCACGAAGAGAAGGGGTCCCAGAACAGATCCCTGAGGCACACCACTGGTGACCGATCTCCATGCAGAATATGACCCATCTACAACCACCCTTTGCCTTCTGTGGGCAAGCCAGTTCTGGATCCACAAAGCAATGTCCCCTTGGATCCCATGCCTCCTTAGTTTCTCAATAAGCCTGGCATGGGGTACCTTATCAAATGCCTTGCTGAAATCCATCTACACTACATCTACATTGTGTTTAGTCAATTAGAAAAACCTGCAGCACACAAAGCTGTGCTGAACATGTCCTTACCTTAGAAATTGCCTAGGGTTACCCATAGCCCTCTACTTTTCTGAGCTCCATGTACCTATCCAGGAATGTCTTAAAAGACCCTATCGTATCCACCTCCACCAATGTCGTTGGCAGCCCATTCCACACACTGACCACTCTCTGTGTAAAAAAACTTACCCCTATCATCTCCTCTGTATGTACTTCCAAGCACCTTAAAACTATGCCCTCTCATGCTAGCCATTTCAGCCCTGGGAAAAAACCTCTTACCATCCACCCAATCAATGCCTCTCATCATCTTATACACCTCAAATCAGGTCACTTCTCATGCTCCATCGCTCCAAGGAGAAAAGGTCGAGTTCACTCAACCTATTCTCAAAAGGCATGCTCCCCAATCCAGGCAATATCCTTGTAAATCTCCTCTGCATCCTTGCTGTGGTTTCCACATCCTTCATGTAGTGAGGTGACCAGAACTGAGCACAGTACTCCAAGTGGGCTCTGGCCAGAGTCCTATGTAGCTGCAACATTACCTCTCGGCTCTTAAACTCAATCCCACGACTGATAAAGGCCAATGCACGGTGTGCCTTCTTAACCACAGAGTAAACCTGCGTAGCAGCTTTGAGTGTCTTATGGACTCAGACACCAAGATCCCTCTGATCCTCCACACTGCCAAGAGTCTTGCCATACTATATTCTGCCATCATATTTGACCTACCAAAATGAACACCTCACACTCATCCTCAAAAAATACAATCAGGCTCGTAAGGCATGACCTGCCTTTGGCAAAACCATGCTGACAATTCCTAATCATATTATACCTCTCCAAATGTTCATAAATCCTCTCTCTCAGGATTTTGCCATCAACTTACCAACCACTGAAGTAAGACTCACTGGTCTATAATTTTCTGGGCTATCTCTACCCCCTTTTCTTGAATTGGAACATCTCCCTTCCCCATTGATGATGCAATGATCAATGCTAGAGGCTCAGCTATCACCTCCCTCGCCTCCCACAGTAGCCTGGGGTACATCTCATCCAGTCCTGGTGACTTATCCAGCTTGCACACACAAAATGCTGGTGAACGCAGCAGGTCAGGCAGCATCTCTAGGAAGAGGTACAGTCTACGTTTCAGGCCGAGACCCTTCGTCAGGACTAACTGAAGGAAGAGTTAGTAAGAGATATGAAAGTGGGAGGAGGAGGGGGAGGGGGAGATCCGAAATGATAGGAGAAGACAGGAGGGGGAGGGATGGAGCCAAGAGCTGGACAGGTGATTGGCAAAAGGGGATATGAGAGGATCATGGGACAGGAGATCCGGGTAGAAAGACAAGGGGGAGGGGAGCCCAGAGGAGGATGGAGAGCAGGCAGGGAGTTATATTGAGGGACAGAGGGAGAAAAAAGAGAGAGAGAAAGAAAGGGGGGGATTAAATAAATGAGGGATGGGGTAAGAAGGGGAGGAGGGGCATTAAAGGAAGTTAATGTTCATGCCCCTCCTCCCCTTCTTACCCCATCCCTTATTTATTTATTACCCCCTCTCCTTTTTTCTCCCTCTGTCCCTCTCACTATAACTCCTTGCCTGCTCTCCATCTCCCTCTCGTGCTCCTCTCCTCCCATCCCATGATCCTCTCCCTTCTCCAGCCTTATACCCTCTTTGCCAATCACCTGTCCAGCTCTTGGCTCCATCCCTCCCCCTCCTGTCTTCTCCTATCATTTTGGATCTCCCCCTCCCCCTCCCAAATCTCTTACTATCTCTTCCTTCAGTTAGTCCTGACGAAGGGTCTCGGCCCAAACGTCGACTGTAACTCTTCCTGGAGATGCTGCCTGGCCTGCTGCGTTCACCAGCATTTTGTTTGAATTTCCAGCATTTGCAGATTTCCTCGTGTTTGCAGACTTATCCAACTTGATGCTTTTCAAAAACTCCAGCACATCCTCTTTCTTAATGTCTATATGCTCAGGCTTTTCAGTCTGCTACAAGTCATCCCTACAATCACCAAGGTCCTTTTCTGCAGTGAATATAAGCAAAGTATCCATTGGGTACCTCTGCTCTCTCCTCCGGTTTGATACACACTTTTCCACTGTCACACTTGATTGGTCCTATTCTCTCACGACTTATCCTCTGACTAAAGAAATTGCTCCTGATCTCTGACATCCTTCAATTCTGAAGCTGTGCCCTCTGATTCTAGACTCCCCCACTATAGGATACATCCTTTCCACATCCACTCTATCTAGGCCCTGCAATATTTGACATGTTTCAAATGCATCCCCCCTCAATCTTCTAAACTCCAGCAAGTACAAGCACAGATCCTGAAGAAGGTGAAGTGGAGTGGTGAAGCTGCTGAACAGCGACTTCTTTGTTTGCATCTTCAGAAACAGCTCTATTTCCATCTTTAATATCTTTATTTTTCCCTTTCAGGGATCTTTTGTAGACCCTGACCTGGAGTTACAGGAATGGTTCTTTGCAGGAATGGGTCCAGCTCTCGAGGTTTTATAACCAGCCATTGTTGTTCAGCATGCCAAGGGTTCAGCCTAAATATTTGGCTTGGCTTTGGAAGCCTAGTTCTGGAGGTGGGCAGATCAAGGGTCAGTATCACAACAGGAGACCTGTGTGTCATCGGGGGAGTCAGAATATCTGCGGCTCTGTGCCCTGAGACTCACATTCTTTGGGCACAGCGCTCGAAAAAAAGCAACGTGGCAGACTTTTAACTTCGTAAACCAGGTTGTTTGTTATGTCTCCCCGCTCGCTGTGAAAATGGAGACACCTCTTTCTTCCTTACTAGGGAGAGACAGCCTGTGGTATGTGGAATACTAGGTGAAATGCGAAGCGTTTGGAGTACTGCAAGTCTGTGTCTTCGCTGTTGCCTTGCTCATGCTTGAGTACTTGGTGGCAGTGCCGATGATCTTTTTGGCCATTTGGGGAGGGAGGATTGGTGTTTGCTGCGGCTTACACATGGGAAGGGGGTGGATTTTTGGGGTTCGAACATTTGACTGTCGTTCATTCTTTGGGGCACTCATCTGTTTTTGTGGATTGTTGAGAAGAAAAAGCGTTTCAGGATGTATATTCTATACATTTCTCTGACAGTAAGTGTACCTTTGAAACTCTCCTTATCGGTTAACCCTTTCATTCCTGGGGTAATTTTCGTGAATCTCCTCTGGATCCTCTCCAATGCCAGCACACCTTTTCTGATATAAGGGACTAAAACGGTTCACAATACTCCAAGCACAGTGTGACCAATGCCTCCGGAGGGAGGAGATGGCGGCGTGACGCAGTGCGCGCGGCCGTTCTGAATGAATATCGATATGTGTAACTAGGGGGCCGAGCATCAATCTGGATTTGATAGGGACAGCCGTGAGAAGCGCAGAGGAACATCTGGTGAAACTTCTGAAATGCCTGCTTCGCTGCCGCTGCTACTGTGCGATCAAGAATCTCCGGAGACGAAGGCCCCAAATCCTTGGCTTTGCGTATCGCCTGTTGCCGGGGCCGGGGTCGAAACGCTCGGCAGAGATGGTGCTCGGTGCTTGGTGTTGGAGAGCTGGTCGGAGGCTCGGAGTTTTTCGGACTGACTTGGAGTCGGACGGTGGTCGGATACTTCCAGGATGCTGCATCAGCAAGTTTACGGCGCTGGAGGTTTACTGTCTGTGTGAGATGATGGGACTTCCGAGAGACTTTGAGACTTTTACTGTACCATGGTCTGTTCTTATCAAATTACGGTATTGCTTTGCACTGTTGTAACTATATGTTATAATTATGTGGTTTTTGTCACTTTTTAAGTCGGTTTGTCATGTGTTTTCGTCATATCATTCTGGAAAAACATTTTTATCATTTCTTAATGCATGCATTACTAAATGACAATAAAAGGGGACTGCATGTCCTCATAATCATAAAGCCTTAGCATCACACTCTTGCTTTTATATTCTAGTCCTCTCAAAGAATACTAACAATGCATTTGGCTTCCTTACCACTGACTCAGCCTGCAAACTAACCTTTAGGGAATCCTGCACAAGGACTCCCAAGTTCTCTTTCAGTAGTCCATACCTTTATTCTTTCTACCACAGTGCATGACCATGAACTTTCCGACACTATATTCTACCTGCTTCTTCCTTATCCGTTCTCCCAATCTGTCTGACTCCTTCTGCAGACACCCTCCTTCCTCAGCACTACCTATTTTCATACTGTCCACAAACTTGGCAATTTCATCATCCTAATCATTGACATATGATGTGAAAAGCAGTCCCAACACCAACCCCTGCAGCACGCCACTAGTCACCGGCAGCCAACCAGAAAAGGCCCCCTTTATCCCCACTCTGCCTCCTGCCAATCAGCCGATCTTCTATCCATGCAGGTATCTTCTCTGTAATATCCCAGATTCTTATCTTGTCAAAGGCCTTCTGAAAATCTAAATCAACAGTAGCCATACTGACTATCCTGCCCGTTATTTCTTCAGGTTTACTCTGGAAGCATTTACCATGAGTGGGTATAGCCACACGGCAGCGGAGGTTTGAGATCAGAGATTTTCTTCTCCAAGGTGAGCTGCCAAACCCATCTGCCCGATGTGACTGGTTTTAAGGCACCAGTAACCCAGATTGCATCCACTGCCTTTACCTTCATTTATTTTTTAATGTTTTTTTTGGCGCGTCGCACCAGACAGTCAGCCATTCTTGTCTAGTGCGTGGTGTCAGGATTGGTCTCCTTTCGGATTAACTGGGTCGCGATATGAACATTCCTGACTCGACCCCCTTTTTTTGGGGGGGGGGGGGGTGGCCTGACTTGAATACGAACTCGGGAACCTTCGCTCCGTAGTCCGGCACTGATGCCATTGCGCCACCAGCCAGCCAAAAAAAACCTTCATTTATTGTCTTGATTAACTCCTTGAAGAACTCCCTGAGATTTGTTTGACGTGACTTCCCGCACACAAAGCCATGCTGACCATCCCATATCAGATCTGTCTCCAAATCAGTTCTTGGGCTTTGTCACCTCTCAGACTCTTATTTTCACATGATTCATTTTTTAGTGACGGCTGACATTCATTCCCTTCTCATCCATTATCTTTGTGATGCTTTCCGTGTCTTCTTCAGTAAAGACAAGAAATAATTTGTTAATTTTTCTACTCAATATCAGTTCTCCTGTCTTGATCTGAAAGGGATCAAGGGTTAACTTCCCATTTTACATATATTACCAGCTCTAGTCAGAAAGCCCTTTCAACACATCCTTCCACCTTGACACTCCTGTAAACATCTACAGCACATTGCAAGAGGTTACTTACCCGACCAGCCCAGCAGTCAGGAAGACAACCCAGAGGTGACCCAGGGCAAGTGTGAACGTGAAGACCACCATCCCAGTGAAGGATAAGAAGTAAACAACCAGTGTGGTCTGTCTGAGAAAGGAAGAGACAAAGAGGCAAGTTTAGAGGGTCGTTATTGCAGTAACTAACCACAGTTAGCAAAAGAGCATTAACCACAGGTGAACTCCTGTGGTCTTCGATGGGAAAGGGCCATCTCTGATGGTACACACCCAATGCCCAGTTGTGCTTTTAGCAGTGTCTGCATGGAGCACCTTTATTTACAGAGCTCCAGTACACCTCCCACTCCACACAGGTTTAAAGCAGATGTAGAGAAACATTGAGCCAAATCATCAGCGACATGGTTGTCACATGTAAACTCCAACTGAAGAACCCTTTGGTAATCGCCCATCAGTGATGGTAATTCCCCGGAGTTGCCTCCCCTTGACAGGGGCTTTCACATTCACTTTCATGAAGAAACATTAAAGCAAGCATCCTAGCGTGAGACTTGTAATACAAACCTTTCTAAACCACACACAACATTTAAAGCAACACACACAAAATGATGCAGGAACTCAGCAGGCCAGGCAGCGTCTATGGAAAAACGTACAGACAATGTTTTGGGCCTAGATGCTTCAGTCCTGCCGAAGGGTCTCAGCCCGAAATGTCAACCGTACTTTTTTCCATAGATGCTGCCCAGCCT